>NW_006921726.1:2300606-2317959 GCF_000298275.1 Orycteropus afer afer | reverse complement strand
GGGTTTGAACTGCCAACCTTCTGGTTCGCAGTCAGGTGCCTTATGCGCTGCGCTACACAGTATGCGGTCAGAATATTAAGGCTTTGAAATAGTAGACTCTTAGCAAGTTGAGTTTCTCTTTGGCTCTCCTAGCCTTAGAGAGTTGAGTCACTGTATTTGTTGGCACATCTGCCAATCACTCACTGTTTACTTGAGGGCAGGACTAGAGGCACTCTTGTAAAAAATAGAAAGATTTTCCTGTCTTGCAGAAATGCAAGGGGCTAGTTTCTTCCTGTGGATCCATTTTCCTGGTTACCCTGAGATAATAAAATTTTGAACTAGTAAGAACTTGAGCAAAAGCCAAATTCCTGTATTTCTCTCCTATCCCTCGGGAGCCATTCATTTTATTTTGCAGCAGAGTTCCTGGTTTATTGGGGAGGAGGGGGAGGTGAGAATTACTCTCATAAGTGATGTAGAGAAAGATTCTCCCTCTTTGTAGTCTTATTCTTCCCTTTGCCTTCAGCTATTTCTTGGTGTAGTTGCTAGAGCTCCAAGTTCATCAGCTCCACTACATTGTCTGTGCTCTTTTTTTTTTTTTTTCCTCCCCCTTAAATTGTTCTAGAAGAGTGGAATGCTAGACTACCTTCATTGCCATCTTGGGAGAAGAGCATCTTTTATTTTCTTGAATGTACTAATCATGATTATCTTAAAGTCCATGTTTGAGACCTCAATTATCTAGATCCTCTTTTAGGTCTATTTCTTTTACCAGTTTTTTCTCTTGTTTTTCTTTCATGTGACTTTTGTCTCCTTGTGTACTTGTTTATTTTTTATAAGATGTCAGGCATTAAATACGAAAACCTGTAGCCAAAATTTGAGGGTCTGGATTATGGACTCTTCTTCTATAGAAGATTGAAGTTTGTTTTTGGCAAGCTTTTAGGCTGTGAGCTCTAACAATCCTCAGTCATCTTAGGTCAGTTACAAACAGTGTAGTGCCTAGCGGGTCAAACCCACCAGCCACTCCTCGGAAGGAAGGTTGGGCAATCTACTTCCGTAGTGGTACTGCCTCAGAAACCCAAGGAGGAGTCGCTATGAGTCAGGTCTGACTCCACAGCACATAACAACAACAAGGGTTTGTTTCTGAGTGATTTGGCTTATTTCTTATTTTTTTCTTATTCTCAGAGGAAAGACCTTAAAGGCTCTAGTCGAGCTCTGGGAAGTACAGGGTTCCTCTCTTCACTGCTTGCATTCAAATCTGAGAGTCTCTTGGAAGTTCTATTGACTTATTAAGCCTGTCAGCCATTTCATATATGCATGGGAGACATCTTTAGGGCAAAGGTTCTCCTTTTTGGTTTCTTTCTCTTTGTAATTCTTTAAAGACTTGGTAACTCTCAAAATCGTATAAACAGATTTTCCTTCTCTGTTTTTCCCAACTTTTCTAATTGTTTTCAGCAATAATTTTCATCCAAATTACCCAATCTGATAGTTCCAAAGTACAAATGTAAATTTTTTTAAGTTTTACTTCGTCGTCTTATTTGGCAATGACATATTACTTCTACTCAAGAAAGATGAGGATATTGAAATAAATGTTTTTTATTTCTGCTTCTTGTTATTTTGGATGAGATTTTACTTTCACTCAAGATAGATGAGGATTTGGCTCACATATATAGTGAAGTTACTGAAAATATGTGTGTTAAAGATGAAAATTTCTAATAAAATAATAACTTTTCTATGCCCTAATGATATTTTATAATTTTTTAGTGAATTTTAAAGTGAAGTTGTCAACGTTCCAAATTCCTTCTGTTTTTACATTTTAAACTCATTATTGGTTCCTGAATTCCACATTGGAGTTACATATGTGTTTTCTATAGCTTTTATTCTGACAGGGAAAATAAAAGTTAATTAAATACAATATAATGCCCTAGAGCAAATAAAAATATTTATTTCAATGGTTAAAACGACAACAACATTATGACAGAAAAGGAATTTAAATTTTATAAAGTCAAAATAACCTAGATAAAATGTAAAACAGACCCACTGCCATTGAGTCAATTCTGACTCATAGTGGCTCTATAGGACAGAATACAACTGCCCCCTAGAGTTTCTAAGGCTGTAAATGTTTATGGAAGCAGACTGTCTAATCTCTGTCCTGTGGAGTGGCTGGTGAGTTTGAAATTCTGACCTTTTGGTTAGCAGCCCAATGCTTTAACCACAGCACCACCAGAGGTCATTAGATAAAATATATTGCTCAAAGGTCAAAGTCATTAAACCATTCTCGAATCCACTGTGGAACAGACCTTCAATTGCATATATGCAAGTTAAGGTTGAAGCTGAAGACAAAACAAGTCCACAGGAGCCAAAATATGACCTTGATTATATCCCACCTGAATTTAGAGAGCATCTGAAGAATAGATTTGATGCACTGAACACCAGTGACTGAAAACCAGATGAATTGTGGGATGATATCAAGAGCTCTGGTAGCATAGTGCCTAAGGCACTTGACTGCTAACCAGAGGGCTGGTGGTTCAAACCCACCAGCCACTCCTCGGAAGGAAGATGGGGCAATCTACTTCTGTAGTGATACCACTTCAGAAACCCAAGGAGGGCTCACTATGAGTTGGGTCCAGCTCAACAGCACATAACAACAACAACATCAAGAACTTCATATATGAAGAAAGCAAAATGTCATTCAAAAGACAAGAAAGAAAAAAAAGACCAAAATGGATGCCAGAAGAGACACTAAAACTTGCTCTTGAAAGGAGGGTAGCTAAAGCAAATGGAAAAAATGACAAGATAAAAGAGCTGAAGAGGTTTCAAAGAGCAGCTCCAGAACACAAAGTCAGTTATTATAATGAAATGTGCAAAGACCTGGAGTTCGAAAACCAAAAGAGAAGAACACTCTCAGCATTTCTCAAGCTGAAAGAAATGAAGAAAAAAATCAATCCTCGAGTTACAATATTGAAAGATTTTATGGGCAAGATATTGAATGATACAAGAAGTATCAAAAGAAGATGAAGGAATTCACAGACTCACTATACCAAAAAGAATTGATCAGTGTTCATCCATTTCAGGAGGTGACATATGATCAAGAACCAATGATACTGAAGGAAGAGGTTGAAGCTGCACTAAAGGAAGTGGTGAAAAAACAACGCTTCAGGAATTGACAGAATACCCATTGAGATGTTTCAACAAACGGATGCCTTGCTGGAGGCACTTACTCATCTGTGCAAGAGATTTGGAAGACAGCTAACTGGCCAACTGACTGAAAGCAATCCATATTTGTACCCATTCAAAAGAAAGATGATCCCACAGAATGTGGAAATTATCGAATAATGAAATTATTCAACACAAGTAAAATCATGTTGAAGATAATTCAAAAACAGTTGCAGCAGTATATTGACAGGGAACTTCCTGAAACGCAAGCTGGATTCAGAAAAGGATGTGTGTGGTAGTTCAGGTTATGTGTCAAGTGGGTGAAGCCTGGTTTTGAGTGACTGGACAGCTAGATGTGGTTATTCCCCATGATTAGGTTGATAATTAACTCCATGGTGGAATTTACTGGAGCAGCTGAGTAGCTGCCTTAGGAATGTGGTCTGCTTCTAGTATATTTGCAGCTTTGGGAAAGGTCTCTGCAGTGTTTTGGCATGCTTGTACCCTGAACGTAGCTGAGTCTTCATTCAGCACCCTGCCATGTTTCCTGCCAATCTTGAGACTGTCTCTGGACTTGAACTAAACGCCTCTCATGTTTTTTGGTAGTCTTGGGACTGTGCCATTTTATTTGTCAACCTTGGGTTTGTCAGCCTCAGCTGCTAGCAGCTGTCTGAGTTAAAAGAAGCCTCTAGCTTCAGTGGCCTGGGAGCAAGAGGCAGAGTTGAAGCCCAAGGTTGAGGGGTTTTTATCCAGCCCCTAGAACTGGCACTCAGACTTCTAGCCTCCTAAATTGTAAGAGAATAAATTCCTGTTTGTTAAAGCCACCCATTTGTGCTATCTTCTGTTAGAGCAGCACTAGAGAGCCAAGAAATGGAATGAGGAATATCATTGCTAATGTCAAATGGATGTTGGCTGAAAGCAAAAAATGCCAGGAAGATGTTTACTTGTGTTTTACTGACTATGCAAAAGCATTCAACTGTGTGGATCATAACAAATTATGGATAACATTGAGAAGAATATGAATTCAGAACCCCTGATTGTGCTCATAGAGAACCTATACATAGATAAGGAGACTGTTGTTTGAAAAGAACACGGGGATACTACATGGTTTAAAATCTGGAAGGGAGTGTGTCAGGGTTGTATCCTTTCACCAGACTTATTCAATCTGTATACTGAACAAATAATTAGAGAAGCTGGACTGTATGAAGTATAACTTGGCATCAGGATTGGTAGAAGACTCATACAATCTGTGATATGCAGACAACACCACCTTGCTTGATTAAAGTGCAGCTTTACTGGTGAAGATTAAAGACTACAGTCTGCAGTATGGATTACACCTTAAAATTAAAAAAAAAAAAAAAAAAAAATCCTCACAACTGGACCAATAAGCAGCCTCACAATAAATGGAGAAAATATTGAAGTTACCAAAGATTTCACATTACTTGGTTCCACAATCAGCACCCATGGAAGCAGCAGTCAAGACATCAAATGATGAATTGGCACTGGGCATATCAGCAAAAGAGCTCTTTAAAGTGCAAAAGAGCAAAGATGTCTCTCTGAAGACTAAAATGCTCCTAATCCAAGCCATGGTGTTTTCACATGCATGTGAAAGCTGGACAATGAATAAGGAAGACCAAAGAAGAGTTGACGTTTTTCAGTTGTGGTGTTGGCAAAGAATACTAAAAGTATTCTTCTGGATCGCCAGAAGAACTAACAAATCTGTCCTGGAAAAAGTGCAGCTCGAGTGCTCCTTGGAAGCAATAATGGCCAGACATCATCTCACCTACTTTCGTCACATTGTCAAAAAGGGACCATTCCCTTGAGAAGGATATCATGCTTAGTAAAGTGGAGGATTAGCAAAAAAGGGGAAGGCCCTCAAGAGATGGATTGACACAGTGGCTGCAATGGTGGGCTCAGGTATAACAAGGATTGTGAGGCTGGTGCAGGACCAGACAGTGTTTTGTTCTGTTGTACACACAGTCACTATAAGTCAGAGCCAACTCAATGGCACCTAGTAATAATAATGACAGCAGAATACACAAATGCTTTTGACCCAATTTAATTTTAAACATTTAAGGGGTAATTACCTCAAAATGAATTAGAAATTTTAAAAATTGTCACAGTATTTTTTAAAATAAAGCAAACTATTGGATTGAATATAAAAACAAGTTGTGAGACCACCCCACAATATTAATTTTTAAAAAAGAAAGGTTCTTTTAGAATAAATAAAATGTTAGAGCTACCCTTGATAACCAGTAATAATCACTGTTAGAACTGTCATTAACTTTTATTTTTTTTATTTTATTTTATTAATTTGATCCATTTGTTCAGCCACTTTTTGAAACGCAAATTATTTTCTTCCATAACAGATCTATAAAAAGGTGAGTACAAAGACCTGAATAAGCTGCTCTGTCAGGGAAATTTGAGAAAACCTTCACAAAAAGATGTTAGTGGATAGAGAATGAAAATAGTTAGAAATTATGTTTGTGTAGAAATGTCTGATTTGTGGAGTAAATGGGAAGCAATAACCTATGAAGAGCACTCTCTAAGGAAACATGGCTCTAAAGGGAGTAAGAAAAGGAAGAAATAATTGAGAGACTTACATTTTCTTACTAAGTAAAATCTCACTTATTTTACTACTTTGGTTGTTTGCTTAACCAGCTCACCTTAGCCCTACTTTGTTCCTAGAAAACAAGAAGAATTTACAAGCATTTGACACCATATATTCATTATGGTCCAACTTTGTCTCATTATTTTGTTTAGTGATATCTCTCAATATAGAGAACAGAAGTCATTTGATTTTTTTCTTTTTTTTCTCTAGAGTTGGAGACCAAACTGGCAACCAAGAATGTTGTACTAACAGAGGATTTTTCAAAAGAAGACTTATCCCAGGGGACCATAGTGGAGAAACTTAGAGAGAATGGTCTGTGGGATTTCAGTCTGGGAGGAGCATGGAAATGGAATGACAGGATATTGAGATTACAAAATAATCAGCAGAGTCATTTGAGTCAAAGAATGGTTACACATAAGAACAATCTCACTAGTCAAAGAGGCTTTAGGTTTGGATCTGTTCTTTTTCCAGAACCAGAAGTTACTACAGAGGAGTCCCACAACAAATGCCAAACACATGAGGACAGTTTCACAGAGAATTTAGATTTTGCTACCAGTACCCCTTTGGAGAGGAAAATGTGCAAGGATACTGAAAGCAGCAAAGCCATAAGGCATACTTCAGAACTTACTTTAAAAAATGAAACTAATTATAAGGAAAAGCCCTATAAATGTAGTACATGTGAAAAAGCCTTTCGTTATAGGTCTTTACTCATTCAACACCAGAGGACCCACACTAAAGAAAAACCTTATGAATGTAATGAATGTGGGAAAATGTTCAGCCAGCCTTCATATCTTACTCAACATAAAAAAATTCACAGTGGAGAAAAGCCCTATAAGTGTAATGAATGTGGAAAGGCATTTATTGCTTCTTCATCCCTTATGGTACATCAGAGAATTCATACTAAAGAGAAACCTTATCAATGTAATGTCTGTGGAAAATCCTTTAGCCAGTGTGCTCGCCTTAATCAACATCAGAGAATTCAAACTGGAGAGAAACCCTGTAAATGTAGTGAGTGTGGGAAAGCTTTTAGTGATAAATCAAAACTTGTAAGACATCAGGAAACTCACACTAGAGAGAAACCCTACAAATGTAATGATTGTGGGAAGGCCTTTAGGAATAAGTCATATCTTAGTGTACATCAGAAGACACACACTGAAGAGAAACCATATAAATGCAGTGAGTGTGGAAAATCTTTCAAGAATACTACAATTTTTAATGTTCATCAGAGAATTCATACCGGAGAGAAACCCTTTAGATGTAGTGAATGTGGAAAAGCCTATAGAAGTAACTCAAGTCTTATTGTACATATAAGAACTCATACTGGGGAAAAACCCTATGAATGCAGTGAATGTGGGAAAGCATTCAACCGTATAGCAAATTTCACTGAACATCTGAGAATTCATACAGGAGAAAAGCCCTATAAATGTAATGAATGTGGGAAAGCATTCATTAATTATTCATGCCTTACTGTACATCACAGAATGCATACAGGAGAGAAACCATATAAATGTAATGAATGTGGAAAGGCTTTCATGCGTTCTTCATCCCTTATTATACATCAGCGAATTCATACTGAAGAGAAACCTTATCTATGTAATGAATGTGGGGAATCTTTCAGAATAAAATCACACTTAACTGTACATCAGAGGATTCATACTGGAGAGAAACCATATAAATGCACTGACTGTGAGCGAGCTTTCACCAAAATGGTTAATCTCAAAGAGCATCAGAAAATTCATACTGGAGTGAAACCCTATAATTGTTATGACTGTGGAAAATCCTTCAGAACAAAGTCATACCTTATTGTACATCAGCGGACTCATACTGGAGAAAAACCATATAAATGTAATGAATGTGAGAAAGCTTTCACTAATACATCACAGCTTACTGTGCATCAAAGAAGGCATACTGGCGAGAAACCCTATAAATGTAATGAATGTGGTAAAGTGTTCACAAGTAACTCGGGCTTTAACACTCATCAGAGAACACACACTGGAGAGAAACCATTTAAATGTAGTGACTGTGGAAAAGCATTTAGCCAGATGGTACATGTTACAGAACATCAGAAAATACATAGTGGAGAGAAACCCTATAAATGTGATGTTTGTGGAAAAGCCTTCAGGAGAGGTTCATACCTTACAGTGCATTGGAGGACACATACTGGAGAAAAACCCTATACATGTAAGGAATGTGGAAGAGGTTGTATTACTTTATCACAACTAACTCTACATCAGAGAATTCACACGGGGGAGAGGCCCTATAAATGTGAAGATTGTGGAAAAGCCTTCAGAACTAATTCAGACTTTACTGTACATCTAAGGATGCATACTGGAGAAAAACCTTATAAGTGTAATGAATGTGGAAAAGCCTTTCGGAGTAGCTCAAGCCTTACTGTACATCAAAGAATACACCAGAGAGGAGCTTGATAAATACAGAGAAAAATAATTCGTTCAGATACCAAATCCATAAGAAGAATCTTATAAACTATCTGCTTCATGAATATGAGGAGATGTTCTGAGGCATTTCACCAAGAAATAACATTGAAGAGATACTCTGTAAGCATAATGAGTATAGAAAAGCATTTGGTCAAATATTAGAGGTCATAAAAAAATTACACTAGAAAAAATTAATGGACAAATGAAATCTTCCATCCAGATTTCATATTCATTCAACAAATTGTCTTCTATGAATTTTTTACTTTTTTTTTTTCCACTTATGTTGGTTTGCCTGTCTTCTTATCCATCTGAAGGAGATATTTATCTGTTTTAGGTATTAATCCTTTGTCGTGTGTGTTATAAGGTCTTTCTAAATCTAGAATTTGACTTTACACTTTTTTACATATAGCAAAATAAGCCACAAAATATTTTACTTTATATATTAAAATACTTTTTCCTTTTTATGTTCTTTACTCTTTTAGTAAAAAGTGTCTCTTTAATCCCTAGGTTGTACATGTTCTTGTTACTTGATGTCAAGTTGGTTCCGACTTATAGTGACCCCATGTATAACAGAACAAAGTGTTGCTCAGTCTTGCACCATCCTCTCAGTCATTGGTATATTTGAGCCTCAACTACTGTCTTAATCCATCTTATCTATTGACCCGCTGATATCCTTTTCTATTGATTGGTCTTTTCTGAGGATATGTCCAAAGTAGGCAAGAGGAAGTCTCACCAATCTCACTCCTAAGGAGCATTCTGGCTGACATGACTGATTTGTTTGTTCTGGCAGTCCATGGTATATTTAGTGTTCTTCACCAAGGTTATACATAGTCTCCTAAACTTCTAAGATTTTGATAATACTATTTTTTACATTGTTATTTAATTTATCTGGACTGGATGGGTATTCATAGAAAAGCAAATCCACATGACCTTTAACATATGAAAATATTTCCTAAATAATATTCAGAGCAATACAAATTAAAATACCAGTGGAATGTCACTTGCACCTCATTGTGTTGGCAAAAATTAAGAGATCTTTTTTAGAGTATTTGAGGAACCATGTACTCTCCTAGAAAAATTGTACCAAGTTATATTTTCACCAGAAATCCAGGGATATATTTTTTCAGATTTTAAATATACATATATTTTGACCCAGCAGTCTCACTTCTGAGAATTTGCCTCATAACAATAAAATCAACACAGAAGAATACATATAAATAAATATTGAAATACTGCTTGTGAGGGGAAAAAAATCCATGGAGGAGAAGATGAATGCTTATCAGTAGGGTAATAGTTGAATAGATTGTGATATAGCATAGTTATGAGTTAGCATGGAAGCCACTTAAATAATGAGTTGTTGTTGTTGTTGTTGTTGTGTGCCATTGAGTCGGACCCAACTCTAGCGACCCCTCCTTGGGTTTCCAAGGCAGTATCGCTATGGAAGTAGATTGCCCCATCTTCCTTCCGAGGAGTGGCTGATGGGTTTGAACCACCAGCCTTCTGGTTAGCAGTCAAGTGCCTTAGCCACTATGCTACCAGAGCTCCCAAATAATGAGTTAGCACTAGTTGACTTCAAGGAATTTGCTCAATGCATTGATAAATAATTGCTTTATTACAAAGATGTACAAATACAAGATTTCATTTTTATTGAAATAATGATCAGTCCCATATGTGTGTGTAATCACATATGCATATGTGATTAGATGAGCATGGAGACACATTTGGAAGAATATCCACCAGGCTGTTAATATTGGTTACTTTGGCAGGAAGTAGAAAATGGGAAGTGAAAAGATAAACAAAATGAGACTGTGAAAAAAGAAAAATGTAAGTGCAGCAAGTATGGTATAAACTCTTTATGTAAAATTATGTATTTGTATGTACTTTTGAGAGAGAAATGAAGAGATGGTGTCCAAAAAAATAATGGTGGCTGTTTGAGGGTTGGTGGATTGTGAGATATTTTTTGTTTTCTGCCTTTTTTGTATTTTTAATCGTTTCTTTGCAAAGTACATGTAATATTTACAAACACAGGAAAAAAACTATGCCTATTTTCCTTGTGAAGTTGATTTATTGGGTGCCTATTATGTGTCAGGAACTATCCCAACTACTGGGTATACAGTGTGGTGTTTGGGAAGGGGTAGAATCGTGAATCTGAAAACATGAGAATTGGTTCTGATGCTGCATTTATGCCAAAGAAGGTACCCAGCACCTCATTTCTACTTCCTGTGTTTCATTTGGAAGAGGGTGCAGACAAAGATAATGGAAGTTCAAGATCAATGAAAAATATTCACGAATATCTAAGAACTATGTGTCTAAGCTATAGACTAGATCACAAGCCTTATAGGGAAGTTCCATTTTCAGTGACATTCAAGCAAAGGTCACAACAGCTAAAGGAGTTGTCTTGGCACATGTGTCATGCAGTCTCACAAAACCTTGCATGATGGAGTGTAGACAGGGGGAACAGTCAAGCACTCTCAAGCCCATGAATTGAGAACATGGGTGTTCTAGGAGGACTACAAGAAGTCTATACTCAAAATGAGCCCAAAAGTTGTGGCCCTTAGACCAGAGGCCATAACAGACCATAGACCTGATAGCCAAAATAGACAATGCATAATTAGGTAAGAAAAGATCAGATACCTCTACCACAATGCCAGAATAAGTATTTGATATTGATTAGGGGATGTTGGATTAAAAATAATAATAATGAGCTTTCTCCTATATAAAACAAACAAACAAACTCATTGCCATCAAGTCGATTTGACTCATAGCAACCTTTCCTTGGGTTTCTGAGGCAGTATCACTATGGAAGTAGATTGCCCAGTCTTCCTTCCGAGGAGAGGCTGGTGGGTTTGAACCACCAGCCTCCTGGTACCAGTCAAATGTCTTAGGCACTATACCACCAGAGCTCCCTTATATGTGAATAATTGGACATTATGTTTAAAATTACCATCTCTGATTAAATTTTAATAGTGGAATTTACTGTTACCAAGAGCCTGATCACATAATTAACATACCACTTAATGATTAGAAACTTTGAGGGTCATACTATGAAATAATACCCTTAAGCTGCTGTCAAAGAGTTGATATGGCTAGATACCAACTCTATTGACTACTCTAATCTGCCTCCTACTGCTTACCACACCTATACCCCATCTTCCAAACCCACCTCAAATAGAAGCATTTCAAGAAGAGAGGAATCAAATGGCCAAAGACAAGGTAAGAAATGGAAAATGTCTGTTGACTTAGGGGATGTGCATGGCACAGGCCACCTTAACTAGAGCAGTTTCAGTGGAGGGGTAGGTAGGATCAAAAGCCTAGTTCTGCTGTATACTGGTATCTACTTTTAGGTCCTCTTTTATCCTTTTTTGTGAAATGCTTGTTGTAATTTGGCCATTTTTTTATTGTGATCTTTCACATTTTGTTGATTTGTAGGATTCATTATTTATTATGTATACAAGGCCTTTTGAAATATTTGTATTCAGATGTCTTCCCTCATTCTGAAGCTTGTCCTTTCTCCCTCTTAATTATATTCTTTGATGAATAGAACTTTTTTATTTTGATGAAGAATAATCAATATTCTCATTATAATTAGTGATTTTTGTGCCCAATTATAAAATTATTTTCTAACTCAAGGTCATGAAGATATTTTCCTCTAAATATCAACTGTTTTCACTTTTAGATCTACAACCCATCTGAAGTTAATGTTTATGTATGACGTGGAGTTGTGAAGGATTTCATTTTACTAAGCCACTCCTCGGAAGGAAGGTTGGGCAATCCTACTTCTGTAGTGATACTGCCTCGGAAACCCAAGGAGGGGTCGCTATGAGTTGGGGCCGACTCGACGGCACATAACAACAACAACAACAACAAGATCCATAAGCAATGCCTATGGAAGCAGCAGTCAAGAAATCAAACGACCTATTGCTTTGGGCAAATCTGCTAGAAAAGGCCTCCTTAAAGTGTTAAAGAGCAAAGATGTCACTTTGAAGACTAAGGTGCAAGACTAATGATGCAAGCCATTGTCTTTTCAGTAGCCTCATATGCATGTGAAAGCTGGACAATAAATAAGGAAGACTGTGATAGTTGGAATTTTCCATCATCTTGGCTGGACTACAATTCTGAGTGGTTTAAGCAGTTGTGATGTGGGTTATTCCCATGATGAGACTGGATGTATATGTTTTGTGCAGCCAGTCCGTTGAAAGGGTGTTTCTCTTCGGGTGTGGCCTGCTTCCAATATATTTATGGACACCCTGGGAAAAAGAGACACTCTTCAGTGGATCAGGATCCTGGTGTGTTGCCTACAGCTGTCTGTGAGCAAACAATCCACCTTTCAGCCTGACGATCTTGGATTTGTCATTTGTTGGAGTCAACAGCTGGTGTGCTGCCTGCCAACCTTGAGCTGGTGAGCCCCTGCAGCTGCATGAGTCGGGAAAAGCCTCCAGCTTGATGTTTGATCCAAGAACTTGGGATTTGCCAGCTTCTTTAAGTGTGTGAACCATTTTCCTAAGTTAAATATCTCTCTCTCTCTGTCTCTCTGTCTGTCTGTCTCTTTCTCTCTCCCTTTCTTTCTCTCTGTGTGTGTGTGTGTGTGTGTGTATATATATATATATTTTTTTTTATAAAAGCTCTGGTAGCATAGTGCCTAACACATTTAACTGCTAACCAGAAGGCTGGCAGTTCAAACCCGCTAGCCACTCCTCAGAAAGAAGATTGGGCAATCTACTTCCATAGTGATACCACCTCAGAAACCCAAGGAGGGGTTGCTATGAGTTAGATCGAACTCCACAGCAGTGCATTTGGTTTTTGGTGTGTATGTATGTGTGTATATATATATATATATATACACACACACACATACATACATATATAAGCTTTACTGATTTTGCTTCTCTAGAGCCTAACACATTTGGTACCAAGAGTGGTTCTAGAGAGACAATAATCATAATGATGGGCTTCCTAAGTTGGTTCTTACTGATTCTGACCTCCAGCTGCCCAGCCACTCAACCAAGACCAATGAAGTGGACACACAAACTTAACTACCACAGTTCCACCCATAGTCTGTTTCAGTTAGTACCACTCTGACAAAAACATACCACAAATGGGATAGCTTGAAGAAACAGTTTATTCTCTTACAGTTTGGATACATTAAGTCCAAGCTGAACGTGCTAGGCTCTAGGGGCTGGGTGAAAGCCCCTCAACCTTGGGCTTCAGCTCTGCCTCCTGCTCCCAACCCACTGAAGCTGGAAGCTTTTCTTCACTCAGCTGCTGGCTGCTGAGGCTGACAAGCCCAAAGTTGACAAGTAAAAAGGCACAGTCTCAATGTTACCAAACCATACGGCAGGCCATTAATTCAAGTCCATTAAAAGTCACAGGGTTGGCCGAGCATGGCAGGCTGCTGAACAACACAGCTACATGCAGGGTTCAAGCGTGCCATCAGCTAGAGACTGTTCCCCAAGGCTTCTCCTTATATACAGGAAGCAGACCTCATTCCTAAGGCAGCTACTCAGCTGCTCACAGTAGATTCCACCATGGAGTTGATGACAAGTCTTATCATGGGGAATACTACATCCAGCTGCCCAGCCACTCAGCCAGGCCCAGCCAAGCTGACACACAACCTAAACTACCACAACTCCACCCCTTGTCAATTTGGCACCTGTGCAGATCTTCAATGGGTGGCATCTGTACAGATCTCCTTCACTGGTGACTCCAGTTCCCTAGTTCCTGAGTGGTGACCTCAACCCCTTGGCCTGGTGGGCCCCATTGCGTTACCTCTTGGGCATGGTAGCCTTGCCCCCTCTCTCTTGGGCAGCGACTATGACTCCATCCCACTAGCTCACATGAACGAACAGCCCCACACTCCAGAACCAAATTGGTGAAACCTAGGGGGCTGTGGTGGTTCCACCCCCTAAGGCCATGGTCCTACCCTTGAGGCTAAGGTAGCTCTGCTTCCCATTTCCTTGGTCTCACTGCTTCTGCCAATTAATGCCTGAGGGCAACCCACTCCGCCAGGAATCTTCTTGCCCAAAAGACATTTACTTTCTTGCTCCATGGGCTGGCCAACCTGCTACTCCATTTCATGCCAATCTCTTCCACCAAGTAACTCCCAAGGCAACCCACTCTGCCAGGAAGCCACCTACCCAGTGGCATCCAGGTTTTTCCTCTGTGGGGTGGTAAGGCTGTCACTGTCTCATGCAGGTCTCTTGGCTCTGCTCGTGGCATTTCTTATGCCAGTCTCTTGGCTCTGCTCCTGCTGCTCTCATGCCACATGCCAGGGTCTCTCTGCCAGGGTCTTGGGTCAAAGATGCACTCCACTCCTGTTTCCACATTTCAGGTATCTGTCAGAGCAGTACCCCACTCTCTTGGTACCATATTCTGTTCTGGTTACCTGGTGCCCCTCTGACAGAAATATACCACAAATGGAATGGCTTTAACAAACAGGAGTTCGTTCTTACAATTTAGAGGCTTTAAGTCCAAGTTCAAAGTGCCAGGCTCTAGGGGCTGGGTGAAAGCCCCTCAACCTTGGGCTTCAGTGCTGCCTCCTGCTCCCGGCCCTGAAGCTGGAGGCTTCTCTGCACTCAGCAGCTACTGGCTGCTGAGGCTGACAAGCCCAAGGTTGACAAGTAAAAAGGCACAATCCCAATATTACCAAACCATATGCCAGGCCATTAATTCAAGTCCATTGAAAGTCCCAAGGTTGGCCAAGCATGGCAGGCTGCTGAACAACAACACAACTACATGCGGGGTTCAACCGTGCCATCAACTAGATACCATTCCCCCAAGGTTTCTCCTTATATACAGGAAGCAGACCACATCCCTAAAGTAGATTCCACCATGGAGTTGATTACCAATCTCATCATGGGAATACTACATCCAGCTGCCCAGCCACTCAACCAGGCACAGCCAAGTTGAAACACAAACTTAACTACCACTGTTGTTGTTATGTGCCATTGAGTTGGACCCGACTCATAGCAATCCCTCCTTGGGTTTCTGAGGCAGTATCACTACAGAAGTAAATTGCCCCATCTTCCTTCTGAGGAGTGGCTGGTGGGTTTGAACCACCAGCCTTCTGGTTAGCAGTCAAATGCTTTAGGCACTATGCTACCAGAGTTCCCTTAACTACCACAGTGCAAGACTAATGGCATAAGCCATTGTCTTTTCAGTAGCCTTGCATGTGAAAGGTGGACAATGAATAGGGGAGACTAAAGAAGAATTTATGTATCTGAATCATGATGGCAAAAAATATGGAATATACTTCCTCAACATAAAGAAAATGAAAATCCTCACAACTGGACAAATAAGCAGCCTCATGATAAATGGAGAAAAGATTGAAGTTATCAAAGATTTCATATTTCTTGGTTCCACAATCAACACTAATGGAAGCAGCAGTCAGGAAATCAGATGACATAATACACTGGGAAAATCTGCAAAAGACCTTTTTAAAGTGCTAAAGAGCAAAGATGTCTCTTTGAAGACTAAAGTGCGCCTAACCCAAGCCATGGTATTTTCAGTAGCCCCATATGCATGTGAAAGCTGGACAATGAATAAGGAAGATTGAAGAGGAGTTGATGCTTTTTAGTTGTGGTATTGGGAAAGAACACTGAAAGTACCCTGGACTGTCAGAACCAGCAAATCTGTCCTGGAAGAAGTGTGTCCAGAATGCTTCTTGGAAGCAAGAATGGCCAGACTTCGTCTCACCTACTTTGGTCATGTTATCAGAAGGGACCATTCCCTGGAGAAGGATATCATGATTGTTAAAGTGGAGGGTCAGTGGAAAAGGAGAAGGCCCTCAATGAGATGAGTTGACACAGTGGCTACAGCCATGGGCTCAGGTATAGCAAGGATTATGAGGCTGGTGCAGCACCGGGCAGTGTTTCGTTCTGTTGTACATAGAGTTGGAGCCAACTCCACGGCACCTCACAAAAACAATGGACTGCCAAAAGAACAAATTTATCTTTCTGAAAGAAGTACAGCCAGCATGCTCTTAGAAGTGAAAATGGCCAGACTTCACCTCTTGGACTTTGGTCATGTTTTCATGAGGCACCAATGCCTAGAGAAGGATAACACAATGTAACACAACGCACTGTCGAGTCGTATCTAACTCATACCAACCTTTCCTTGGGTTTCGGAGGCAGTATCACTACGGAAATAGATTGCCCAGCCTTCCTTCCGAGGAGTGGTTGGTGGGTGTGAACCACCAGCCTTCTGGTTAGCAGTCAAATGCCTTAAGTACTATGCCATCAGAGGAGGATAAGATGCTTGATAAAGTGGAAGGTCAGCGAAAAAGAGGGAAAGTCCCTAAACAAGAGGGATTGATACAGTGGCTGCAACAATGGGCTTAAGCATAGCAATGATTATAAGGATGGCACAAGACTGTGTAGTGTTTCATTCTATTACACATAGGGTTCTCTGTGAGTCACAGCTGACTCGGTAGCACCTAACAAGAACATGATATGAAGTATTTGTCAAAATTATTTTTTCCATAAAAATATACAACTTACCTACCATAATTTACTGAAAAGACCATCTTCCTCCCTCCCTGTCAGGTTGCAAAAGTCTCTTTATCATAAATCAAATGACCGTAAATACAAGGATCTATTTCTGAAGTAATATTTTTGTTCTATTATTCTATTATTTGTTTATTCTTCCACCAATACCAAATTTTCTTAATGAAAATTTTATCCAGTAGTGCATATTTTCTAACGTTGTTAGTCCTGTTAAAAATTGTTCCTGCTATTCTAGGCCATTGGCATTTTCACATACATCTTTGAATTACTCTTTTTAATTACCACACACAAAAAAAAATCTGGGATTTTAACTGGGACTACACTGTATGCAGATACTAATTTATTTTTCTTGAAATAGGGAATACTAAAAATCTGGAGGCTTCCAACCTGTGCCCATCTCTTCATAAAGAGATGATACATACGTAATATATAATTAATAATAGATATAGATCTATAATTATATACATATTTTAAGAAATTTTGTATTTTTTCAGTGTAGAAGTTTTGCACACTTTTGTTAGACTTGCATAGTTGATGTCTTCAATGTTATGTTATTTTAATTTTATTTTCTGATTGCTATGATATATCCGGGAGCTCTGGTAGCATAGTGGCTAAAGCACTTGACTGCTAACCAGAAGGCTGGCGGTTCAAACCCACCAGCCACTCCTCGGAAGGAAGGT
>NW_006921726.1:2295433-2299771 GCF_000298275.1 Orycteropus afer afer | reverse complement strand
CTTCTGGTTAGCAGTCAAGTGCCTTAGGCACTATGCTACCAGAGCTCCAACACACTATAGGACAGAGTAAAAGCCTCCATAGGAATTCCAAGGCTGTAATCTTTATGGAAGTAGACTGTCATATCTTTCCCCCATGAAGCATCTAGTGGGATCAGACTACCAGCTTTTTGGTTAGCTGTCAATTGCTTTAACCACTGCACAGCCAGTGTGCATTAGTGTACAAATATCCTTGACCTCCAATACAATATTGAATAAAAGTGGTGATAGTCAACATTCTTGCCTTGTCCCCAAATAAAATTTAAAACCTAAATATCTTTACCATTAATTATGAAATAAGTTTTTGTAGTGATCTCTGTCAATTAAAGGAAGTTCTCCAGTTGTTAAATTTCATCACATAAATGTTTTTGCAGCTACTAAGATGATTATATGGTTTTACTATTAATTTTGTTAATGTGGTTGAATTATGTTTGATTTTTCTTTATATTAAAGCAACCTTACATTCCTGGAATAGATGCCATTTTATCATTATGTATTATCCCCTTTATGGCAAATTGAATTAGGTTTAAAATTTTATGTAGCATTTTATGTCTGTCTATGTTCATATTGTATTTTTATTGTGGTACCATATATATAAAAATGCACTTGACTGCTATCCAGAAGGCTGGCGATTCAAACCCACCAGCCACTCCTCGGAAGGAAGGTTGGGCAATCTACTAATGTAGTGATAGTGATACTGCCTCGGAAACCCAAGGAGGGGTCACTATGAGTCAGGTCTGACTTGATGGCACATAACAACAACAACATGTTCATATTGTATTTTTATTGTGGTAACTAACATATATATATAGGAGTCCCTGAGAGGTGCTTGATTACTAGGGTTCAAACCCACCAAGAGGCATCTCTGAAGACAGCTTTCAATATCGGAGACTGGAAAACTCTGTGAAGCAGTTAACTCTCTGCACACATGAGGTGCACCATCAGTTGGAATTGACTGGACAGCAAATAACAGCAACAGTGAAGTTTATAACAAATACTTTCCATTTAAACCATTTAATAAAGTGTACAATTCAGTGATATTAATTATATTAATCATACTGTGCAACAAGCACCACTATTTCTAAATGTTCTTCACCCTAAACATCAATTCAGTATACTTTCAGTAATAACTATTTGTTACCCGCTCCCCACATACATTGTTGTTGTTGTTATGTGCCGTCGAGTCAAACCCGACTCATAGCAACCCCTCCTTGGGTTTCCGAGGCAGTATCACTACGGAAGTAGGATTGCCCAACCTTCCTTCCGAGGAGTGGCTGGTGGGTTTGAACTGCCAGCCGTCTGGTTAGCAGGCAAGTGTCTTAGCCACTATGCTACCAGAGCTCCCCACATCCATTAGTAACCAGTAATAAACTTTTGTCTCTATCTGCTTATTCTAGATATTTCATGTAAGCAGGATCATACATTATTTGTCCTAAGTAATTTCATTCAGTGTAATGTTTTCAGTGTTCATCCATGTCATAGCATCTACCAGAATTTCATTTCTCTTTATGGCTAAATAATATTGTATGGATATACCACATTTTGTTTATCCATTCATCTGTTGGTGGATTTTTACATTGTTTCCACCATTGTCTATTGTGACTAGTGCTGTAGTGAACATTAGTGAACAAATATCTGTTTGTGTTGCTGTTTGGTTTTTGTTTGTTTTGTTTTTTGGTATATACATAACAGTGGAATTGCTGTGTCATATGGTACTTCTATGTTTAACTTTTTAAGGAACCCAAACTGGTTCTATAGTGGCTGCACCACTTTACAATTTCACCAACAATTGATGAGGGATCCAGTTTCTCCACATCCTCATTACATTTGTTTTGTTTTTTCATTTTCCTGGTAATAGCTATCCAAGTGGGTGTAAAGGGATATTTCATGTGGTTTTGATTTGCATTTTCCTAATGGCTAATGAGGAATCCCTGAGTGGTGTATATGGTTAGATACACAGCTACTAAAGAAAAGGTTGGCAGTTTAAATCCACGAAAAGGTCATCAAAATTAAGGCTAGGCAAACTATTTCCTAAAGATTAAAAATCCTATGGAATACAATTCTACTCTAACATTCTACTCTAACACATGGTGTTGGCTCGACAACAGTTTTTTAATTTTTTATTTTTAGTGGCCAATGACATTGAACATCATTTCCTATGCTCTAGTGCAGTGAATTACTTAATATGGCACTTCTAGTCATATTCTTTGTAACTCCCACCAAATACTTTGGTGGAACTACACAAATGTAATGAATACACAGAGTTACTGTACCATAAAGAGAACTATTTCAAAAGGTAGCATATGATCAAGAACTGAAAGGATTGAAGGAAGAAGAAGTCCAAGCTGCACTGAAGGCATTGGTGAATAACAAGCCTCCAGGAATTGATGTAATACCCATTGAGATGTTTCAACAAGTGGATGCAACACTGAAAACTCATTTCTATGCCAAGAAATTTAGAAGACAGCTACCTGGGCAACCAACTGGAAGAGATCCGTATTTGTGCCTATTCTAAAGAAAGATGATCCAAACGAATGCAGGAAATTCAAAAAAAAAATATCATTAATATCACACACAAGTAAAATGTTGCTAAAGGTAATTTAAAAATGGTTGCAGCAGTACATTGACAGGGCAACTGCCAGAAATTAAAGCCAGATTCAGAGGAGGATACAGGACAAGCAATAACATTGCTGATATCAGACAGATCTTTGTTGAAAAGCAGAGTACCATATGCAAAGGCATTAGACTATGTGGATCACAACAAATTATGGATAACATTGTGAAGAATTGGAGTTCTAGAACACATAATTGAGTTTATGAGGAACCTGTACATAAACCAAGAGGTAGTCATTCGAACAGAGCAAAAATCAGGTAAGCTGTATGTCAGGGTTGTATACTTTCACTGTATTTATTCAATCCATATGCTGAGCAAATAATCCAAGAAGATGGACTAGATGAAGAAGAATGCAGCATCTGGATTGGAGGGAGATTAATTAACAACCTGTGATATGCAGATAACACAACCTTGCTTGCTGAAAGTGAAGATTTGAAGCACTTCCTGATGAAGATCAGAGACTACAGCCTTCAATTTGGATTACACCCCAACATAAAAATTGGTCTAAATGGACGAAATTTTGAAGTTGTCAAGGATTTCATTTTACTTGGATCCACAATCAATGTCCTTGGAAGCAGCAGTCAAGAAATAAAACAATATTTTTATAGTATTGGACAAATCTATAAAAAAATCTCTTTAAAATTAAGGAGCAAAGATACCATTTTGAGGGCTAAGGTGTGCCTTACCCACGCTATGTTATTTTAATTTGCCTGATATGTATGCAAAAGCTGGACAATGAATAAGGAAGACCAAAGAAGAACTGATACCTTTGAACTATGGTGTTGGCAAAAAATGTTGAATATACCATGGACTGCCAGAACAGACAAATCTGTCTTGGAAGAAGTACAGCCAGGATGCTCTTTAGAAGCAAGGATGGTGAAATTTCACATCACTTACTTTGGATGTGTTATCAGGAGGAACAAGTCCCTGGAGAAGGACATCATGCTTGGTAAAGTAGAGGATCAATGAAAAAGAGGAAGACCCTCAGTGAGATAGACTGACCCAGTGGCTGCAATGATGGGCTCAATCATAGAAATAATTGTGAGGATGGAGCAGGACTGGTCAGTGTTTCATTCTGTCACTGTGATTTAGAATCGACTCAATAGCACCTAACAACAACAACCAAGAGCTTCATAACACTTACCTGAGTAGGGCAGAGAAAATGCAGGCAAACAGGCAGAGGACCAGAGAGAAGCATGTCTGCAGGTATGGCTGAAAAGTAGCTGTCCTGACGAAGAACTGTATCCTGAATAGGTATGGTCATTGCAAAGAATTACTGAACCTAGCAGAAAAGTAGAGTGTCATGGGAGGGACAGTTGGTGTCAGAATTGTAAAAAGGTTGGAGGATGCAGACATGTCTGACCTCTGCCAGATAGGAATAAACCTTGGGCTGATCTTGATTTTCTTGCCCCCTTGTGAAGTTACAGAAGGTCATATGCTTTGGCCATGCCATTTTTACATATACATATTGGCCATTTGTATGTCTTATTTAGAGAAATGTCTATTCAAGTCCTTTGACTATTTTTAAATTGAATTATTTGTTTTTTTATTATTGAATTGTAGGAGTTCTTTATATATTCTGCATACTAAATTCTGAGCCTCTGGTGTTAAAACCCAGCGAGATGCACCTGGTGCATAGGTAACAGCCAGTTTATAGACTGAGACAGACTAGGAAGAAGGAAGAGGCC
>NW_006921726.1:2283288-2292373 GCF_000298275.1 Orycteropus afer afer | reverse complement strand
CTGGTGCGGGATCGGGCAGTGTTTCGTTCTGCTGTGCATGGGGTCGCTATGAGTCGGAAACGACTCGACGGCACTTAACAACAACAACAACAAATTCTTATCAGGTAGATAATTACCAAATAGTTTCTTTCATTCTGTAGGTTATCTCTTCATTTTCTTGATAAAGCCCTTTGATGCACAACAGTTTTAATTTTTTTTTAAATTGTGATTTGGATGAAGATTTACAGAGCAAATTCACTTTCCATACAACAGTTTTTAATTTTGGTTGAATCTAAATTACCTATTTTATCTTGTTGCTCATGCTTTTGATATCAAATCTAAAAATTCAAGGTCAAAAACTGGGTCCTGAAGTTTTATCCTTATATTTTCTTGTAATAGTTTTATGGTTTTAGTTCTTATTTGTGAGCTGTTAATCCATTATGAGTTAATATTTGTAGATGGTGCATAGCATGTGTCCAACTTCATTCTTTTGTATGTGGATGCTCAGTTATCCCAGCACCATTTGTTGAAGAGATTATTCTTTCCCTATTAAATGAACTTGGCATCTGTTTTGGTTCTCTAGTGACACTCTAACAGAAAATAACCACAAATGGGTGACTTCAAAAAACAGGGATTTATTCTCTTACAGTTTACAAGGCTGGAAGACCAAGTTCAAAGTGTCAACTCTAGGGGCCTCTCGACCTTGGGCTTCAGCTCTGCCTCTTGTTCCCAGCCCACTGAAGCTGGAGGCTTCTCTTAACTTGGGCAACTGCTGGCTGCTGAGGCTGACAAACTCATGATTGACAAGTAAAATGGCGCAGTCCCAAGACTATCAAACAACATGGCAGGCCACTAATTCAAGTCCATTAACAGTTCCAAGATCAGCAGACAACATGGCAGGCCATTGAGATGAAGACTCAGCCAAATGAGCCAAATGCAGGGTCTAGGCATGCCAACGAAAGGAAAACTGGGCAATGTACTTCTGTAGAGATAACCACCTTGGAAACCCAAGGAGGAGTTGCTATGAGTCAGATCTGACGCAACGGCAGTGAATTTGGTTCTTTTTGGTTAGGCATGCGAAAAGCTCCAGAGACCTTTCTCAATGCTGCTGCTTATATTCCAGAAGCAAACCACATCCCTAAGGCAGCTACTTAGCTGCCCCAATAGATTGCAGCATGGAGTTGATTACCAATCTCATCATGGGGAATAACTACATTCAGCTGGCCAGCCACTCAAAACCAGGCCCAGCCAAGTTGACACACAACTTAACTACCACAGCATTGTTGAAATTTAATTGACCATAGATGTATGGGTTACTTCTAGACTATCAGTTCAATTTCGTTCATCTTTATATCTAGCTTTAAACCAGTATCAGACTTTTATTATTATTGTTGTAGCTTTATAGTACGTTTTGAGATCAAGAGGCATGTCTTTTCCTAATCATTTTTAAGATTGCCTGGCTATTGAGGACCCCCTGCAATTTCATAAGAATTTGAGGATTGGCTTGTCCATTTATGCAAAAAAAAAAAAAAAGCCTCTTAGAATTTTGATAAGGATTGCATTGACTCCATAGATTACTTTGGCATCTTAAAATATTAAGTCCTTCAATCCATGAACATGAAATGTCTTTCCATTTATATAGCATGTTATTTTATTTCCATTTATTAAGTTGTCCTCCATTTCTTTCAACTATGTTTTGTATTTTTCAGTGTGAAAGTTTTTCACTCCCTGGTTAAATTTATTCCTGGACATTTTATTCTATTACATGCTATTGAAAATGGATTTTTTTTTTTTCTAAATTTCCTTTTGAAATTGTACATTGCTGGTGAACAGAAAGAATTTGCTTACTAATTCTAGTAGCATTCTCTTACATTCTTTAGGATTTACTATGTTGTTGTTAGGTGCCGTCAAGTCAGCTCTGACCTATAGTGACCCCCTGAACAACAGAACAAAACACTATCTGGTCCTGCACCAACCTCGTAATCGCTGCAATACCTGACCCCATCATTGCAGCCAGTGTGCCATTGAGGACCTTCCCCTTTATCACTGACCCTCCACTTTACCAAGCATGATATCCTTCTCCAGAGAATGGTCACTTCTGACAACATGACCAAAATAGGTGAGACGGAATCTAGCCATTCTCACTTCTAATGAGCATTCTAGCTGCACCTCTTCCAGGACAGATTTTTTGTTCTTCTAGCAGTCCATGGTAATTTCAGTATTCTTTGCCAAAACACAACTCAAAAGCATCAACTCTTCTTCAGTCTTCCTTATTCATTGTCCAGCTTTCATAGGCCTATTAAGCAATTGAAAATACCATGGCTTGGATTACGTGCACCTTAGTTTTCAAAAAGACACCTTTGCTCTTCAGCATTTTAAAGAGGTCTTTTGCAGCAGATTTGCCCAGTGCAGTATATTGTCTGATTTCTTGACTGCTGCTTCCATTGGTGATTATGGAACCGAGTAATATGAGATCTTTGATAACTTCAATCTTTTCTCCATTTATCTGCTTATTGGTCTAGTTGTGAGGATTTTCATTTTCTTTGTGTTGAGGTGTGATCCATACTGCAGACTAGTATTTAATCTCCATCAGTAAGTGCTTCAAGTCATCTTCACATTCAGCAAGCAAGGTTGTGTCATCTGCATATCAAAGGTTGTTAATGAGTCTTCCTGCAATCTTGATGCTGCATTCTTCATATAGTCCATCTTGGATAATTTTATCATTATACAGATTGAGTAAGTATGGTGAAAGGATACAACCCTGACTCACACCCTTCCTGATTTTAAACTATGCAGTATCCCTCTGTTCTGTTCAAACAACAGCCTCCTGGTCTGTGTACAGGTTCCTCATGAGCACAATTAAGTGTTCTGGATTTTCCGTTCTTCTCAATGTAACCAATAATTTGTTATGATCCACAGTCTAATGCTTTTGCATAGTCAATAATAAAACACAAGTAAACATCTTTTTGGTATTTGCTTTGAGCCAAGATCCATCTGACATCAACAATTATATTCCTTGTTTCACGTCTTCTGAATCCAGCTTGCATTTCTGGAAGTTTCTGGTCAGTATACTACTGCAACTGTTTGTTATTTTAAGCAAAGTTTTACTTGTGTGGGATATGAATGATATTGCTTGATAATTTCCACATTCTGTTGGACCACCTTTCTTTGGAATGGGTACAAATATGGATCTCTTCCAGTCAGTTGGCCAGTTGGCTATCTTCTAAATCTCTTGGCACAGATGAGTAAGTGTCTCCAGTGCAACATCCGTTTGTTAAAACATCTCAATGTAAATTCCATCAATACCTGGAGCCTTGTTTTTCGCCCATTCCTTCAGTGCAGCTTCAACTGCTTTCTTGATTATATGCCACCTCCTGAAATAGATGAACTTTGACCAGTACTTTGTGGTACAGTGACTCTGTGTTCCTTCCATCTTCTTTTGATGTTTCCTGTATCATTCAATATTTTGCCCATAGAATCTTTCAATATCACAACTAGAAGCTTGAAATTCTTCTTCAGTTCTTTCAACTTGAGAAATGCTGAGAGTGTTCTTCCCTTTTGGTTTTCTAACTCCAGGTCTTGCATGTTTGATTATAATAATTGACTGTCTTCTGGAGCTGCTCTTTGAAATCTTCTGTTCACCTCCTTTATCTTGTCATTTCTTCCATATTCTTTAGCTACTCTCTGTTCAAGAGCAAATTTGAGAGTCTCATCTGATGTCCATTTTGGTTTTTTCTTCCTTTCCTGTCTTTTGAATGACTTTTTACTTTTGTATTGGTTACCTAGTGCCTGTCTGAAAAGAATGTACCACAAATGGAATGGCTTGAACAAACAGGAGTTTATTCTCTTACAGTTTGGAGGCTTTAAGTCTAAGTTCAAAGTGCCAGGATCTATGGGCTGGGTGAAAGCCCCTCAGCCTTGGGCTTCAGCTCTGCCTCTTACTCCCAGCCCACTGAAGTTAGAGGCATCTCTTCTTTCAGGCAGCTACTGGCTGCTGAGATTGACAAACCCAAGGTTGACAGATAAAATGGCACAGTCCTAATGTTACCAAACCACACAACAGGCCATTAACTCAAGTCCATTGAAAGTCCCAAGAGTGGCAGAGCATGGCAGGCTGCTGAACGATAGGGCTACATGCAGGGTCCAAGCATGCCATATGCTAAAGACCATTCCCCAAACTTCTGCTTATACACAAGAAGCAGTCCACATTCTAAGGCAGCTACACAACTGCTCCCAGTATATTCCACCATGGAGTTGATTACCAGTCTCATCATGGAAATACTACATTCAGCTGCCCAGCCACTCAACCAGGCCTAGCCAAGTTGACACACAAACTTAACCACCACAGCTTTCTTCATGTATGATGTTCTTGATGTCATCCCAAAATTCGTCTGGTTTTTGGTCACTGGTATTCAGTGCATCAAGTATGTTCTTCAGATGGTCTCTAAATTCAGATGGGATATAATCAAGGCTCTCTTGGACTTGTTCTAATTGTCTTCAGCTTGACCTTGAACTTGTATGTGAGCAATTGATGGTATATTCCACAGTCAGCTCTTGGTCTTGTTTAGGCTGAAGATAGTGAGCTTCTCCATCGCCTCTTTCCACAGATGTAGTCGATCTGATTCCTGTGTATTCCATCTGGCAAAATTCGCATGTATAGCCACCATTTCGACGGCACATAACAACAACAACAACAACAAGCCACCATTTATGTTATTGAAAAAAGGTATTTGCAGTGAGTAAGTCATTGGTCTTGGAAAATTCTGTCATGTGATCTCCGGCATCATTTCTATGACCAAGTCATATTTTCCAATATTGGTGATTATTCTTTGTTTCCAACTTTTGCATTCCAATCACCAGTAATAATCAATATACCTTGTCAATTTCAGCCTGCAGAACTTGGTAAAAATCTTCAGTTTTCTCATCTTTTGCTTTGGTGGTTGGTGCATAAATTTGAATAATAATAGTATTAACTGGTCTTCCCTGTAGGCATATGGATATTATCCTATCACTGACAGCATTGTACTTGAGGATAGATTTTGAAATACTTTCTGTGACAATGAATACCACACCATTCCTCTTCAATTTGCCATTCCTGGCATAGTAGATCATATGGTTGTCTGATTCAGAATGGCCAATACCAGTCCATTTCAGTTCACTGATGCCTAGGATATCAATTTTTATGCATTCCATTTCATTTTTGACAACTTCCAATTTTCCCAGATTCAGACATTGTCATTTCATATTCGGATTATTAATGGATTTTACAGTTGTTTCCTCCCATTTTGACTCTTGCCACATCAGCAAATGGAGGTCCCCAAAGCTCTTCTCCATCCACATCATTAAGGTCAGCTCTGCTTTGAAGAGGCAGCTCTTCCTCAGTCATATTTTGAGTGCCTTCAGACCTGAGGGGCTCATCTTCTGGCCCTATATCAGACAGTGTTTCAAGGCTATTCATAAAGTTTTCAGTAATATATCAGACAGTTTCACTGATATTCATAGGGTTTTCACTGGTCAGTTCTTTGAGAAATGGATGGCTTCTTCCTCCTTCCAAGTCTGTCTTTGTCTAGAAGTTCCACTGAAACCTGTCCACCATGCATGACCCTGCTGGTATTTGAAACACTGGTGGCATAGCCTCCAGCCTCATAGCAACATGCAAGTCACCAAAATATGACAAACTGACAGACAAGTGGTGGAGGATTTACTATATATGAGATCATGTTGTTGTTGTTGTTGTTAGGTGTCGTTGAGTCAGACCCGACTCATAGTGACCCCTCCTTGGGTTTCTGAGGCGGTATCACTATGGAAGTAGATTGCCTAAACTTCCTTCCAAGGAGTGGCTGGTGGGTTTGAACCTCCAGCCTTCTGGTTAGCAGTCAAGTGCCTTAGGCACTACACTACTAGAGCTCCTATATGGGATCATATCATCTGCAAATATAATTTTATTTCTTCCTTTCAGATTAAGATATATTTTATTATTACTATTTTCTTCTCTTTCTTTTTGCCTAACAGCTCTGGCAAGAATTTGCAGTATAATGTATATAACTGAAAGTGTACTATTTTCTCTTGTTGCTAATCTTAGGTTGGAGAAAATTTCAGTCTTTCTCCATTGAGTATGATGTTTTCCATCCTTTTCTATGGTTGGTTTGAACCACCAACCTTCTGGTTAGCAGTCAAATGCCTTAGGCACTGCACCACCAGAGCTCTTTACACCTGCATACATCTATATATGACCCTTATATACATACATATACATGCATCAACACTCCTGTTGTTTAGCTGTTGTTGCACAGTTGTATATGTTCTAGCATTTACCAGAAGTGTTCTTTTTCTTGCATACTTTTTAGTGACATCATTTACTTTCACTTCACCAATATTTGCTGTGCACACTTCACCAAGATTTGCTGTTGTATTTCTTATCTTCCAGGTAACAAGTGTCTGCTATCTAGTGAGTGATCTCCTCACACACACATCTATCCCTGGTAACCACTGGTGAACATTGGTTTCAATACCTATTTTGTCTTTTTATAATATTTACATAAAACAGTAGTTCTTTTTTATTTCACTCAACATAATGTCCTCTGGTTTCATCCATGTTATATTTTTGGAACTCATAATTATTCTTAATGGCTGCATAGTATTCCATGCATGTCTATATCTCATTTTGTTTATCCATTCCTAAGCATTATTAATTGGCACTTAGGTTGTTTCTATCTTTTTGCTATTGTGAAGAGTAGTGCATGCAATGAACGTAGGTGTGCATATGTCTGATTGTGTCTTTAGTATTAGATTTCTAGGGTATATACCTAGCAATGGGATTGCTGGATCATAAAGTAATTCCACTTCTAGTTTTTTGATAAGGTGCCATACAGTTTTCCATAGTAATTGTACTTTTTTACAATCCTACCAGCAGTGGATAAGGGTTCCATTCTACCCACAAACTCCCCAGCATTTGTTGTGTTATGTGTTGTTGTTGTTTTATCAGTGCCATTTTTGCAGAGGTGAGATAGTATCTCATTGCAGTTTTGATTTGTATCTCCCGAAAGGCTAATGATTGTGAGCATATTTTAATGTGTCTTTTGGCTGCTTGAATGTTTTCTTTGGTGAGGTAACTATTCATGTCCTTTGCCCTTTTTTTAAATTGAATTATTTGTCTTTTTGTTGTTGAGTTGTTGAAGTTTTTTAAAATATGTTTTAGAGATTAGACCCTTATCAAAAAAGTCATTCCCAAAGATTTCTTCCCAATCTATATGTTTGCTTTTTGCTTTTTTAATAAAGTTTTTTTTAAAGAGCATACATATTTAATTTTCCCACTATCTAATTTACTTTCTGCTGTTCATGCATTAATAGTTGTATTTGATTTTTTTTAATTTGGTCCAATAGTTTGGTGCCTATTTTGCTCTAAGAACTTTACAGTTTTAGCTTTAACATTTAGATCTTTGATCCATTCTGAGTTAGTTTTTGTGCATAATGTAAAGTATGGTTCCTGGTTCATTCTTCAGCACATGGATATTCAATTTTGTCAGCACCATTTGTTAAATAGACTGTTTTCTATTAAATTGCGTCCGCAAAAATATATGTCAATTTGGCTGAGCCATGATTCTTAGTGATTTGCCAGTTATGTAATGAAGTAATTTAAAAGTTATGTAATGATCCCCCGTGATGTGATTTGATGAGATAAGCCAATCAGTTGTAAGAAGATTAGGATGGGATGCATCGCCTTTAATCACAGCACAGCCCTAATTCAATGTAAGGGGAGTTTCCCCATGGTATGACCTGTAACACCTTTTATCTTACAAGTCATAAAAGGAGAAAGAAGGAAGCAGAGACAGAGGTACCTACTACCACCAAGAAAGAAGAGCTGGGAGCAGAATGTGTCTTTTGGATACAGGATCCCTGTGCTGGGAACCTCCTAGAATCAAGAGACACAGAGGCAGAAAGCTTTCCCCTAGAACTGGCACCCTGAATTTGGACTTCTAGCTTCCTAAACTATGAGCGAATGAACTTCTGTTTGTTATTGCCACTCACTTGTAATATTTCTGTTCTAGCAGCACTAGATAACTAAGACATTCCTCATTGGATGCACTTTGACTCCTTGTCAAAAATCCATTGCCCACAGATAGATGGATTTGTTTCAGGGTTCTCTATTCTTTTCCACTAGTTTATGTGTCTATCATTGAACCAGTACCAGGCTGTATAGTATGTATTGAGATGGGGAGTGTGAGACCTCCTACTTTGTTTTTTCTTTAATAGAGCTTTAGCTATTCAAGGCCTCTTTTCCATGTAAAAAGAGTGACGAGTTTTTCCATTTCAGTAAAGAATGCTGTTGGAATTTGGATCCAGATTACATTGTATCTTTAATTATTTTGGGTAGTACTGACATTTTCACAATATTAACCCTTTCAATCCATGAGCAAGAAATGTCCTTCCATTTATATAGGGCTCTTTTAGGGTTTTATAAGCAGCTGTTATGGTGCTGTTGTTAAGTTATTGGGCTGCTAACTAAATGAAAGGTGCCTTAAACCCATCAGATGCTCCACAGGAGGAAGATGAGGCAATCTACTTCCATAAAGATTTACAGCCTTAGAAACCCAGTGGGGGTTGTTATGAGTAAGAATCCACTCGATGGCAGTGGGCTTGGTTGTTTTTTTTTTTTTTTTTTAGTGTTTATTAGTAGTAGTGTGGTGTGATTTTCATCGTATAAGTCTTTGAAGTAAACAGTATTGTTTTCTTTTCTTTTCTTTTTGTATGTGCAAAAGGGTTCCTGTTTATTGTCTGTACCTCCCATGTACCTCTCTATGTCTTTCTCTTCCTCAGTGCCACCATATTGGTCACTCACATTTGGTACATTGCTCTTCTCTTCACCCAAATCAATACTTATCTCTGTCTTTCTAACAGCGTTCCCTCCCCTCCCCTCCCACTCCTCGTAACCAACAAAGAAAATTTCCTTTCATAGATAAACCTTTCCTTGAGTTTTACAATAACAGACTAATACAATATTTGTCTTTTTGTGATTGACTTATTTCACTCAGCATAATGTCCTCCAAGTTCATCCACATTATGCGGTGTTTTGCAGATTCTACATTATTCTTTAGCGTTGCATAAT
>NW_006921726.1:2274618-2276688 GCF_000298275.1 Orycteropus afer afer | reverse complement strand
ACCCCAGCCACCAGAGCAGTCCTCCATGCAGTCCCTGGCTAGCAGGGCTGATTTTTAGGTTAATTCTTAGGTCCTACCACCACTCGGCACTCTCCAAGCTGTCTGTGCCATCAGGATCACTCAGGATCGCTGCCAGACCGCAGCTCCATATGTCTTCTTTTTTGGTATTTTCATACAAATTCTTCTGTTAGTTGGGGTTTAGTCCACTTCTATATCCTTCCTTTCAAGGCTCATGGGCCCAGGATTATCTTCTGTGTTTGTGTTAATTGGTTTCCCTTTTCTTTGTTGAAGAGGGTCTTTGCAGTCTTTCTGCCTAGTCCACCATGTTACCGGAACCACAGTATTGTTTTCTTGGTTTCCTTTTGGGAATTCTCCCTGTTACTCTAAAGAAACCCAGCTGAATTTTGTGTGTTAATCTTACAACCTGCAATGTTGCTGAATTCTTCTATAGATACAGTAGTTTTCTTATACAAATGAAAGTTATCTATGTATAGTATCGTATCATCTGAAAACTGTTGTTCTTGTTAAGTACCTTCTAGTTGGCACCAACTCGTAGCCACCCTATTTCCAACAGAACAAACACTGCCCAGTACTGTGCCATCCTCACAATTATTGCTATGCTTGAGCCCATTGTTGAAGCCACTGTATCAGTCCATCTCATTGAGGGTCTTCCTCTTTTTTGCTGACCCTCTACTATACCAAGCATAATATCCTTCTCCAGGGAATGGTCCCTTTTGACAAAATGACCAAAGTAGGTGAGACTAAGTCTGGCCATTTCACTTTTTTTTAATGCATTTTATTGAAATATAATTTATGTACAATGAAATACACAAAACTAAAGTGACAAGAGTCAATGTATTATTATTATTTTTTTTTTTTTGCAGTGTTCCCTCCCCTTCCCTCCCACCCCTGGCAACCAACAAAGAAAGTTTCCCCCATATATAAACCTTTGCTTAACCCTCCACAACAACCAACTAATACGATATTTGTCCTTCTGTGACTGACTTATTTCACTCAGCATAATGTTCTCCAAGTACATCCATATTATGTGGTGTTTTGCAGACTCTACATTATTCTTTAGTGCTGCATACCATTCCAGTATGTGTATGTACCATGGTTTGGTCATCCACTCTTCCGCTGGTGGGCATGTAGGTTGTTTCCATCTTTTTGCTATTGTAAATTGTGCTATGATGAACATGAGCATGCATGTATCTGTTCCTGTCCTGGCTTTCACCTCTCTAGGATATATACCTAGTAATGGGATTACTGGGTCAAATGGTATCTCCAATTCCAACTTTCTAAGGAATTGCCATATTGCTTTCCACAGTGGTTGTGTCACTTCACAGTCACACAAGCAGTGTATGAGAGTCCCAATTTCTTCACATCCCCACCAGCATTTATTTTCTGTCTTATTGAACCTTGCCATCAGTGCTGGGGTGAGATGGTATATGTCATTGTTGTTTTGATTTACATCTCTCTGATGGCCAATGATTGGGAGCATCTTTTCATGTATTAGCTGACCACCTGAATATCTCTTTGGTGAAGTGTCTATTCATGTCTTCTGCCCAATTTTCAATTGGATTGTTGATTCCTTTCGTGTTCAGGTGTTGGAGTTTTCCATCAATCTTACAGATAAGTCCATTGCCAGATATGTAATTATCAGCAAATATGAATTTGTTGCTGTCATTTTTGTCATGTGCTTTTTCATTGTGTCAGTTTCTTTGTTCCCTATAATTTTCTATGCTGATTTTGTTTATGAATCATGTTATCACTGCCTTCATTGCTATTGTTTTAGTATTTGCTGAATATTTATGCTGGTCCTCTTTTATTTTGATGTGAAGGTTTATCATTTTTCTTTGAAGTTACCCTGTGATTTATAGTTTTCTTCCCAAGTGTAGAACAGTCCGTTCTATCTTGCAGTTGTCTTGACTTCCCTACCATCTAGAAGTTCTGTAACAACACAGGTTTTTTTTCCCTCTTTTTGGTTTGTAGTTGTCCTCATTTGTTGGTTGGTGTCTCTGGTTCCCTGTTTACAATCTTGTAGGCTTATTTACTTTGGATACTTCCATA
>NW_006921726.1:2261121-2272495 GCF_000298275.1 Orycteropus afer afer | reverse complement strand
CTCATTAATTCTGTCTTCCATTGCATCAATTCTGCTCCTTTGCCCTTCCAATGTGTTATCTATTTCTGACAATTTAGTATTAATCTTCTGGATTTCTCTCTGTAGATTTAGAATCATTTCTAATTTTTCATTTATTTTGTCATTTTGTTCTTGTATTTTCTTACAAAATTCTTCTAGGGTTTTTTCTGTGTTTTCCTTGGTCTATCTCTCAATCCTTTGAAGCTCCCTAGATATAATTCTTTTGAATTCCTTATCAGGGAGTTCCAATGCTGCGTCTTCCGCAGGGATGTGTTTTCGGTCTGTATCCTGGTCCCTTGTTTCTCCTGCTTTATCTTGCTTCTTTGTGTGGACTGTGATGCTCTGTTGTCTATGAGGCATTGTGACATTTTTGTATTTATATTTAATTGGTGATTATATGTTAGAGTTACTTGCCTACAATTTTCATTTTCTTTGTTTTGTTTGTATGTTATCTATACAGGCAGGGTACTATGCTGTGCTCTGGCCATTTCACATCTAAGGAGAATTCTGGCTGCACTTCTCCCAGGACAGTTTTCTTCATTCTTGTGGTAGTCCAGAGTATTTTCAGTATTCTTCACAAACACCACATTTCAAAGGCATCAACCCCTCTTTGGTCTTCCTTATTCATTGTCCAACTTTTATATGCATAAAAGATGACTGAAAATACCATGGCTTGGGTTGGGCACACCTTACTTTTCAAAGTGACGTCTTCTCTCCTTAACACTTTAAAGAGGTCTTTTGCAGTAGATTTGCTCAATGCAGTACACCCTCTGATTTCTTCACTGCTGCTTCCATGGGTCTTGATTGTGCATTCATGTAAAATGAAATCCCTGACTTCATTTTTTTCTCCAAATATTGTGATGATGTTTCTTGGTCCAGTTGTGAGGATTTTTGTTGTCTTTATGTTAAGGTGTAATCCATACTGAAGACTGTAGTCTTTGATTTTCATCAGTAAGTGCTTCAACTCATCTTTACTTTCAGCAAGCAAGGTTGTGTCATCTGCATATCACAGGTTGTTAATGAGTCTTCCTCCAATCTTGATGTCATGTTCTTCTTCATATAGTCCAGCTTCTCAGATTATTTTCTCAGCATACACATTGAATAAGTATGGTAAAAGACTACAACCCTAAGGCACACCTTTCCAGATTTTAAAGCATACAATATCCCTTTGTTCTGTTTGAATGACAGCCTTTTGTTCTATGTACAGGTTCCTCATGAGCACAATTAAGTGTTCTGGAATTCCCATCTTCACAATGTTACCCATAATTTGTTATGATCTACATAGTCAAAAGCCTTTGCATGGTCAATAAAACACAGGTAAACATCTTTCTGGTATTCTTTGCTTCAGCCAAGATTCATCTGACATCAGCAGTGATATCCCTCATTCCACATCCTCTTCTGAATCCAACTTGCATTTCTGGAAGTTCACTGTTAATATACTGCTGCAACTGTTTTTTAATTATCTTCAGCAAAATTTTACTCGTGTGTGATAATAATGGTACTGTTTGATAATTTCCACATTCTGTTGGATCACTCTTTGCAATGGGTACAAATATCAAACTCTTCCCATTGGTTGGCCAGGTAGCCAAGACAGTTCCAAATTTCTTGGCATAAACGAGTAAGTGCCTCCAGTGTTGTATCTATTTGTTGAAACATCTCAGTGGGTATTCCATCAATTACTGAAGCCTTGTTTTTTGCCAGTTCCTTCAGTGAATGTTGGACTTCTTTCAGTACCATAAGTATGCTACCTCCTGAAATAGTTGAACAATGAACAGTTCTTTTTCGTACAGTGACTCCATGTGTTCCTTCCATCTTTTTATGCTTCCTGTGTTGTTTAGCATTTTGCCCTTAGAATCCTTCAGTATTGCAATTTGAGGTTTGACTTTCTTCTTTCAGCTTGAGAAATGCTGAGCATGTTCTTCCCTTTTGTTTTTCTAACTCTGGGTCTTTGAACATTTCATTATAATACTTTGTCTTCTCGAGCCGCCCTTTGAAATCTTCTGTTCAGCTCTTTTATGTCATCATTTCTTCCATTTGCTTTAGCTACTCTATATTCAAGAGCATGTTTCAGAATCTCTCTTGACTTACATTTTGACCTTTGCTTCCTTTCCTTTTTAATGACCTTTTGATTTCTTCATGTATGATGTTCTTGATGTGATCTGACAACTTGTTTGGTCTTCAGTCACTGGTGTTTAGTGCATCAAATCTGTTTTTCTGATGGTCTCTAAATTCAGGTGAGATATATTCAAAACCTTTTTTCAACAACACAAACAACTATACACGTGGACCTTACCAGATGGAATACACAGGAATCAAATCAACTACATCTGTGGAAGAAGGCGATGGAGAAGCTCAATATCATCAGTCAAAAAAAGAATAGGAGTTATCTTTGGAATGGACCATCAATTGCTAATATTCAAGTTCAAGTTTGAAGCTGAAGAATATTAAAACAGGTCCACATGAGAGCCAAAATATGGCCTTGATTATATATCAACCTCAAATAGGGATAGTTTTATTTCTTTTGTTCTGATTTGAATAACTTTATTTCTCTTTCTTACATCATTGCTCTAGCTAATACTTCCAGGACATACTGAATAGGAGTGAAGATATTGGGCATCTTTGTCTCATTCCTATTCTCAAGGGAAGGGTCACAGCTTTTCTCTATAGAGAATAAAGTTGACAGTTGGTTTTGCATATTTGCTGCTCTGGTTACCTAGTGCCACTCTGACAAGAATATACCACAAATGGGATGGCCTTAACAAACAGGAGTTTATTCTTTCATAGTTTGGAGGCTCTAAGTCTGAGTGCCAGGCTCTAGGGGCTGGCTGAAAGCCCCTCGACCTTGGGCTTTAGCTCTGCCTCTTGGTCCCAACCCACTGAAGCTAGAGGCATCTCTACTCAGGCAGCTACTGGCTGCTGAGGCTAACAACCCCAAGGTCAACAAATAAAATGATACAGTCCAGATGTTACCAAACCACACGGCAGGCCATTAATTCAAGTACATTGAAAGTCCTGAGGTTGGCAGAGCATGGCAGGCTGCTGAACAATGACATGACAACATGCAGGGTCCAAGTGTGCCATAAGCTAGAGACCATTCCCAAAGCTGTTTCTTACACACAAGCAGCAGACCACATCCCTAAGACAGCTACTCAGCTGCTCACAATAGATTCCACCATGGAGCTGATTACAAGTCTTATCATGGGGAATACTATATTCAGCTGCCCAGCCACTCAGCCAGGCCCAGCCAACCTGACACACAAACTGAACTACCACAATTCCACCCCTTGTCAACTTGGAACCTGTACAGATTTTCAGTGGGTGGTATCTGTACAGATCTCCTTCACTGGGTGGCTCTAATTTCCTAGTTCCTGAGTGGTGACCTCAACCCCTTGGCCTGGTAGGCCCTGTTCCTGCCCTGCTTGGACAGTTGGAGAGTTCCTCTCCTCACTCTTGGGCAGCGGCTATGACTCCATCCCACTGGCCCACATGAACGAGCAGCCCCACACTCCAGAACCAAGTTGGTCACGGTGCAACTCTTTGAAACCTGGGGGGCTATGGTGGTTCCACTTCCAGAGGCCATGGTCCTACCCTTGAGGCTGAGGCAGTTCTGCTTGTCATTTCCTTGGTCTTTCTGCTTCTGCCAATTAATGCTGAAAGCAACCCACTCTGCTGGAATTCTTCCTGCCACAAAAGCACTCATCTTTCTTGCTCCATGAGCTGGCCAACCTGCTACTCCATTTCATGCCAGCCTTTTCTACCAATTAACGCCCGAAGGCAACCCACTCCACCAGGAAGCCACCTCCGCAATGGCATCCAGCTTTCTCCTCTGTGGGCTGGTGAGGCTGTTGCTATGTCATGCCGTTTCTCTCAGCTCTGCTCCTGCCATCTCTCAAGCCAGTCTCTGGGCTCTGCTCCTGCCATCTCTAATGCCATATGCCAGGGTCTCTCTGCCAGGGTCTCGGGTCAGGGACGCACTCCATTCCTGTTTCCACATTTTAGGTATCTGTCAGAGCAGCACCACACTCTCTTGGCACCATATTCTGTTCTGGTTACCGAATGCTGCTCTGACAAAAATATACCACAAATGGGTTGGCCTTAACAAACAGGAGTTTATTCTCTCATAGTTTGGAGGCTTTAGGTCCGAGTTCGAAGTGCCAGGCTCTAGGGGCTGGGTGAAAGCCCCTCAACCTTGGGCTTCAGCTCTGCCTCTTGATCCTGGCCCACTAAAGCTAGAGGCATCTCTTCTCTCAGGCAGCTACTGGCTGCTGAGACTGACAAGCCCAAGGTTGACAAATAAAATGGCATAGTCCTGATGTTACCAAACCACATGGCAAGCCATTAACTCAAGTCTATTGAAAGTCCCAAGAGCGACAGAGCATGGCAGGCTGCTGAACAATGACATGGCTACATGCAGGGTCCAAGCGTGGCATATGCTAGAGACCATTCCCAAAGGCTTCTGCTTATATTCAGGAAGCCAACCACATTCCCTAACAGCTACTCAGCTGCTCACAGTAAATTCCACCATAGAGTTGATTACCAGTCTCATTATGGGGAATACTACATTCAGCTGCCCAGCCACTCAACCAGGCCCAGCCAAGTTGACACACAAACTGAACTACCACAATTCTACCCCTTGTCAACTTGGCACCTGTACAGATCTTCATTGGGTGGAATCTGTACAGATCTCTCTCACTGGGTGGCTCCAGTCCCCTAGTTCCTCTAAGTGGTGACCTTACCCACTTGGCCTGGCAGGTCCTGTTCCGCTCCCTCTTGGGCATGGCAGCCCCACCCCTGCGCTCTTGGGCAGCAGCTATGGCTCCATCCCACTGGCTCACATGCGTGAGCAGCCCCACACTCCAGAACCAAGTTGGTGAAGGCCTGGCTCTTTGAAATCTTGGGGGCTGTGGTCATTCCACCCCCAAAGGCCATGGTCCTACCCATTCAGGCTGAGGCAGCTCTGCTTCTGTTTCTTTGGTCTCTGCTTCTGCCTACTAATGCCAAAGGCAACCCACTCCACAGGAAATCTTCCTGTCCCAAAAGCACTCAGTTCTTTTGCTCCGTGGGATGGCTAACCTGCTACTCCATTTCATGCCAGTCTCTTCACCAATTAATGCCCAAAGGCAACCCACTCTGCCAGGAAGCCACCTACCCAGTGGCACCCAGCTTTCTCCTCCATGGGCCGGTAAACCTGTTGCTGTTTAATGCCCATCTGTGGGCTCTGCTACTGCCGTCTTTCATGCTGGTCTCTCTGCCAGTATCTCTCAGCCAGTCTCTTGGCTCTGCTCCTGCTGTCTCTCATGCCGTATGCCAGGGTCTCTCTGCCAGGGTCTCAGGTCAAGTATGCACTCCACTCCTGTTTCCACATTTTAGGTGTCAGAGCAGCACCACACTCTCTTTGTACCAAATTCTGTTCTGGTTATCTAGTGCTGTTCTAAGAATATACCACAAATGGGATGGCTTTAACAGGAGTTTATTCTCTTAGTTTGGAGGCTTTAAATCCAAGTTCAAAGTGCCAGGCTCTAGGGGCTGGGTGAAAGCCCCTTGACCTTGGGTTCCAGCTCTGCCTCCTGCTCCCGGCCCACTTTGGGCTTCAGCTCTACCTCCTGCTCCCAGCCCACTTGGAGCTAGAGGTGTTTCTTCACTCAGACAGTTGCTGGCTTCTGAAGCTGATATACCCAAGGTTGACAAGTAAAAAGGCACAGTCCTGATGTTACCAAACCACATGGCAGGCCATTAATTTAAGTCCATCATAAATCCCAAGGTCGGCAGAGCATGGCAGTCTGCTGAACAATGACATGGCTACATGCAGGGTCCAAGTGTACCATATACTAGAGACCATTCCCCAAGGCTTCTGCAAACCACATTCCCTAAGGCAGCTACGCAACTGCTCACAGTAGATTCTTCCATGGAGTTGATTACCAATCTCATGATGGGGAATACTACGTCCAGCTGCCCAGCCACTGAACCAGGCCCAGCCAAGTTGACACACAAACTGAACTACCACACCCACCAGCCACTTCATGGAAGGAAATGTGAGCAATCTACTTGCATAGTGATACTACCTCAGAAAACAAAAATGGTGTTGCTATAAGTTGGATAATACTCGATGGCAGAGTTTTTGTTTGTTTGTTTGTTTGTTCATACCGGGTAGTACTGAGGGCTCTTTATGGCTCCATCCCCATAACGTCTAACCTTCACTGGTTCATTATGCTGGGTGTGAACAAGTGTTTGGAATATGCTGGGAGTGGGGCAGCAGATAGAGTGCTTTGGGAGCTGGGACACAGGGTGTGGAACAAGTTAGGATCTGGTTCAAGGCTCCGTTTCTGCCCCCCCACACACACCCCGATCACATAGGATGATGGACTTGTGTTCCTGCTAGAGGTTCCAGTTGATATAGCCACCCTTGGATGAAGGGACTTTCTCAGGTGGAGTTGGCATTTTCACTGGGGCTTCCTTTGGCTGCATTTTCACCTTTGTGTAGCAGTCACCTACACACAACTACCTGGGGTCCTGGTAGTTGTCACTGATTGGCCACGGATGACCCTAGAGTAGCAGGTGTCAGATGTGAACATCTGGATCTCTTCTCCCAGGAGCCCTTCCTCTCCGCTTATGCTCTCCTTTTCCCTGGGCAGTGGGAGTTAGGAGAGGGCTGATAGAATCTGTTGAGCCTTGCAATGGATTCATCCAGGGCTGGATGATTTAACCTTTTGTGTCATGGTGTCAATAATCATCATCTTCTACACAAGGCACTTTCCTTTCCCCCTGTTCATCTGAGAGGGAAAACAGTTTCCTGCCCCAACCTGGACCATGGGACATGAGGATCTATTCAGCTCATATGCCTGTCTTTTGTTTGGCTGGAAGCCACAGGTGTGGGTTCAATTCCAGACCTGAAGGGCAACTAGGGGCCATAGTCTCAGTGGTTCCACCAGGCTCCATCAGACCAGCAAACCTGGTCCCCTTTTTCTTTCTTTCTTTTTTTTTTTTTTTTTTTTTTTTTTTTTTTTTTTTTTTTTTTTTTTTTTTTTGAATGATTGAATTTTGTTCCACATTGTTCTCCCTTTCTATCCAGGATCTCCTACATATCCCCCTGCGAGTGGTTGACAGTGGTAGCCAGGCACCATCTAGTTCTTCTGGTCTCATAGTTGTATAGGCTGAGGATCGTGTGGGGTACCAGTTGCAAGGACTAATTGTTTCTATGAATCTTTGGTTTTCTTCATTCTTCATTGCTCTGGATGAGGAGAGACCCATCGTTGCATCTAGATGGCTGCTTGCAAGCTTTTCAGATCCCAGTCACTACTTGCCACAGTAGGAGGTGGAACAATGTTTTGTGTAGTGTGTTATTGCCAGTTGAGCTTGATGTCCCTTGTGACTATGGTCCCAAGCCCACAGGTTCAACTACTAACTTCCTGTGGGTAGCTAGCTGTGCCCAAGAAGTGACTACAATCTTGTCCCTTGTTAGCTTTACTATATACCTGGGAATTCTTACAGAACATATAAATATACTTGTAGAAACATTGTTTCCCAACCCTACACATGGTCTTGGGCACACGCCCTGCTGCAGAGACATACCTAATAGTTCAGCCTGTCCACCCATCTATCCACCCATATAGCCATATTTGCCTTCACTGACAATGCAGTACCGTATGTGCAAAAGAGTTATCTTTGTTGTCTGTACCTCTCATGTACCTCCCTATGCCTTCCTCTTCCTCAGTGCCATCATGTTGATCACTCACATTTTGTATGCGTATTGTATGATTTTCTTAATGTATTGTTGAATTCTGTTGGCTAGAATATTGTTGAGAATTTTTGTGTCTATATTCATAAAGGATATTCATCTGTAATTTTCTTTTTTTGTGGTGTTTTTAGCTGGCTTTGGTACCAGGGTGATGATGACTTCATGGAATGGGTTAGGGAGAATTCTTTCCTTTTCTTTGTTTTGGAAGAGTTTAGGAAGAATTGGTGTCAACTCCTCTCTGAATGGTAAAATTCCCCAGGAAAGTCTGAGTTTTTTGTTGCTGTTGTTGTTGTGAGGTTTTTCAATTATTATTTATTTTTTAAATGACATTTTCAGTCTCTTCTTTTGTTAGATTTAGATTTTCTATCTTTATTTGTGGGAGCTCTGGTAGCGTAGTGCCTAAGGCACTTGACTGCTAACCAGAAAGCTGGCAGTTCAAACCCACCAGCCACTCCTCAGAAGGGAGATGGGGCAATCTACTTCTGTGGTGATACTGCCTCAGAAACCCAAGGAGGGGTTGCTGTTAGTCGGGTCCGACTCAACGGCACATAACAACAACAACATCTTTATTTGTGTTAACATAAGTAGGTAGTGTGATCCTAGGAATTTGTCTATTAGGTTTTCTAATTTGTTAGAGTACAGTTTTTCATAGCCTTCTGTTATCCTCTTTATCTCTGTTGTAACTGTTGTAATGTCTCCCTTTTTATTTCTTATTCTAGTTATTTGCATCTTCTCAGTTTTTTCCCTTTGTTACTCTAGCCCCTGGTTTGTCTATTTTATTGGTCTCCTGAAAGAAGCAACTTCAGGTCGTATTAATTCTTTCTATTGTTTTTATGTTTTCTATTTCATTTATTTCTTTTCTGATCTTTATTATTTCCTCTCTTCTGGTAGCTTTGTTATTTTGCTCTTCCTTTTCTATTTGATTAAGTTGTCAGGTTATTAATTTTAGACCTTATTTCTTTTTTAATGTAGGCATTTATTGCTATGAATTTCCACTTTAATGCTGTTTTTGCTGCCATAGGTTTTAGTATGTTGTGTTTTAATGTTTATGTAATTCTAAATATTTTTTAATTTTACCTTGGATTTCTTCTGTGACCTAATACTTATTTATCAAAAATAAACAAAACAAAGCTCACTGCCATTGAGTTAATTCTGACTCATAGAGAGCCTCACTGGGTTTCCAAGGCTATAAATCTTTATGAGAGTAGATTGCCTCATCTTCCTCTCATGAAGCAGCTGGTGGGTTTGAACTACTGACCCTCTGCTTAGCAGCCAAATGCCTTACCCTCTATGCCACCAGAGATCTTAATACTTATTTAGTACTATTATTTAGTTTCCATGTATTTGCTTTTTTTTTTTTTTTTCTTTTTCTCATTATTCTTCCTCTTACTGATTCCTAGCATCACAGTCTATTGGACAGAGAAGATGATTTGTATGATTTTTATTTTTTTTAATGTATTAAGGTTTGCTTTGTTACATAAGGTAAGATCTATTCTGGAAAATGTTCCATGTCCATTGAAGAAAAATGTGTATTTTGCTGCTGTTGTGTGGTGTGTTCTATGTATGTCTGTTGGGTCTAGTTGTTTAATACTGTTAATCAGGTGTTCTATATCTTTATGGATTTTTGTTATATCAGCAGTGGTGTATTAAAATCTTCTACTAATGTTGTAGAATTGTCTATTTCTCTCTTTAGTTCTGTTAGATTTTGCTTTATAAAACTGCATTGAGTGATTATTTATAATTTTTATGTCTTCTTGGTATATTGCTACTTTCATTATTATATGATTTCCTTCTTTGTCTCTAATGATAGCTTTTGATTTAAAGTGTGTTTTCTCAGCTATTAATAATACCACTCCTGCTCTCTTTTGGTTGCTATTTTCTTGGTATGTTGTTTTCCATCCATCCTTTGATTTTTTTTTACCTGTTTATTTCTGTGGTGTGTCTCTGTTGTGTCTTTCTTTCTTTTTTTTTTCCATTCTGCCACCCTTAGTCTCTTGACTGGTACATTCAACCTTTTACATTTCATTGATTATCAACAGGGATGAATTAATTGTAGTCATTTTGTTATCCTTATTTTGTATTCATAATGGTTTCTTTACTTTCTGTGCTGAGTTCCTTGTATACAGATTTTCTTTCTCTTTCTTCTGTTATTGTTAATTTTTGTTTACTAAGTCTTCTTTTTTCTTCTCCTATGTTTGGTGCATATATTTATTAATTTTCTTTGTCGTTATCATGAGTTTTACATTTACCATCTTACAATTAAAACAATCTGTTATATCTTGAAATTACTTTAACTGCCTCATCATGTGGAACTTCTATGCACCATTCATTCCCCCTTTTGTTTTGACATTGTCATCAATTGCAACTTTGTTTCTCAGATTCCCTGTAGTCATTTTTTAACTTTATTTTACTGTGACATCTTCACCTGGCTTGGTGAAGGATGATGCTGTCATGTGCTTTTGCCTCAGGTTGTTGTCTATTGTCTTTAGTTTTCTATCTGAAGGACTCCTTTTAATATTGCTTGCTGGTCTGGTCTGTTGTTACAAATCCCCTTAATTTCTGCTTGTCCTAGAATGTCCTAATTTCTTCCTCATTTTTGAATGAAGATTTTTCTGGTTATATAATTCTTGGTCTACAATTCTTTTCTTTCAGCGCTTTGTGTATGTCATCCCTTTGTCTTCTTGCCTGTATAGTTTCTGATGAAAAGTCAGTACTTATTGGGGCCCTTTGTAGATATAGTTCACTTTTCATGTGCTGCTCTCAGAATTCTTTCTTTGTCTTTGAATCTAGAAAGTTTGATTATGATGTGTCTTAGTGAATTTTTCTTGGAGTCTTTCCTATATGGTATTTGTTGAGCTTATTGGATAACAGTATTGTCTTTTATGAGTTTGGGAACTTTTCTGCCACTCATTCTTCAAAGATTCTTTCTGTACTTTTTTTCTGTTCCTCTTCTGGGAGTCCTGTTATGCATATTATTACTGTTGATGGTATCCCACATAACTTGTGGACTTTCATTATATTTTCTTCATCATTTTTCTAATTGCCCTCATTTTGAGAGATATCAAAGGTTTTGTCCTCTATTTCAGATTCTCCCTTCCATTGTTTCAGTTGTACTTCTCTGTCCTTCCACTTTAAGTTGATAGTTTCTGTTATTTTGATTTTAATCTTATTAATTTCCAGTTGTTTTTGTAAGGATTCTATTTGTTTATTTAATTTGTCATTTTGTTCTGTATTGTTATCCTGAATTCTTCTAGTCTTTTTTCTGTGATTTTGTTGATCTCTCCATGGGGTCTTATACTTACTTTTTGGATTTTCTGTTCTTCTTCATTGGCCATTTCTGTCCCTTTATTTTGTTCATTGCTTGAGATATTTTTTCTTGCTTCTTTGTGTGATTTGTAATTAACTGTTGTCTTCAAAGCATTAAGGATTTTATCACACACATACACACAACCAAACCCACTGCCATCAAGTCAATTCCAACTCATAGCAACCTCCATTGGATTTGCGAGGTAATAAATCTTTATGGAAGTAGACTGCCCAGTCTTCCTTTCACAGAGTGGCTGGTAGGTTTGAACCACCAGCCTTCTGGTTAGCAGTCAAATGCATTAGGCACCACACTAC
>NW_006921726.1:2259821-2260966 GCF_000298275.1 Orycteropus afer afer | reverse complement strand
ACTCCTCGGAAGGAAGGTTGGGCAATCCTACTTCCGTAGTGATACTGCCTCGGAAACCCAAGGAGGGGTCGCTATGAGTCGGGGCCGACTCAACGGCACATAACAACAACAACAATATATATATATATACACACACACACACATGTATACACACACACATATATGCACATATATATTAGATCCTTTGTTTGTTTTGCTTTTATTTCAATAGATCAGAAACTTGGACTTTTTTCTTTGGGTTGCATCCTTTTATTTGTATTATTTTAATTGCTGTTTTTTTTGTGTGTGTTACTGGTCCATGTATGACTTTGGTGCTGTCAGTTGGATGGGTGTGTGCTTTCCTCTCACTGATGAGTATGGTGTGTCACATACATCAGGGATCCTATATTGTTAGGATACAGAGGATTGTGTCCCTTAGAGGACTGTATGGAGGTGCAAGAGCAGTTCTCTTCCCTGATGTGATGCACCAGGTGTCAGGTAGTCAGGATCCCTTCATAGTTCTTGAGGGATAATGTGTTCCCTTTGCTTTGGCACAAATGTCTAGTGAAGGCTAGGCACAAGGGGTAGAGGGAAGTGTGTGTACCTGTGTGTGTGTGGGGGGCGAGTAACTGCTCAATGGGAAAGGGCAGGGATGGGCCTAGGGTCATTTCAGGGAGGTTGTCTTAGGCTGGCTTCTCTAGAGAAGCAAATCTAGTGAAACTTAAAGAGAAAGGGTCATATATTTATATCAAGGAAATGGCTCATGTGGTGGTAGAGGCTGGTAAATCCCAAGTCTGTGGGTCAGACATCAGGCTGGAGGCTTCTCCTAACTCACATAGCTGCAGAAGCTGGCAAACCCAAGATCAGCAGGCAATACAACAGGCTGCTGAGGTTGATGAATCCAAGATGGCAGACTGCTGGCTCACAGGCTCTGAAGGCAACAATCCCAAGATCAGTAGGCAATATGGCGGGCCACTGGTTCAAGTCCCAAGCACTAGGGGTCAGATGATGATGAGCCAGATGCAGTATCCAGATTGAGCAAAAAGCCAGAGTGCTTTTCCAAAATGTCCATATATACTGGAAGTAGGCTCCACCCCCAAGGAAAATTTAAGGGCCCTAATATATGGTATAAATAGACTATCAAGCATAATTCAAAATGCACCAAC
>NW_006921726.1:2226298-2257716 GCF_000298275.1 Orycteropus afer afer | reverse complement strand
AGGAAGTGGGAGGGGAGCTGTTGCATTGTAAATTTTGGTCAATGACATGAGACAAAGTATATTATGTGAACTGCTGTATGAAAAGTGAATTTATGCTGTAAATCTTCACCCAAATCAAAATAAAATTTAAAATAAAAAAAAAAAAGTAGTGGACAGGTAAGTATGAAGGGATGTAGGCTCAGAGTCTGTGACAGCCTCTATTTTCAAGAAATCCCAGTATGTGGGCAACAATTGTCACTTAAAAGGTATAAAGCACAGAGCCAAAAGGGGTAGCTGCTTGCATCTGAAGCCCATGGGTGACTTATATTCAACATAGATGTTCCAGAGACTCTAGGAAGCATGAAGAAAGGGTGCTAAAGCCTCTGCACTGAAGGAGTGTCTGAGGGCACTATCAGAGTCCCTATTAATCTCAATATGGACAGATTCTAGAGTCTTTTGTTGGGAGGGCTCCATTCAAGGTGGGCCAATTTATAAACAGCACATCAGTGAGATTAAGTAAAATTTGCAAATGAGAATTATGTTGCCTCCAGAACTCAAAAAGGACTAAAGGAAGGTGGGCTTGTTTGTCCTTAATAAATATATCAAACAAATTGCCTCAGAGGAGAGTGTCATCATTGTAATGTTCTAGCTGTGTTCCTGGAGAATGGTGGATACTGTTAAGATCTTGCCTGCCAAGATTTTGTGCAATGGCAAGGCTGCTCATGTACCTAATAGGTAGCCTAGTAAAAGCATATCATTTCCTTTTCAAAGTGAAGGCAAACTGCAGCTGAGAGGCTGTTCAAATAGGGACTGACTAAAACAGTTCAAATTTATAATAGCAAAATATTTACTGGTTGCTGATTGGTTGGAGTCAGTCATTTCAATAACATTGGGTATGAGGGTTTTAGTGAATGGGAGATAAAGGAGCAGTGAGGTTGCAGCAATCTACCATTAACTGCCAGTAATTGTGTCCAGGTTTAAGAACAGGTAAAACTGGGTTGTCAAATGGAGAAGCAGTGGGTATAATACCCCTCCACTGAATGGAGCTTATATAATGTTTACCAGAAAATAAATCAATCTGAGTCAACAGGATAACAGGGAGAGATAGGTGAACAGTGACTACTGTTTATTTTATTAAAATAAGCAGCTTTCAATGACACTGTGTCCCCCTAACACGTAAACCCACAGGTAACCTAACACTTCAGAAAAGAACAGACACCATTGTGAACATGATCCCATGTTAAATGCAGTTCCAGACCCTTCTCTTTATTTCTTTGTAATCACTAGCACTGTACATTTAAAAAGTAGGGTAAGTGGAAGACATGGGAGAGTCCAATGGAAAAGTATTGGCCGTTTCCTTCTAGGAAAGTAGAGAGGGCTCCAAGGTGCATCCTGACTGTCTGGTTTGCTACTATGGCCATAGTGATGGGAATGAACAGGAAATTATTTGTCTCCTGTTTAACACTATGCCTAAATCTATCTGGAATAATGTCCTTTTTCTATGGTGCAAAAGTGAGAGGAATTTGGAGATGAAGGGTACCCAGAGACTCTTGATTAGCCCTGTGTTCCACCTGAGGTGAGCACGATTCCCAGGCTAGTACATAGTATATGAGTTGAAGCAGTTTTCCCAAGTTGGAATATGCTGCCTTCAAGATCTACAAAGTCCTATCACACATTGTGCTTCCTACTTTAGAGGTAGGAGATGTGAGATACAATAATTTGTCCTTTACATTGGAAGGAATTCTGACACCCCCAGAGCACTGGGCCCCTAAAATTTTTATTGCTGTGGTGGGCCCCTGAAAAGTTGCATAATTTATCTCCTACTCTTTGTGGTGCACGTGTTTACCCAGGCCTCCCACTTCTTACTTATCAGCAGATACACACATTTGCCAGATGCATTGCATGTGCAGGTTGTCTCAAAGATGGTCCCATAATCCCAAACAGGCACAAGACTACTAGGGTGGGGATCCAACAAGTAATATTAATCCTACCATGGGTGCTACAAACATCTGGTCTGTTTGAGTCACATACACAAGATGCTTAGTGTAGGCAAAGTAAAAGACAATTATTACAGAAAGCAGACAGCAAACAGAAACAAATTCATGGTGAACCAGTTTCCCCTGGGCTCCAAAGACTATCCAGGCAGGATATGACTACTGTATGCATGCCCCACATTGCACCATTGGAAAGGGACCCCAAAGTCCTATTTCTACCCAGTTTTATACTCCAGTGGCCACGTGACTCGAGTTAAGCACAGTTGCAAATTCTCCAATTTAACAGCCTAAGGAAGTTATACTCTAAGAGTACTTGAATTAAGCACAGCTGCAGACTCTCTGGCTCAATGGCCCAAAGAGGTCCATGGCCCTTGATAGGCTCCAGCCAGAATTTCTCTGGTCCTGGATTGAGTTTTTATCTCTCTAGCCCTGCTGCCTATCTGGACATAATGTAAGGCTTCAGAGTGAGCTGCAGTTTGTTCCTGAAGCCCAGGAACACTAGCACAAGGAGGAACTGGGGAAAACTATGACCAGTGGACTATAAGAGGACTGGCTTCCTTCCACCAGATCAATGGCTGAATACCATGCACTTGAGTCTGTCTTAATCAGTTGTACAAAGCAGTTGGAGATATTTCTCGGTTTACTTCTTGGTTCACTGTTATCCTCCAGAATCCATCTGATTTTTGGAAGAGTCAGATTGTTAAACAAAAAGATGAGGACCACCACCCCTGTACCCTTTAGGTTTTTAAGGGCAGCATGACTCGATGGCACATAACAACAACAATTTCTGACATTCCCACTGGAATGTGATCCTCTTTTCTTATTTACTTTCTTGACCAGAGGTGAGATGAGACAGTTTCAGAGTCTTCCACTTGGCTTTCCCCATCATGATAGCTCTTACGCTACATTGGGCAATAAACCAATTTGACTCACCAACTTCAAGTACATGTGTTCCAATTATACATTCAAGGTCTTTAAAATGACAACTGAGGGGACAGTGAATCCAGTGGACCTGCCATTAAATAGATCTCTATTTATGACCTGTCTTCCATTGTCATCCATTCTAACATGGGAGCCATCATGATGCATCAGGTCTCTATGTATCGATGTCAATTCAGACCTTGTGTGTGATAGCCCCGAAACTTGTGGGCACTCTCTTTTTCCCAATGTACCTGAGTAAATTGCATCAGGTTCCTTTGGAGGAGAACTTTTGGAAATCATTACCATATGTACTTGATGTGATGTTACAAGGTCCTTCCTTTTTGTGATGTGGCTATTTCTTTAGTCAGTGAGTTCTAGGTCTAAAAACTGACTTGGGTCTGGAAATGGGGCAAGTGTTTATGACTTCTCATTGGCCTCAGCCTCCTGATCATCTGTTCTTAATTTCTATTAATTGTATAGATTGAGCACTACCCCTGTTGTCTGCCCATACATCTTGCCTGTGGAAACACTAGGTGTATTAAATATCTCCATAACTCTGAAGATAAAGCCCCTGGCTTCCTTTACGATCTTAATGCTCATTATGCTAACTGAGGACTGGCTTCCTTCCACCAGATCAATGGCTGAATACCATGCACTTGAATCTGTCTTAATCAGTTGTACAAAGCAGGTGGAGATATTTCTCGGTTTACTTCTTGGTTCACTGTTATCCTCCAGAATCCATCTGATTTTTGGAAGAGTCAGATTGTTGAACAAAAAGATGAGGATCAAAATGATTTCCAAAAGTGATAATTTCCAAAAGTTCTCCTCCAAAGGAACCTGATGCCATTTACTCAGGTACATTGGGAAAAAAGAGAGCCTTGTTTGAAGGTTAAGAGCTATCTCCTATGTCAGAACAGCCACTACTGAGCTTCTCAGTGATTCTGGTGACCCACTCACCAGCATATTCTTTATCTCAGCAGAGACTTCTAGGCCTTGCAATGAAACATATTTAGCTGGTATGTTTTCCATCCTTTTATACTAAAGCCGACTCTAGTATGCCCACTTAGTTCTGAGTCTTGTTCCCTTATTTCACTTTTTGTGAAGCAATTCTGATGTTTCTATTTAACTTGGTATAAGCCTCCAAAAGTCCTTCTAATAGTGTGGTACCCTGTCTGGTCTCCTTGCCAAAATGTTTAAATCCTGTAACAAAGGAGAATTCTTCTTTTCAATAAACTTTCCTGTACTCAACTACATGTTCTTCCTTCTTTGATCCATGATATTCAGAGTCTACACCCACATACACTCTCCTAGTTCCTGCTTATATAAATTGGCTAGGGCTCTCAGCAAGTTCAGACTATGTCTCTTTCTCCCTTTATCAGGCTTAGATATTCCCATTAGGTTTTGTGGTTACTTGACCTTAGTTATTGGTATAGTGATTAGGAGGAGACAAAAGGGTAGATCCTGAGAGGGGTACCAGCTTTTGACAGGGAGGAATGGGTCACTTTTGGGGGCTCAGAGAATTCAGAGGGATTGGTGTTTCAAAATGTTTGTGTACATCAATCCAAATGTCACCACCTCAAACTCAGGGTCTACCCCATTTCAAGCAAGGTCCTGACCTTGGCATAACAAATGTGCTGAGGCAGAGAAGTCAACCTGGTCTGAAATTATGCTGCTCTTACAATGTAGGCCTGATTCTCATCATTTCATCAGGGAAGCCTCAGGTCTGCTTTTAGGGCCTTTCAACTGATTGAATTGGGCTTGTCCAAGTTATCTAGAATAGTCTTCCTTATTTAAGTCAATTGATTTATGGTCTTTCATCATATCTACAAAATATCTTCATAGCAATACTCAGATTAGTATTTGATTGAGTAACAGAAAATTATAACCTAGCCAGAAGGAGCTCTGGTGGTGTAGTGGTTAAGGTATTTGGCTGCTAAATAAAAGGTCATCTGCTAACCAAAAGGTCAGTGGTTTGAACCCACCAGCTGCTCCATAAAAGAAAGATAAGCCAGTCTGCTTCTGTAAAGATTTACAGCCTTAGAAACCCAGTGGGGGTCACTATGAGTCAGAATAGACTCAGTGGCAGTGGGTTTGGTTTGGGAAGTCAAGTTGACACATCAAAAGAGCATCATACCACATAACATACATCATAACAACAAAAAGACAAATAACCCAATAAAGAATTGGGCAAAGGACAGTAACAGACACTTCATCAAAGAGGACATTCAAATGGCCAACAGACACATGAAATGCAAATCAAAACCACAGTGAGATACCATTTAATTCCTACAAAGATGGCTAAAAGAGCTCTGGTGGCATAGAAGGTCAGCAGTTCAAACCTACCAGCCACTCCACAGAAGAAAGATGGGGCAATCTACTTCCATAAAGATTTACAGCCTCAGAAACCCAATGGGGGTTGCTATGAGTAGGAATTGACTCAATGGCAGTGAATTTGGTTTGGTTTGAAGATAGCTAAGATTTTAAAAAAGGAAAATAACAGGTGTTGGAGGAAATGAGGAGAAATTGGAACTGTCATTCACTACTGATTGTTGTTGTTGTTATGTGCCGTCGAGTCAAACCCGACTCATAGCAACCCCTCCTTGGGTTTCCGAGGCAGTATCACTACGGAAGTAGGATTGCCCAACCTTCCTTCCGAGGAGTGGCTGGTGGGTTTGAACTGCCAGCCGTCTGGTTAGCAGGCAAGTGTCTTAGCCACTATGCTACCAGAGTTCCCACTACTGATAGGAATGCAAAATAGCATAGCTGTAGTGGAAAATAGTTTGATAGTTCCTAAAAAAATTAGAGTTAGAGTTGTCGTATGACCCAGCAACTCCACTGGTATGTATATAGCCTAGGGATCTAACAAAAGTGACAAACAGACAAACAGACAGCACATCTATGCTCACTGTAGCACTATTCACAATAGTAAATAGATGAAAATGTCCATTGGTGGAGGAGTGGATAAGTAAAATGTGGTACATACATACAGTGGAATACTACTCAGCAATAAAGAAAATTTAATTCCCAAAACATATTACAACATGGATGAACCTGAGGACATCATGTTTACAAAATAAGTCAATCACACACAAACACACATTATATATATGGCATGTTTTTCTCTAAATGACATGAATGGATAAATAGACTATATAGAAAATAATGTTCATTAGTGGTCACTAGGGATGAGTAGGGGGGTAGAGGGGGACTCACTCTCTAGACAGTAGACACTAATTATTTTTGGGAAAGGTAACACTGAATGAGGCTGACTAAGGCAAACAATGTCACTAAGATGTATACAAGAAAAAAGGACCTTTTGGTAATTGTTATAGCATATATAATTTTGCAGCAACATCAAAACAACCAAAAAACATGTGCAGTTATACACGTATGTATATAAGCATATATGAGAGCTCTGGTAGCGTAGTGCCTAAGGCATTTGACTGCTAACCAGAAGGCTGGCGGTTCAAACCCACCAGCCACTCCTCGGAAGAAAGATTGGGCAATCTACTTCCATAGAGATACCACCTCGGAAACCCAAGGACCCAAGGAGGGGTCACTATGAGTCCAAAATGACTTGATGGCAGTGAGTTTTAGTGAGTTTTATAAGCATGTATGTATATGTGTGTATACATAAAATGAAAACTGTCATAACTGGGCCGATAAGCAGCAGCATGTTAAATGAAGAAAAGATCAAAGTTGTCAAAGATTTCATTTTACTTGTATCCATAATCAACACCCATGGAAGCAGCAGTCAAGAAATCAGATGGCGTATTGCACGGGGCAGATCTACTGCAAAAAAAAAGACCTCTTTCAAGTGTTAAAGAGCAAAGATGTCATTCTGAAAATTAAGGTGCACCTTCTGTCGCCTCATGTGCTTGTGATAGCTGGACAATGAATATGGAAGACTGAAGAAGAGTTGATGCCTTTGAATTAGGGAATTGGCAAAGAATACTGAAAATACCATGGACTGCCAGGAGAACAAACAAATCTGTCCTGGAAGAAGTGTATAGCTGGAATGTTCCTTGGAAGCGAGAATGGCCAGACTCAGTCTCACCTACTTTGTTCATGTTGTCAGAAGGTCCCACTCCCTGGAGAAGGATATCATGCTTGCTAAAGTGGAGAGTCAGCAAAAAAGAGGAACACCCTCAACAAGATGGATTGACACAGTGGCTGTAACAATGAACTCACATATAGCAAGGATTGTGAAGATAGCACACAACCCTGCAGTGTTTCATCTGTTATATGTAGGGTTACTATGAGTCGGAGCTGACGTGATGGCACCTAACAACATATGTGTATATAAGTGTAGGACCTCTGGTGGCACAGTGGTTAAGGCATTTAGCTGCTAACCAAAAGGTTGGTGATTCAAACCCACAGGAGAAAGATGAGGCAGTCTGTTTCCATAAAGATTTACAGACTTGGAAACCCTATGGGGAAGTTCTACTCTGTCCTATAGGGTTGCTATGAATTGGAATCAACTCAATGGCAGCTGGTTTAGTTTCTTGGTTTTATACAGGTGTCTGCATATATATGCAAGTATGTGTGTGTTGCATATATATTCACATATATAATGAAGCACATAGGGGAGACAGTTATGGATACTTCTTAGACATAACCAAACACCTTGTGGGACTGGTTTTCTGTATTTGAAGGCTTAGGACCATAATCTCATGAGATAACTCAATTGGCATAATAGAGTTCATAAAGTTTATGTTACACATCCTAGTTGGTGAGTGGTGTCTGTGGTGTTTAAAGCTTGCACACAGCTATCTCAGATATAAATATTGGTCTCTACAAATCTGGAGCAAATGAAAAAGAAGGAAACCAAAGATTCAAGGAAGAAACTAATCTACTATTAGTCCACACAAGCCACAGCCTCCTCTACCACTACTGACTGTTCTGATCAGGGCCACAATAGATAGATCCTGACAGAATGGGAGAAAAATATGAAACAGAATTCAAATTCCTAAAAAGTCCAGACTTACTGGACCAGTTGAGACTAGAGAACTCCCCAAGACTATTGCCCTAAAATAATCTTTAAATCTTGATCCAAAACTAGCCCCTTAGGTCACCTTTTAGTTATAACAGATTGGCTCACAAAATAAAGAATAACATTCATGAGTACTGTGCTTCTTTTAAAAATCGTCTATATGTCAAAAATGCTCAGCAATTCCTTTAAAACAGGAAGAAAACATAGGGGGCAGGGAAACTAGATTAATAGAAACAAAACAACCAGAATGGAAATAATTAGAATGTTCATGTATTGTGAAGAATGTAACCAATGTTGTTGAACAATTTTTATAGAACTAGTTGAACTTCTGCGTAAACTTTCACCAAAAACAAAATAAAGTATTATTTTTAAAAATCATACTACCCAACTTTTTTTGGCTCAAATTTTCTTGGTGTGGTCATTTTAAAACTCTTAAACACTCTCTCCTCCCATCAGAAATACAGTCTACATCTCTTTTCACTTGAACTTGACAGGCTTGTGACTGCTTTGACCAATAGAGAATGGTAGAAGTGATGCTATGGGACTTCCAAGACTAGGCCACAATTAGCCATCACTCATGGAGTGTCTACTAGAACACTCCCTCTTGGAGCTACTAGGTAAGAAATCCAACTACCTCTTTTGTGCTAGAGAGGCCACATGTAGGCATTCTGGTCAAGTCCAAGGTGAGCTCATGTTTAAGCCAGTCTCAGCCCAAGCCCAAGATAATGCAACTATAGAAACCATCTCAGAACGAACCCTCCCAGCCCCAGCTAACTGAGGCTCCAGATACAATGGAGTAGAGATGAGCTGCCTCCACTATTAGGAGCCCTGATGTCACAGCAGTTAGAGTCCACCAGCCTCTCCACAGGAGAAAGATGTGGCAGTCTGCTTCTGTAAATATTACAGCCTTGGAAACCCTAGGAGGCAGTTTTCTGTCCTATAGGGTCACTGTGAGTTTAAATAAACAGGACAGCAATGGGTGGGTGGGTGGCCTCCATTGTTCTTCCAAATTCTTGATGCCTAGAATACTGCTAGGAGCTCTGGTAGTGTAGTGCCTAAGGCACTTGGCTGCTAACCAGAAGGCTGGAAGTTCAAACTCACCAGCCACTCCTCGGAAGGAAGGTTGGGCAATCTACTTCCGTAGTGATAGATACTGCCTCGGAAACCCACGAAGGGGTCGCTATGAGTCAGGTCTGATCCAACAGCACATAACAACAACAAAAGAATACTGCTATGAGTCTGAATCTATTTGACGGCAGTGGGTTTTTGTGGGTTTTTTTTTTTTTTTTTGGTTGGCAGGGGTGGTTTAGAAAACAAGCAACATTAAAAAAAAAAAAAAAGTTGTCCCTTAAAACCACTAAGGTTTGTTAACAAAGGAACACCAGTGTTGTTTTCTATCTTTTTCAAGTGTTTTGTATCTCTTGTAAATAACATCTGACTCATAGGGATCCTATAGGACAGAGTAGAACTGCCTCATAGGGTTTCCAAGACTCTAAATCTTACAGAAGCAGACTACGTTATCTTTCTCCCACACAGTGGGTGGTGGGGTTGGAACCACGGAGCTTTCAGTTAGCAGCATTAAATTGACTCGATGGCAGTCGGTTTGTTTGGTTTTTGTTTTTCAGTAAGTAATATGTTGTAGGATATAGAACTTTTAACGGTGTTTATGCACAGTAAATCCGATCCAGCACTTCATGTCTTTCTGCCTTTAAACCCACATATTGCTTCCAGTCTTCCCATTAGGAACTCTGGCATCCGGTTTTCTCTGGATAATTGATAAGGGACTTAAACCCCATCCCCGCCCTCCTCCAGTTACTGGTACCTCCCCGACCTCCAAGTCATCTCCCAGACCTGCCTCAGCCCAGGGAAACTTTAAAGTTCCCCTTTACTACCTGTCTGGCTAACAAGCAAGTCCTGGTGATGGGTGAAGGAGGTTGCCATGGAGACAGGTCCCAGAAAAGAGGCTCAGGAAGGGGAAGGCAGAAGTTCGGTTTCCGATTGACTGTGTGGGCGCGCAGTGCTCTCCTGACGCACATGCGCAGTGGCGCAGAGGCGAGGTCGCAGGGAAGCCGAGGCACTGTCGGTGCGGGGCAGGGTTTCCCAGGACCCGACTGGAGCGTGTGTCTCCGGGCCGAGACACTTGGTACTTTCCTGGACAGGCAAGAGAGGAGCCCAGAAGCCCCTGTGCAGCGCAGGACCGAGCCAACCGCGCAGGAGCCCGCGACCCGCCGCCATTGTTGCCCGTGGCCTCTCTGGCCGCTCTGGCTGCTCGTCTGTCGGGTCCACACGACAGGTAATGATGTCCCAGGCGCCGGGGTAGAGTGTCCGCTTGGTCAGGGCCACGCCGGGCTTGGTCATCTCGTGGGCGCCGGTGCTCGCCACCTATCGGGAAGGCGAAGGCTAAGGCGGGTTGAGGCAGTTGTGGGGGCCCAGTCCGAGCGCGACGCGGGTCTCTGACTCCCCTTTAGCCCGCCACCTAAAATAGAAGAGAGACGGCTGGAAAAGTGAAGGCGAGGGCAGGCGAGGCCTGTGCATCATCTCTGCAGGGCCTTGTAAACAGTTTTGGTGACAGGAGATCTCAGCTGAAGCCCGTGGGCAGGTGCTATCAGTTCTCCTCCAGGTCAGGCCAATTGTGAGGTTTTCATTAGAAATCCTGATTTCAGATTTATCCTTAAGAAATTGTGTCCTGTAGAGGCACTTAGAAAAACCAAACCCAACCCATTGCCCTTGACTCGATTCAGATTAAAGGGCTTCAAATCACACCCACCTCCTGTGTACTTCGCGATTCTTTCCAATCCAACGGTCTTGTTTTCCCAGCCCTGCGATAGTGAAAAGCTGGAATAGGCTGGCATTAACATGCAAAGCAAGTAAATGGCACGCCTATTTTTCCTGACAGTTCCCTTGGGAACCTTGAACACTTTCTTAAGAAATTCTCCCAGTTAGAGCCAAGTAACAATAGATTTGCTCTCTTGTTATTGAGAGCCAGCCCAGTCATTACAGCTTCTGTAACATCAATGACTAAAATGCTGGGACTTTTTTTTTCCTGCTTCAACAAATTAGAAGTTTATCTGACGTTTTGCTCTTGATTCTCTAAGTTTTTGCTTTCATCACTACCTTTTTATGGTAACCCAGCCCCTGCCCTCCCCAAGAAGCTTGCAGTTATTTTACAGTATGAAAGTCTGTGTGTATCTGTGGACTTTGGAGTCTGTTTCTGTATGTATGTGTATAGCAGATAATGCTGAAAATTCTTGACCTCATGGTCCATTCTTGTGTTTCAGGGTGTCTTAACCATTCCTACAGGTTCTGGCTCAGAATTTGTGGCAAAGGCTGCTAACTTTTCTTTGACCTGTTCAGCGCCTGACTGCAGCAGCCCTTGATCTAATGTCTTTGTGTCTCTAGCATGAGACTTAAAGCAGTTGGCTTACTACTGAAGAAATAAAAGATATTGCCAGATTGATTCTCCTGCCTATAGCAATGTTAGCCCCAAGCAAGAGGATGACCAATTCTTTGCGATCCCAGATCTTTCTAACGTGGAAACAAGACAGAACTCAGAGTGGATCTCGCAATAATGAGAGGGCAATCTTTGCTTCAAGAATCTCACGTGACACTGAGGCCTGTCGACAGAATTTTAGGAATTTTCCTTACCCAAAACTGTCTGGTCCTCGAAAAGCATTGAGTCAACTCCGAGAGCTCTGCCTTAAATGGCTGAGACCCGAGATTCACTCAAAGGAACAGATTCTGGAGCTGCTGGTGTTGGAGCAATTCCTGACTATACTGCCTGGGGAGGTTAGGACTTGGGTGAAATCCCAGTACCCTGAGAACAGTGAAGAAGTGGTGACTCTGGTGGAGGATTTGGCTCAGCTTCTAGAAGAGGAAGGTAAGTATTGTAGATTTAAGAGGGGAAGGAGCCCTGGGTGGTTCGAGAGGACAACCAGCACACCAGACAGCAACCCCTTTAAAGACATTGGGAGAAAAGAAACATCAGTGAGTGAATGAGAACACTCATGGGGCTTTAACATGAGCCCCATCCTGCTTTGATGTTCCCCTTAAGATTGCTTGGAACCAAACACATGTTATCTAAAGTCAGAGGAAATTGTCATAAAAGGAATGACCAGACACAAAGTTTACCTACAGAGATTTGCACCATTCTGCCAATCATTTGCTTTGCAAATTGGATTTTATAATTACATGCTTCTAAAAATGTAGAAAAATGTCCACAAAACATTTCCTTATTAAGTAAAGAGACAACTCACACCATTTACATCACATAAGGATTTAGGTGGAAAATTGTGAATTTGGTGCATATACATAAGCGTCCCAGAGCAGACTTATTCTTAAAGCCTGCATTGTCATCTTAGGATAAGTCATTGCCTCTTTTTTATTCTTTGAGGCAGGAGTGCTGTTTTGGGATTCCTCTGACTTCTTAGTTTAAGAAAGTGTAAGCATCTATGTGGTGAAAGATTTCTAAACTGAGGAAGCCTGAAGCCTAGGCTATTTAAACAGGACTCATCTTCATCATGGTCTCTTTCTTTTCTCTAGCTCCTCCTCAGAACTCTGCCCTTTCCCAAGAGACCCCAGAGGAAGACATGGCCACTGTTTTCCAGGCAGGGTGGCTAAATGACTTGGTGACCAAAGTGAGTTTGAGTTTCTGCTGTGATTTTAAAATGCAATCTTAGTGTGTAAGGATATTTCCTAACTACAGCTTCTGTATCCCCAAAAGCCATATCTAGGACCTAAGCTTCATTTCTTTCCTTGAGTCACCTTGGCGTGTTAAGGTAATATACTTTGTAGGAAGTGGACTCTCATTGCCTTCTTGGACATGCCCCCATCCTCACTCTCTGACTGTAAGGCAGCAACATTGCACCAATGTTAAGGGTGGTAAAGGTGGGTTTGGTTCCTGACTCTGCTACTGGGTATGTGATTTGGGACAAGATAAATAACCACTCTTAGCTTGAGCTCTTCAAACTTTAATAAATAGGATTTGCCTCTTAGATTGTGTTTTGGTTACTTCATGTTGCTCTAACAGAAAAATACACAAATGGGATGGCTTTAACAAACAGGAGTTTATTCTCTTACAATTTTGGAGGGTAGAAGTCTGAGTTCAAAATGCCAGGCTCTAGGGGCTGGGTGAAAGCCCCTCGATCTTGGGCTTCAGCTCTGCCTCTTGCTCCCAACCCACTGAAGCTAGAGCCATCACTTCACTCAGGCAGCTGCTGGCTGCTGAGGCTGACAAACCCAAGGTCAATAATTGTTGTAAAAAGGCACAATCCTGAAATTACTAAACCACATGGCAGACCATTGATTCAAATCCATTTAAAGTCCCAAGATTGGCAGAGCATGGCAGGCTGGTGAATGAACACTAAGCTACATGCAGGGTCCAAGCATGCCAAAAAGCTGGAGACCGTTCCCAGAGTTTCTCCTCATATACAGGAAGCAGACGACATTCCTAAAGCAACTATTCAGCTATTCATGTCAGATTCCACCATGGAATTGATTGCCAGTCTCATCATGGTGAATTCTACCACCAGCTGCCCAGATACTCAAAATCAAGCCCAGCCAACTTGATACATAACTTTAACTACCACAGATTGTGAGGATTAAATATTATGATACCTGGATTATAATAAATTATTTTTTAAAAAGTGTTGTTTTTATGTGCTGTTGAGTCAGTTCCAACTCATAGCAAACCTTTGTACAACAGAACAAAACACTGCCTGGCCCTGCACCATCCTCACAATCATTGCCATTGTTGCAGCCACTGTATCAGTCCATCTCATTGAAGGTCTTCCTCTTGTTTGCTGACCCTCCGCTTCACCAAACATGATGTCTTTCTCCAGGGACTGTTCTCTTGATAGCATACAAAGTTCATGCGATGAAGTCTTGCCATCCTCACTTCTAAGGAGCATTTGCCTATACTTCTAAGACAGATTTGTTCATTCTTCTGGCAATCCACGGTATATTAAGCATCCTTTATCAGCACTATAATTCAAAGGCATCATTTCTTTTTTGGTCTTTCTTACTCATGTTCCAGCTTTCACATGCATATGAGGCAGTTGATAATACCATGGCTTGGATTAGATGGACCTTAGTCCTCAAAGTGGTATCTTTGCTTTTTAACATTTTAGAGAGGTGTTACGCAGCAGATTTGCCCAATGCAGTATGTCTTTTGATTTCTTGACTGCTGCTTCCAAGGATGTTGATTGTGGATCAAAGAAAAATTAAATCCTTGACAGGTTCTACCTTTTCTGCATTTATCATAATGTTGCTTATTGGTCCAGTTAAGTTTTATTTATGTTGCAGTGTAATCCATACTGAAGACTAGTTTCTGATCTTCATCAGTGCTTCAAGTCTTCTTCACTTTCAGCAAGCAAGGTTGTATTATCTGTATATCACAGGTTGTTAATAATTCTTCCCCTAATCCTGATGCCACATTCTTCACATAGTCCAGCTTCTTGAATTCTTTGCTAGGCATACAAATTGAATAAATATGGTAAAAAGATAGAACTGTGTGCACACCTTTCCAGATTTTAAACCGTGCAGTATCCCCTTGTTCTGTTTGAATGACTACTTCTTGGTTGGTGTACAGGTTCCTCATGAGCACAATTAAGTGTTGAAATTTCCATTCTCCTCAATGTTACCCATAATTTTTTATGATCCGTACAGTCAAATGCCTTTGCATAGTCAATAAAAAAACAGGTAAACACCTTTCTGGTATTTTCTACTTTCAGCCAAGATCCACCTGACATCAGTAATGATATCCCATGCTCTTCTGAATCCAGCTTGAATTTCTGGCAGTTCTGTGTTGATGTACTTGCAGGTGATATTAATGATATTGTTCAATAACTCCCACATTCTGTTGGATCACCTTTCTTTGGAATGGACCAGGTAACTGTCTTCCAAATTTCTTGGCATAAACCAGTGAGCACTTTGAGTGTTGCATCCGTTTGCTGAAACATCTCAATTGGTATTCCATCAATTCCTTGAGCTTTGTTTTTTGCCAATGCCTTCAGTACAGCTTGGACTTCTTCCTTTATTACCATTAGTTCTAGATCATATGCCACTTCCTGAAATAGTTGAATATCAACCAGTTCTTTTTGGTACAGTAACTCTTTGTATTCCTTCCATCTTCTTTTGATGCTTCCTGAATTGTTCAATATTTTGCCTATAGAATCCTTCAGTATTGCAACTTGAGGCTTGAGTTTTTCTTCAGTTGTTTCAGTTTGAGAAATGCCAAGCCCATTCTCCCTTTTGATTTTCTAATTCCAGGTCTTTACACTTTTCATTATGATACTTTACTTTGTCTTCTCAAGCTGCCCTTTGAATTTTTTTGATCAGCTTGTGCTTTATCTTTCTTCCATTTGGTTTAGCTACTCTCCATTCAAGAACAAGTTTCAGAGTCTCTTCTGACATCTGTTTTGGTCTTTCATTTCTTTACTATCTTAATGATGACTTTTTGTTTTCTTCATGTGTGATATTATTGATGCCATCTCACAACTCATCTGGTCTCTAGTCATTAGTGTTCATTGCATTAAATCTATTCTTGAGATGGTCTCTAAATTCAAGTGGGACATACTCAATGTCAGACTTTGCTCTTGTGGACTTGTTATAATTTTCTTCAGCTTCAGCTTGAACGGTTGGTGGTTTGTTCTGCAGTCAGCCCCTGGCCTTGTTCTGACTGATTTTATTGAGCATCTCCATTGTCTCTTTCCACAGATGTAGTCTATCTGATTCCTGTGTATTCCTCTGGTGAGGTCCTTGAGTATAGTCACCTTTATGTTGTTGAAAGGGAGCTCTGGTAGTGTATTGCCTAAGGCATTTGACTACTAACCAGAAGGCTGGTGTTCAAACCCATCAGCTACTCCTTGGAAGGAAGACTAGGCAATCTACTTCCGTAGTGATACCGCCTCAGAAACCCAAGAAGGGGTCACTTTGAGTCGGAGTTGACTTGACGGCAGTGAGTTTGGTGGTTTTTTTTTTCCTTTTTTGGAGGCTGTTGAAAAAAGATATTTGCAATGAGTAAATCATTGGTCTTGCAAAATTCTATCTATCATGCGATCTCCAACATTGTTCTATCATCAAAACTATGTTTTCCAGCTACTGATCCTTCATCTTTGTTTCCAACTTTAGCATTCCAATCACCAGAAATGATCAATGTATGTTAATTGCATGTTTGATCAATTTGATACTGCAAGTGTTGGTAAAAATTTTAATTTCTTTATCTTTGGTATTAGTGTCTGGTGCATAAATTTGAATAATAGTTATATTATCTGGCCTTTCTGATAGGTGTACGAATATTATCTTATCACTAACAGCATAATACTTCATGATAGATCTTGAAAAGTTCTTTTTGATGATGAATGTAAAGCCATTCCTCTTCAAATTTTCATTCCCAACGTAGTAGACCATATGATTATCTGATTCAAAATACCAGTCCATTTGATTATCTGATTCAGTATACCAGTCCATTTCAGCTCACTGATGCCTAATATTGATCTTTATGCATTACATTTCATTTTTGATGACTTTTCAATTTTCCTAGATTCACACTCTATACATTCAGTGTTCCAACTACTAGTGGATGTTTGCAGCTGTTTCTTCCCATTTTGAGCTATGACACAAATGAAAGTCCTGAAAACTAGGTCATTAAGGTTGACTGTACTTTGAGGAGACAGCTCTTCTCCAGTCGTATTTTGCGTGCGTTCTGATCTGAAGGGCTCGTCTTCCAGCACTATATTAGACAGTGTTCTGCTGCTGTTTATAAGGTTTTCACTGGCCGGTTTATTCAGAAGTAGATTGCTAGGTCCTCCTTTCTAGTCTGACTTAGTCTGACTGCTCTGCTGAAAACTGTCCAGCGTGGGTGACACTCCTGGTATTTGAAAAATTGGTGGCATAGCTTCCAGCATCACAGCCATACACAAGCCACCACATTAACACAAACTGACAGACTAGTGGTGGTAATAAACAGTGTTGTTGTTGTTGTTATGTGCTATCAAGTCAGCCCCAACTCATAGCAACCCCTCCTTGGGTTTCCGAGGCAATGTCACTACGGAGGTAGATTGCTCAACCTTCCTTCCAAGGAGTGGCTGGTGGGTTTGAACTGCCAGCCTTCTGGTTAGCAGGCAAGTGCCTTAGGCACTACGCTACCAGTGCTCCCTACCCTTCTATAGGACATGAAAAACTTGAATTTTATAAAGATGTCAGTCCTCTCTAAATTATAAATTAATACAATTTTTAAATCCCAATATGAATTCTTAAAGAACTTGATAATTATATTTTATTTGAAAAAAGTCAACATGTAAAAGTTACCAAAGATTTAAAAAAAAAAAAAAGAAGACCAAAGCAGGACACTAACCTTACCAGATTGTAAAATGTGTCTGAGCATTGTGCTCATTGATACTAGTTTTATTTAAAATGAAACCTCTGCATTTTATCACATAACACACACACAAAAGAAAAATCTTAAAATTTCAAATTAGAAGAACTTGAATTTATTCTTAAGACAAGCTAGATCGGGTTATTCTTAAGACAGGCTAGATCAGGTATCTCAAGGCAAAAGGAAATATACCCATGATCATATATGAGATTGGCAGATGATATTTTTACATATGTATTTGTATGTGCTGTAAGAATGTCCATATAAATAGAACTACAGGGTAAAGTTATGAATGCTTCTCAACCACCCTGATGGAGCAAGTTGTTGGACCTGTGGGCTTGGGACCATGGCCACGGGGTACTTCAAGCTCAGTTGACTTAACACACTACACAAAAACATTGTTCTACATCCTACTTTGGTGAATAGCAACTGGGGTCTTAAAAGCTTGCAAGCAGCCATATAGATGCAATGATGGGTCTCTCCTCATCCGGAGCAAAGAAGAATGAAGAAAACCAAAGATTCATGGAAACAATTAGTCCAGAGGACTAGTAGACCATGTGAACCTCAGCCTATATGACCATGAGACCAGAAGAATCAGATGGTGCCTGGCTATCACTCTCAACCACTCAAGGGATTAGTGCAGGAGATTCTGGATAGAGTAGGAGAACAATGTGGAACAAAATCAAAATCATAAAAAAAAAAAAAAAAAAAAGGCTTAAACTGGTCTGATAGAGCCTGGTGAAATCCCAGAGACTAATGTCCCTAGTTACCCTTCAGGCCTAGAATTGAGCTCACATACATGGCTTCCAGCCAAACCATAGACAGGTAAATAGGGTGAACATTTACACCAGGCACATACACTCTTTAGAGCCATCAATCATGGGAGGACACAAGGGCAATATTTGCAAAGGGCAGTAGCTTCGGGGGGCAGGAATAGATAGGAAAGACGGACACAAGGAAGAGGTAACTACAGGGAGGAAGTGGGAAGACAGCTGTTACATTGTGGGGATCGCAGTCAATGTCATGAAACAAAATGTGTGTGAAGTGCTGTATAGAAAATGAATTTGGTCTGTAAACCTTCACCCAAATCACAATAAAAATTAAAAAAAAAAAAAAGCTAGAGGAGTAAACCCATTCAGTTCCTTATGTCAAACAAACAAAAACAACCTCACTGCCATCGAGTCAGTTGTGACTCATAGCAACCCCCTTGTTTCTGGGGTGGTAAATCTTTACAGAAGTAGATTGCCCAGTCTTCCTTCCACAGAGTGGCTGGTGGGTTTGAACTGCCAACCTTCTGGTTAGCAGTCAAAATGAATTTGCTCTGTAAACTTTCACCCAAATCTCAATAAAATTTTTTTAAAAAAAGAGAAGTAAACCCTTTCAATCCCTTATGTCACCTATGTTTAAATCTCTTCTTCTTTAAGACAGAGCTGCAAATGCATGTATAGCATCAATTGAAAATTATAATTTTCCCTTTATTTTCAAACTTCCCTTTAGTATCATTTGTCAGTGAAAGGTGGCAGGGCCATTAAGGAATGCTGTGGAGTCAGTCATTCTTTGGGTGATTGATAGTTTTGATTAGATAACTTTAGAGCCCTAAAACTAGATTCTGTGATTCCCCACCAAACACACTAAGTGTTATCACTGTCTCCTGTCCCATTAGCACTTGAACCCAGTTATGCTGTCTTTGGTGTTTTAGGAATCAGTGACATTCAAGGATGTGGCTGTGGACATCACCCAGGAAGACTGGGAGTTAATGCGTCCTGTGCAGAAGGAATTGTACAAGACTGTAACGTTACAGAACTATTGGAACATGGTTTCTCTGGGTAAGGATAGTCTACTTCCACTCCTCATCCCAGCATTCCCACCAGAGTATCATTTTTGGCCTAGTTGTTAAAAATGGGTTGATCCTCTGAAGTACTTAGCTAAGAATGAGGTCTAGAGATGCATGTTCTCATCCCATTCATGTACAAAAAGTATTATGTTCCACTGTATTTTCCCAAACAAAAGTTTTATAAGTGAAATATTGAGAACGTTGATGCACAGCTTCATGATGCTACACCTGATGCTGTGCCTTACACATTTTCTGCTGCTATGAGTGAAGGATTCTTCCCCCATGATCCACATGCATAGTCTGCTGGGTGACAGGAAATTTTTCTCCTGTATTGTATAAAGGACAGTGACCTAATTAATTGTCTTATTAGATCATGTCTGTGAACAATTATTTTCCTGTAGAGATCTGTCCTTCCTGTTAAGTAAGGGTTTGGTAATAAACTCTGAGCAACTATTTATCTCCAGGATAAACCTCATTATATTTTTTTCTAAACAGGACTTACAGTTTACAGACCGAGTGTGATTCCCATATTGGAAGAACCATGGCTAGTGATAAAAGAAATTTTAGAAGGCCCTAGTCCAGGTGAGTGAATAACTAGCACATGAGATTCTCTGTACTTAAGAGCCTATACCTTTAATGTGGAAGAAATACATTTTTTTTTTTTTTAATATGGCTAAGTCACTCCACAAAGGCATCTCAAGCCTGTCAACAGCTTTGAACTGTTGTATCTTCCTTAGAGGTGCTGTCTTCTCAGGAAGATCATTCACACATCATTGTTATACCTTTCCCTTGTGTCTCTTTCCATTTTATTCTTTCATATAATTCCTAGAGCCCATCCCTCAGAGCCTTGTTTAGGGCTTTTGTTTTGCCTTTCTCCCCCTCTACATTCAAGTATGTATTAATGTCCCCTAAAAAACTAAATGTATTTCTTGTTTTGGAAGTTTTTCTTCTTTTGGATTTTCTGTTATTTTGTTCACTGACAAACTCTGTAGCGCCTACCTCTACTTTCCTAATCCTTTCCCTTCTTTTTTTTTATTCTCTAATTATTGAAATAGATAATATATTCACAAGATTTAACAATATATAAAGGAAAAGACAGACATATGAGTTGAACATCTACATTAGGTAGATACTCTCCTTGGAGAAATCAGTCATAGGAGAATAGAAGGCCAGTGTATGCGCAGGGAGACAGCTCGGGGCAAGAGTGCGTGGGAGGGAAGGACACAGGAAAGAGGTAACTATGGGGAGGAAGTGGGAGGTGAGCTGTTGCATTGTAAGTAAATTACAGTCAACGTCATGAGACAAAGTGTATGTGAGCTGCTGTATGGAAAGTGAATTTGCTCTATAAAGTTTCACCTAAATCACAATAAAAATTGAAAAGAACAAAAAAAAAGTATAAAGATATAGAGCCAAAAATCTTCCACTAGTGAGCCAGTTCCTACATCTCCCCAACACGTAACCACTGTTACTAGTTTTTAGTTCATACTTTCAGGGTTTGTTTGTTTGTTTGTTCTCTATATAACCCCTAACATCTAACCTGTTGCTGTTGTTGTTGTTATGTGCTGGCAAGTCAGACCCGACTCATAGTGACCCCTCTTTGGGTTTTCGAGGCGGTATCGCTACGGAAGTAGATGCCCAACCTTCCTTCCAAGGAGTGGCTGGTGGCTTTGAACCGCCAGCCTTCTGGTTAGCAGTCAAGTGCCTTAGGCACATCTGACCTCAAGGTCAGAATTCTTCAACCTACTGCCATCAAGTCGATTCCAACTCATAGTGATCCTTTAAGACAGGATAGAACCACCCCATAGGGTTTCCAAGACTGTAAATCTGTGTGAAGGCAAACTGCCCCATCTTTCTCCTGTGGAACAGCTGGTGGGTTCAAACCATCAATATATTTGAACTGCTGACCTTTTGTTAGCAACCCAGTGCTTTAACCATAATGCCACCAGAGCTTCTTTTTCCTCATAAAGCCAATATAAAAACATACTTTTTTTCTGTTTTTTAATATAAACAGCATTCTGTGCACATGGCTTTGTACTTACTGTTTTTACTTGAAGGATGTCTTGAAGAGTGTTCCAAATTAGTATGTAAAGAGCATCCTTGTTCTTCTTTTTATATCTGCAATATATTTTACTGGGTGTTTTATGATTTATCTAATCTGTTCCCTATTGATGAACTTTTTCTATTGCTCTTATTTATTTCTTCCCTCCACAACTTAATTTTAGAACATTTCAAACCTACATAAAAGTTACAAGAGTACATTGAATACTTTTCACCAGAAATCACCAATTATTATCATTTAGCCATTTTATGCTTCTCTCTTCACACACATACTAAACCATTTGAAAGTTAGTTGCAGACATGATGACATGTCACCCCTACATATTTCAGCATACATCTCCTAAGATCATGAACATTCTCTTACATAAGCACTACACCATTAGTCACACTCCAAAAAATTTAACATATATGCAATCCTGTCATCTAATATATAGTCAGATACTCAGATTCCCCAGTTGTGTGCAAAATAGCCTTTATAGCTGTTTTCCCAATCCAGAATTCTGTCAGGAACTGCATATTCCACATGGTTATCTTGTGCCTTTAATCCCTTTTGATCAAGTACTATTCCTTGGCCTTTTTCTTTTTTCAATCTTTTATAGTATTAGTATTTTTGTAGGGCCCAGACTGGTTTCTTTGTGGAATATCCCATAATCTGGATTTGCCTGATTGTTTCCTCATGATTAGATTCAGTTTAAATATTTTTGCCATGGATATTACATAGGTGGTGTGTACTTTCTATTACATTTCCTTATAATGTGTATAATGTCAATTTGTCTCATCATTTATGATGCTTAGATTGGTTAAGGTGATGACTATCAGATCTCTGTATATTAAAGGTACATTTTTTTCTTTGTAATTAATAACTGTGGCATGATACTTTGAGGCCACATAACTACCCTATTGCTTGATAACCAACCTTTATTTGAGAGTTTTAGTGTCTACTGATGTTTCTTGCCTAAATCTGCATTACTGGTTGCAAAATGGTGATTTCCTAATTCATTCATCTCTTCTAAATGATTAACTAGAATTTTCTTGTAAAGTATAGCTTTCTCTTCTCTCACTCTATATATCACTATGAGCTAATGGAATTTTTAAAAATTCAAAGCATATTAATCCATTAGTTCCAGTATTTATCTATAAGTATATTAGAAACCCATTGCCATGGAGTTGGATCCGACTCATAGCGACACCTCCTTGGGTTTCCCAGGCAGTATCACTATGGAAGTAGATTGCCCAACTGTCCTTCCAAGGAGTGGCTAGTGGGTTTGAACCGCCAGCTTTCAGGTTAGCAGTCAAATGCCTTAGGCACTATGCCACCAGAGGCTATTATTCATCCCCTCTCCCTACCTGAGAACTAACAAAACCAGTAGTCATGGGTGGCATCTTATTAAACACTAATTTCAGTTAAATAGTGATCTTAATTTCTAAATAAACAGATTGGTTAAAAATACATGTTTATAGTAGCAATATTCACTGTCATTCAGAGTTGTTACTTTAAGCTTCATAGTTCTAATTTTAGTACTTCCTTTTCAGGTATATAGTATAATCTATCGTAAATTGATTCTGATTACATAGACCTTAAATTCAGCTGCTGGTACTATCTCAGCTTGTATACACACGCACACACAAACACACACCCACACCCCTAACTATAACTGTACAAGCCATTTACATTCTCATATTTCTTTTGGGTAGAGGCTTAAAAAATCCTAGTTTGGGGAAGTTTTTTGACTTTTTCTTCTATAAAAAAGTCTCCTCACTTGTCAACATAGTTATGTTCCAAAGACTAGATCGTTATACAAAAATCAGCTTTATTTGAAAATGGAGGATGACCACAACAGATCACAAAAAGGAGGATAACTACATCATTACATAGCTGCCAGACCACTAGAACTATGGCCCAGCAAGTTGACACATCACCTTAACCATCACAGCCATCACATCCTTGCACCTCAACATTCATTACTGCCAGACGTACGTCATTAATGCACAAAATAGATAACAGATTTTTTACTATTGTCACAAATGCAAAATGTCAGATAATGAGATGGTTGATAAGTAAGGAGTAGGTATAACTATATTTCTAATAATAATAAAAGAAATACAGTCTATTGAAAATAGAAAACCTGTAATCTGTGAGCATTTTTAAAATGTTTCCAGTTCTTCTAGTGTGCTTTCTATGCTAGTTATGATACAGCTTTTTTCATTTAACATTATCCCCAAACATTTTTTATGGCAACCATGATTTTTTTACTTGAATAGAAGTAATCAAAGTAGTTTGTAAATTCAAGAAAACAAAATGAAATTTGTGTCTCTCTCCCCGTACCCGTTACTAGGACCTTCTTAGAAATCTAAGATTGTGTGTGCCTTTTTTCATTTAGTAATGTGTCCTGCACACCGTTTCATATTACTGCAAATAGACCCACCTAATTATCAGTTATCAGTATTCCATCATTCCTACTCTTAACAAGTCTTTATTGATAGATATAAGTATTTGTAATGACTCCATACTATTCTATTGAGTGTATATATTTGTGAAGTTATACTTTGGGCTTCATCTTAGGAAATTTTTTAACTTTTAATTTAATATTTTAAATTCCATATTTGCTTATATGATTTTTAATATTTGCAAGTCACATGTTTCCCACATTACTCTAAAGGAAAAGGGGTTGTCACTGAGTTTTGTTTTAAATCAACATACTGGAAATATAATAGTTATCAACAAAGACATATTTGAATGCTTTGCAGCCAGGTTTGGAGTCAAATAATTGAAGGGGTTTTTTTGTTGTTGTTGTTTTGTTTTTAGTTTTTTGCTTTTATGAGTTCACTTTTTTACAATATGTTAAATGAACTGATTCATTTAACCAGTTCAGTTGAACAGTCAATATATACATAGTCTTGGACCATTTTCTGAAGGAAATATATATAAAAAAAGCATGAGATATTTCCAGAGTTTGCATCTAAGTTGTAAATAAATGAAACACAAAAAAATTGTGCAATAGTAATAATAAGGCCTCATCCCTTCCCAGGCCATCAAATCACAGCAACCCCATGTGTGTCTGAGTAAAGCTATGCCTCATAAGGTTTTCAGTGGCTGATTTTTCATTAATAGATTGCAAAGCCTTTCTTTAAGGTGCCTCTGGGTATACTCAAAACTGCAACCTTCTGGTTAGCAGCCAAGCACATTAATCATTTGTACCACCCTGGGACTCCATGTGGGATTAAGTTGAACCATATGGGAGTGCTGATATTCAGCCATTTTGACCTACAAAAAGGGAAATTTCATATGGTTCAATCTAATAATCTGTACTTTACAATCCTTAGAAGAGCTTTGCAGAGGGAAACATGAGCTGAGCCATAATTATTTTTAGCGAGGTATCATGTGAGAAGGCCTGGAGTCTGAAATTAGTGTGGCATCTGTGGAATATTATGAAGAAATCATTTTAAGGTATATAGAAGTTGAATATAATATTTAGTAGAAGATATAGTAGAATAGAAAGGGCTAGATAATTTTAGAACTGAATGCCAATTAGAGGTATTTTTATTCTTTTCCTTTTCTCTCTTTGACATTTATCCTTTAAGCCAGTGGTTTTCAAACTTTAGTTTGCATCATAATTACCTGAAAGACTTGCTAAAACTGATTTTTCAGCTCCATCCCCAGTGTTTTCTGATTCATTATGTCAGGTGGGACCTTATAATTTAACACATTCCCAGGTAATAGTGATGCTGATCTTGGGACCATACTTTTGAGACCCATTCCTTTCAGATACAGGGATTTTAAACATGGAAAGCACTCCATGACATTGCTTTAGAAAGATTATGTAGCATTGTACAAACTACATTAGAAGGGGGAATAATAAGAGTCAGCATACCTTTTTGAGCCTGTTATATAAACAAATCCATGAAGTCATCCTATATTAACCCACAGTCTTACCACTGCTTTCAATTCTCTCATATCTGGCACCTAACCAAACCTATTTTATTCAGTCTGTGTCCTTGTTAAATAGTGAGAAGCCTATCCTTTTCAACAATTTAGTCTCTTATTTAGTTTTCTGCCCTTTTATTCATCTTTCCCAAGTTTTAATGGCCATATTTTGAGGTTTTCAGAACCATAGAGTACTTTTAGGTATTTCATTCATGCTTATTATTTTGTTTCTGTTTTAGCAGTTTCCTTTCTCCAAATAGAGGAAGACTTCTCATATTCTTTTTGTTTCAGAATGGCAAACTAAAGCCCAAGAGTGTACTCCAGCAGAGGATACTTCTGACCTTAAAAATAATGTTACCCAGACCATCAAATTGGAAGAATCAGATGACTACAATGTCAGATTAGAGAGACAAGCAACAAAGGCCTTCAGAAAAATTCCCACTATTGAGAGGGATTTCAGTTTGAAGCCATTTCTTTCAGAAGATGATCCTACAGAAGAGTATCTTAGTAAATATGATATATCTAGAAATAATTTTGAAAAGCATTCACACCTAATTGTACCATTTGGTACTCAATCAGATAATAAAACTTTTATGTATAACGAAGGCAGGACAACCTTAAATCATGTCCCATTTGGTATTGTATATAGGAAAATATGTCCTGGAGAAAAGCCTTATAAATGTAATACATGTGGGAAAAAATTTAGGAAATACCCATCCCTCATGAAACACCAAAGTACCCATGCCAAAGAGAAATCTTATGAATGTGAAGAATGTGGGAAAGAGTTTAGGCATATTTCATCCCTCATTGCACATCAAAGAATGCATACTGGAGAGAAGCCGTATGAGTGCCATCAGTGTGGTAAAGCCTTCAGCCAGCGCGCACACCTTACTATACATCAGAGAATCCATACTGGAGAGAAACCCTATAAGTGTGATGACTGTGGGAAAGATTTTAGTCAGCGTGCACACCTTACTATACATCAAAGGACGCATACTGGAGAGAAACCATATAAATGCCTGGAATGTGGTAAAACCTTCAGCCATAGTTCATCACTAATTAATCATCAGAGAGTTCATACTGGGGAAAAACCTTACATATGTAATGAATGTGGGAAAACTTTCAGTCAGAGTACACACCTTCTCCAACATCAAAAAATACATACTGGAAAGAAACCATACAAATGCAATGAGTGTTGGAAAGTGTTCAGTCAGAGTACTTACCTTATTCGACATCAAAGAATTCATTCTGGAGAGAAGTGTTACAAATGTAACGAATGTGGAAAAGCCTTTGCTCATTCCTCAACTCTTATTCAACATCAAACTACGCACACTGGAGAGAAATCCTATATATGTAATATATGTGGGAAGGCATTCAGTCAGAGTGCAAACCTTACTCAACATCATAGAACACATACTGGAGAGAAACCATATAAATGCAGTGTGTGTGGGAAAGCCTTCAGCCAGAGTGTGCACCTTACTCAACATCAGAGGATTCATAATGGAGAAAAACCCTTTAAATGCAATATATGTGGGAAAGCATATAGACAGGGTGCAAATCTTACCCAACATCAAAGAATTCATACTGGAGAGAAACCCTATAAATGTAATGAATGTGGAAAAGCTTTTATTTATTCATCATCACTTAATCAACATCAGAGAACTCATACTGGAGAAAGACCCTATAAATGCAATGAATGTGACAAAGATTTTAGCCAGAGAACATGCCTTATTCAACACCAGAGAATTCACACAGGAGAGAAGCCCTATGTATGCCATATATGTGGTAAAACCTTCACCCAGAGTACAAACCTTATTCAGCATCAACGAGTTCATACACGTGCAAAACATCGTAATTGATGGGTATGGGAGACTTCATTTAGGTTTTATAACTTAATCGTTCAAATTTTATTTGTGTTCACTCTTCTTAGTCAAAAGAAACCCAAAAGTGCAACATAGATGGTATTCAGCAGAAATGTCAAAATTAGTAATATGGATATAACCTATTTATATTTAATATTAAAAAAAAAAAACTTCATTCACTTTTTTACCTTTATTTGGTTTCAGTTTAATTTATCCAAGAAAGAAACCCTATAAAAGAGTATTCAAAAACCTGTGACTTCTCAACCCTTGCTGTATTCCTAGTTCTTAATGAGGCCTTATCAATGTAATTTGGGATAGCTTCCATCAACTAAATTTCATAGAAAGTTATCCTAGCATTATAAAAATGAAAAGGCTGCTTTTGGGCCTTTATTTCTTACCAGCTTTGATGCCTTAAAAGATATAAAGAGGTCCCTGTTTACTTTCCCTTTTCCTGTTATACCATAACTGCTATGTGGATCCAGTAGGTTTGCAAAAATATAATTGCAAGTATCTTAAAGACTCTTAGGTGACTATTGTTGATTTACACTTTCCTCCAAATACTGAGATATTAAAAGAAGAGAAACTTAAAGATGATATTTCAGAATAGAGAAACTGTTGTGTATATAACCTTAAGAATGTATAGATTTAAACTGGCAGAAATTAAACACCCCAAGTTTAAATTTAAGACATAATCAGCCTTAGTTTCACTAGGTTTTGACCTAAAACAATAGTTACAAGATATTATTTCCACCTGGCTCCTAAATTCATACCTTAGGATTCCCCTGACTCTCTTACTGTAGGAAATCTGTTTCTTCCATTGAAACAATTACTGAGTCCCTGATGTGCTCAGGACTCAAACTTTCTCATTGAATCCTTTCAGACTTGTTACAGTGCTGAACATCATAGCTTATTTAAGTAGCAAAGTTTTCTAAAGGAATGAATGGTAATATAAGTAAAGAGATGATTTAAGCTACTTTGTCAGGAAATAAGCTTAAGAGACCTGCTAAAATGGGTTTCTAAATGCTACCCTGTCCCAAGACAAGTAATGAGAGCTATATAAAAAATATATACTTTGTTATATATACTTAATGTATAAACAATAAGTAGTGGGAAATAGATTTGAGTTTATTGCAGAAAATGAGTCAGGAAAAATTAAGCTGAAGACCTAATGAAGTGTGGAAGGAGAATATATATGTAACTATTTTAAGGAGCACTGGTGGTGTAGTGGTTAAGACATTTGGCTGCTAACCAACAGGTTGGAGTTTCAAATCCACCAGCTGCCCCATGAAAGGAAAATAGAAGCTGTCTGCTTCCATAAAGATGCAGCCTTGTAAACCCTGTGGGGGTCACTAAGAGTTAGACCAACTCAATGGTAATGAGTTTGGTTTTGGTTTATTTTAACACTGAATGTAATTGTGCCTGGTTTACCTAAGAAAATAAGTGACTAAATAAAAATGCAAAATTCATTCTGTTCATAAGAAGAAACTAAAAATGAAATGATTTTTTCAAGGATAATTGGAAGCCTGCCACTCCTTCATACATGCAAGTAAAATAGGGGTTATTCTCAAAACAGGAAAAAAATTTCATTGGAAAAAGCATTGATGCAAAAACTATCATTGATGCAAGCTATAGTTGAATCATTAATAATAACTGAGTTTGTGGGTCCTCGACTTGACGGCAAATAACAACACAACAACAAACAATATAAAAGGAAAACTGGCAAAGATGCAAGTAGAAATAGGTTGTTTAAAAAAAAAAATGTATTTAATGTCCACAGCATTCTACTATTAGAACATAAGACCATATTCTGAGAGCTGAGATTTCATTTCACGTTTTTCTCTCCAGTGCCTTGCACGTGGGAAATTATAAATACGTGGTGGTTGAATTAATAAATACCCAAAACCCACTGTCAACAAGTCAATTCCGACTCAAGCAACCCTATACTACAGAACAGAACTGCCCTATAGGGTTTCCAAGGCCGTAATCTTTACAGAAGCAGACTGCCACGTGAGGGGGCTGGTGAGTTTGAGCTGCCAGCCTTTCAGTTAGCAACCAAGCTCTTTACCACTGTGCCAACATGACTCCTTCTTAATGAATAAATACATAGATAAATTAGAGTTGAGTAATAAGAATTGACTGACCTGGAATGAAATTGTACAACTTAAAAGTATTTTTTTCTTTGTGCATACATGCAGTGAAATACTTATCAAATATTGATCATTTACTGGGTAATAGAAACTGCTTAAAAATTATGAAGAATCAGAACCCCAGAATCTTAATGGGGATGCTCTTTTTTTAAAAAAAAATCATGGAACACCTTTGCACTTGGATGTTTTCCTGACCTAGATGAGGAAAAGTTTATGTAAATGCTGGTGCCCTAAATATCGTTTTAAGCATTTATTTACCATGTAGTTTCATTTGCACATTACTGTTTTTGTAAACATTCTGCAGACAAGGGCTGAAGGAAGGACTTGGGTGCTGTTATCTTCACAGCTTTATTGTTGAGTGTTTTCATCAAGAAATTGCTGCTTTCCCTTGTCCTTACATTACTTAGCCTTGGCATCATGGTATCATCCTTCAAAAAGTACAGATTATCTCCAGGTGCATAATGCTCAAATTATGCTTATTCCATAATTATGTTAAAAGTAACAGTTGTATTCAAGATGCAGGGGTTTTTTTAATGCTGCTTCATATTTACACTTTTCTCTTGAAGTGAATGTGTGACATATCACAGTCCATGGCCCCTTTGTTTATGTTTTATTTGTATCCTGCCTTTGTGTATTTTATGTAAATAATGCATTTATAAAGTCTTCCACTGATATACTGAGGCAATTGATGCCCTTATTAAATAGTAGAATAATAATAGTAGTGAAGAATTCTAGATTTTCGTGTATATTTCCCACTTTTGCAGTTTTCTGATCCATGTATAGTAACAGTTTTTAACATTAGGAGTCTTATTTTTCCATATCTTTTGTGAAGGAAATTTTCAAATAGAAAAAGAATAATAAAATCAACTGTAGACTCACCACCTAGATTTAAAATTTAATATTTTGCCATATTGTTCACTGAACAATTTGAAGATAACAGGACATTGCACCCCTAAATACTTAAGCATGCATCTCATAAAATAAGGACAATCTTTTACATAATCATAAGACCATTACCTACCTCAAATAATGAATAGTAACTCCCTGATAACTAACATCTAGTTTATATTTAAGGACCTCTGGTGGTGTAGTGCCTAAGGCATTTGACTGCTAACCAGAAGGCTGGCGGTTCAAACCTACCCAGCCACTCCTCGGAGGGAATGTTGGGCAATCTACTTCGGTAGTGATACCGCCTTGGAAACCCAAGGAGGGGTCGCTGTGAATCAGATCAGACTCCATGGCAGTTCATGTTTAAATTTCCTTTGTTGATGCAGTCAAGTTGATCACCTTATATTTGATTACTAGGACTGTTTCATCTGTCTAAAACAGTCCCTCATCTTTTGTTTTCTTTTCTTTTTTTTTTTTTTTTTTTTTTAAGAGATCAAGTCATTTGTCTTGGAGAAAGCCCCCCATTCAGGATTTAACTGATCGTTTACATGTATGTGGTTTATCTTGTTCCTGGATCTCCTGTAGTCTGTAAATTAGATGTTAGGTCCAAAGTCTTGATTGGATTCAGGATTCAGATTAAACATTTTTAATACTTCTAGAAGTATTTCGGGGCCGACTCGACGGCAAATAACAACAACAACAACAACAGAAGTATTTCATACTGCATCACATCAGGAGTCTCATTAATATCAGGTTGACTCACTACCAATGAAGTTTTATCACTCAGTTAAGGTGATCTTTCCAATTAAAGGTCTGTTTTTCCTGTTGCAGTTAATAAATAACACTTCGGAAACATGAATAACCTCTTTACCAACAATGTTTCATAATTGGTTTTAATATCCAGTGATGATCCTTGCCTGAATCAAGTTTTATAAAGATTTGCAAAATGGGGATTTTCTATCATTCTTTCTACATGTATTGACTGGCATTCTTTTCTAAGTAAGAGCTTTCCCTCATAACTAGGAATGAACACAATACTTTAATTACCAGTATCCAGAGTAAGGAGTTGGCATCATCGTCTGCAGCGATGACAGATGATTCACTATGTGATAGTCAATATGATCATTGTTTCTGATGATCAAATTGTCCCAAATGTGGCCAGTTGGAACTATTCAGGTACCTCTTATGTCCTTTTGACGTTCCCCATTTAATCTTTGAGCTCTTAATTGCCTTCTGATAAAAGATAATCTCAGGCTCACCTTGCATTCAGTACCCTACACATAGAATGAGCCATTTCTCCAAGAATCCCTGTTTGCTTTTAACAGGAAACTATTTAGGAACCAAGGTTTGGACACTAGGCATCCTCATTGCTATTGAAGTGTTATCAGCTAGTAGCTCTGGTAGCATAGTGGCTAAGGCACTTGACTGCTAACCAGAAGGCTGG
>NW_006921726.1:2222533-2225928 GCF_000298275.1 Orycteropus afer afer | reverse complement strand
AGTCGGACCCGACTCATAGTGACCCCTCCTTGGGTTTCTGAGGCAGTATCACTACAGAAGTAGATTGCCCCATCTTCCTTCCCAGGAGTGGCTGGTGGATGGAGAGAGTTAATTAATCTGGCAAGTAGGTTAACTAGAGGGAAGTAATGAGAGCAACTAAGTATAAGATACTTACTGTGTGGTGGTTTAACTCAACATGTCTAGATAACTTAGTGTACTTAAAAAGTAATCATATTATTCACCCTTCACATTCTTTAAAGAAGGTTTCTGATCTAAGTTTGAATCCTAGTCATCTGTTCCACACAAACATAAGTACTGTTTTTGTTTTGCTAGACTTTAATTTAGTCTTTTAAGAGTATTATGTTTCATTCTTTGTGTTCTGTTACCAATTCACTTTTATATGCCTGTAAATGTACTCTTGGTCTTCTATTCCTGTTATTCTTCCCATGGCTCTATATTTCACCTTTGGAACACAAACCATTAAAAATGACAGGGAGGTACACTTCAGTGATAAGTATGTGTGTATGCTTGTAAACAACATTGGTCCCTCCATCCTGTATGGATGAGGAAAGTGATACTCATGATGCTGAAGTGTCTTGCATGAATTTATATAGTAACAGAATAAGAATGAAATATTTTGATGATATTAGGGATGTATTGAAAGAGTTTTTGTTTTTCATCTTCTCTCCCTTATAGTTAAATCCAAAATTTTAAATGGCAGTGCCCCAATTTAGGATGCAGCTACCTGCCAGTTTTAGTCAGTTACCACCTGAGCTATTGTATAAGTACCTTAAGTTATTTTCATCTAAATCTGAATTATTTTCACTCCAAAACCTGCTCTTTTTCATAACTTTTAAAGGGAAGCTAGAAACCTCCACTCTCTCCTCTAATAATCATTTTAGTTTTATCAGTTTTATCTACCATATATTCCAGTTATTCTCTCTTCTCCATCCTTGCTGCTGTTGCTAATTTCAGACTTTTAATCAGTTCTTATTTGGACCACTGCAGAACCAGGTAAAGGTTCACCCTACTGCTGATCTCACATTCAATGTATTATCTGAACTGCTGCCAAACTCATCTGAAAACGTGTTACTTTCTGCCTTTGATTTCATCTGTTTCAATATATGTTCCACATTGCTGCCCCAGTCCTCTGACAATATTTCACTAGGCGCATCCCATACAGATATACAAAGTGGATGGTGGTGTTAGATGCTGTCGAGTCATTCCGACTCATTATGTCACTAATCAAAAACCAAAAACCAAACCCACTGCCATCAAGTCGGTTCTGCCTCATAGTAATCCCTCCTTGGGTTTCCAAGGCGGTATCTCTGTAGAAGTAGATTGTCCAGTCGTCCTTCAGAGGAGTGGCTAGTGGGTTTGAACTGCGAGCCTTCTGGTTAGCAGTCAAATACTTTAGGCACTATGCCACCAGAGCTCCTATAATGTCACTATGCAACAGAATAAAAAAACATTGCCTGGTCTTAACACCATCCTCCCAATCATTGCTGTGCTTGAGCTCATTGTTGCAACCACAGTTGTCAATTCATATTGTTGAGGATCTTCCTTCTTTTCACTGACCCTTTACTGAGCATGATATCTTTCTCCAGGAAGTGGTCCCTTCTGACAATGTAACCAAATTACAAGAGACGAAGTCTGGGCATCCTCACTTTTAGGAACATACCAGCGGTACTTCCTCCAGATTTCTTTGGTGTTTTGGCAATCCATGGTACATTCACTATTCTTCACCAACACCATAATTCAAATGCATCCGTTCTTCTGTGGCCTTCCTTATCTGTTGTCCAGCTCTCACATGCATATGACGCTATTGAAAATATCATGAAAGAGTCAGGTACACCTTAGTACTTCAAAGTGACAACCTTGCTTTACAACACTATAAAGAGGTCTTTTTCAGATTTGTCCATTGCAATACATCATTTTATTTATTTTTTATTGTCATTTGGGTGAAAATTCACAAAACAAATTCATTTTACTCTCAACAGTTGACGCACATTTGGTTTCACCACCCTGATTACACTCCTCAACCATAAAAAACTCTCCTACCTCAGACTACCCCTTCCCTATCCCCTTTTTATCTTTGCATTGCTGTCTGTCCAGCTTTGCCTCTATGCAAATTCTGCCCTACTGGTGTCTCCAGGTTGATTGAACTAAGGGGTGCATCTCCCAAGGGCAGGTGTTCTGCTGGTAGGTCTTCCTACTGTTGGGCTGATCCACACAGGTGAGTCCAGTTTTAGACCTGAAGAATAACCCAGGGCCATACTCTCAAGGGTTCCACCACTATCTACCTAACCAATGATTCTGGTCATTTTTGTGTTTTTGAATTTTGTTCCACATTTTTCCTCCCATGCTATCCAGGATCTTCAATTCTGATCCCTTTCCAAGTGGTTGGCATTGGTAGCCAGGCACTATCTAGTTCTGGTCTCAGGGTTGTGGAGGCTGAGATTCCCATGGTCCATCATATCCTTGGACTAATTGTTTCCAAATGACTGATTGTCTTCATTTGATTGTCCTCTTTGCTCCAGATGAGAGAAGAACAATTGTTGCATCTTGGATGGCTGCTCGAAAGCTTTTATGACCCCAGTTGCTACTCACCAAAGTAGGATGTAGAACAAGATTTTTATGTACTACATTGAGCCAATTGAGCATCATGTCCCCTGAGACTGTGGTCCCGAGTCGATAGCCCAGATGACTCTCTCCCTAAAGATGTTTGGTTGTCTCTGAGAAGCTACTCCAGTCTTGTCCTCTGTTACTTCTGTAATGTAAATGGATAATTTTGTAGCACAGGTTCATATGTAAAACCATCTTCAGCCAAAACTATCCTTGATCTTGGATATATTCCTGTTCACCTACCCACACTTGATCTTCTCACCTGTCTGTGCATTTACCCATAGCTTAGTGTTTGCTGCCACTGGTAATGCAGTATGCAGAATGGTGCATATAATAGTATTTGCCTCTGTTGTCTCTCTCTCTCTCTCTCTTTTTTCCCACCAACATAACAATTTTCACATTTACAGCTCAGGGACATTGATGACATTTTTTATGTTATGCCATCATTGTTGCTATCCTTTTCCAAAATATTCTAGCACCAGTAGCATAAACTCAATGCCCCGCAAAGAAAAGCTTCCCCTTTCCCCCTCCCTCACTAATAATCTTTGGTGTATATGTGTGTGTGTGTACATATGCATATATGTGTGTGTACATATATGCATATATATGCATATATGTATATATACCAAACCAAACCAATTGCCATTGAGTTGGATCCAACTCATAGCGACCCCTCCTTGGGTTGCTGAGGCAGTATCGCTATGGAAATAGATTGCCCAGTCTTTCTTCCAAGGAGTGGCTGGGGGTTTGAGCCACCAGCTTTCTGGTTA
>NW_006921726.1:2219622-2222147 GCF_000298275.1 Orycteropus afer afer | reverse complement strand
CCCCTCCCAACCCTGGTAACCAACAAAGAAAGTTTCCTTCCATATATAAACCTTTCCTCAGAAGGAAGGTTAGGCAATCTACTTCTGTAATGATACTGCCTTGGAAACCCAAGAATCTTCTGCTGTTTGTGCATCTTGGGTTGTACTTAATAGTATATTTATGCCATAAATTGGGGCCCCTAAGTTTGCCTCTATTTTTGTTTTCATACTACTTTTGTTTGAATAGTAGGTACCACGTTTCTTTATCCATTCCTTGGACAACTTTGGTTGTTTCCATCTCTTTGTTGTCGTGAACAGTGCTGTGATGAACATGGATGTGCACATACCTGCTCATGCCCTGCCTCTCACATCTTTAGGATATATACCTAGTAATGGGATTGCTGGATCAAATGATATTTATATATCCAAGTTTTTAAGAAATTGCCATACCTATTTCCACAGTGGTTGTATCATTTCACAGTCCCACCAGCAGTGTATGAGAGTCCCAATCTCTCCATATCCTTGCCAGCATTTGTTATTGTCTGTCTTGTTGAACTTTGCTATTAATGCTGGGGTGAGATGGTATCTCATTGTTGTTTTGATTTGCCTCTCTCTAAAAGAAGCTCTGGTAGCATAGTTCCTAAGGCACTTGACTGCTAACCAGAAGGCTGGCGGTTCAAACCCACCAGCCACTCCTTGGAAGGAAGGTTGGGCAATCTACTTCCACAGTGATACTGCCCTGGAAACCCAAGGAGGGGTCACTATGAGTCGGATCCAACTCAACAGCACACAACAACAACAACAAAAGGAGCTCTGGTAGCATAGTGCCTAAGGCACTTGACTGCTAACTAGAAGGCTGGCTGTTCAAACCCACCAGCCACTCCTTGGAAGGAAGATTGGGCAATCTACTTCCACAGTGATACTGCCCTGGAAACCCAAGGAGGGGTCACTATGAGTCGGATCCAACTCAACAGCAGTTAGTTTGGTTGTTGGTTTTTTTGTTTGTTTGTTTGTTTGTTTTTAATGGCTAATGATCACGAACATTTCTTTATGTGTTCGTTGGCTGACTGAATATCTTCTCTGGTGGTGTCTGTTCATGTCTTCTGCCCATTTTGTAATTGGATTTTTGGTCTTTTTAATGTTGGGTGTTGGAGTTTTCTATACATTTTAGAGATAAGTCCTTTGTCCAATCTGTGACTGCTGAATATTTTTTCCCATTCTGTAGGTTCTCTTTTTACTCTTTTGGAGAAGTCTTCTGATGCACATAAGAATTTAATTTTAGAAGGTCCCAATCATCTAGCTTATCTTCTGCTGTTTGTGCATCTTGGGTTGTACTTAATAGTATATTTATGCCATAAATTGGGGCCCCTAAGTTTGCCTCTATTTTTGTTTTCATGAAATTTATAGTTTTAGGTTTCACATTTGAGTCTTTGATCCATCTGGAGTTAATGCTGGAGTATGGTGTGAGGTACAGATCTTGTTTCATTTTTCTGCAAATGAATATTCACTTTTGCCAGCATCATTTGTGAAAGAGACTACCTATTCCCCATTTAATGGATTTCAGCCCTTTGTCAAAGATCAATTGACCCATAGGTCAACAGATTGATTTCTGGGTTCTCAATTCTGTTCCACTGGTCTATGTGTCTGTTGCTGTACCAATGCCAGGCTGTTTTCACAACTGTGGCTATATACTAGGTTTTGAGATCTGGGAGTGTAAGACATCCTACACTGTTCTTCTTTTTCAGTAGTGTTTTCCTTATCTGAGGTCTCTTTCCTTTCCACATAAAATTGGTGATTGGTTTTTCCATGTCTTTAAAGAATGTTGATGAAATCTGGATTGGGATTTCATTGAATGTATAAATTGCTTTGGGTAGTATTGACATTTTCACAGTGTTCCATCTTCCTATCCATGAGCATTGTATGTTCTTCCATTTATGTAGCTCTCTCATGGTTTCTTGAAATACAGTTTTGTCATTTTCTTTGTATACATCTTTCATGTTCCTGGTAAGATTTATTACCAACCATTTTTATCTTTCTGGTAGCTATTGTAAATTGTATTGATTTCCTTTTCAGAGATCTCTTTGCTGGTGTAAAGGAATCTAACTGATTTTTGAATGTTGATCCTGTATCCTGCCACTGTGCTAAATCTTTCAATAAGTTCCATTACTTTTCTTGCAGAGTGGGTTTTCTATGTATAGGATCATATCATGTGCAAATAGGGATAGTTTAACTTCTTCCTTACCAATTTGGATGCCTTTTATTTCCTTTTCTTGCCTTATTGCCCAAGTTAAGACTTCAAATACAATGTTAAATAGAAGTGGAGATAGAGGGCATCCTTCTCTAGTTTCTGTTCACAGGGACTTCCGGTAAGATGGAGGAATAGGCAGACAAGCGACACAGAACCTCTTCAACAAAGAAAAGAAAAACCAATTGACAGAGATACAGAAGATAATCCTGGAACCCTGAGCTTTGAAAGGAACTATAAAAGAAGTGGATTAGGCACCAACTAGTGGAAAATCCTGAACGAAAACAGTGAGTACAGAGAT
>NW_006921726.1:2214306-2219382 GCF_000298275.1 Orycteropus afer afer | reverse complement strand
TTTTGGATTTTAAAGTGATAGCATTCTCATTCAGAGTCCAGGGACCTAAGAATAGGCTCTGTTTGCCAGGGTCATCAAGGACATATGAGAGGCTGACAAAGGAAAGGAGACAGGTGGTGAGTGTATAAGTGCTGTCAACTAGTGAATAAAGGAGCACAGCACAGTACCCTGCCTGTATAGGTAACATACAAACAAAACAAAGAAAATTAAAATTGTGGGCAAGTCACTCCAACATATAATCACCAATTAAATATAAACACAAAAAAGTCACAATGCCACAGAGACAACAGAGCATCACAGTCCACACAAAGAAGCAAGATAAAGCAGGAGAAACAAGGGACCAGGATACAGATCCAAAACACATCGCTGAGGAAGACGCAGCATTGGAACTCCCTGATAAGGAATTCAAAAGATTTATATTTAGGTATCTTCAAAGGATTGAGAAATAGACCAAGAAAAACACAGACAAAACCCTAGAAGAATTTTGCAAGAAAATACAAGAACAAAATGAAAAATTAGAAATGATTCTAAATCTACAGATAGAAATCCAGAAGATTAATACTGAATTGTCAGAAATAAACAACACATTGAAAGGGCAAAGGAGTAGAATTGATGCAATGGAAGACAGAATTAAGGAGATTGAAGACAAATACCTGAATACATCTTTGGAAAGAGATCAATCAGAAAAAAGATCAAAAGAAAATGAAGAAAGTCTAAGGTTCATCTGGAATACCATCAAAAAGAATAACCTATGTGTCATTGGAATTCCAGAACAGGAAGAGAAAAATGAAACCACTGAGAAAATTATCCAAGATTTGTTGGAGGAGAACTTCCCTGACATGATGCAAGATGAGAATATATCCATTCAGGAAGTCCAACGAACCCCAAACAGGAAGACCCCAAAAGAAAAACACATATCATCTAGTTTCTGTTCACAGGGGGAATGGTTTCAATCTCTCCTCATTGACAATAATTTAGCTACTGGTTTTGCATATATATCCTTTGTTATGTTGAGAAATTTCCCTTCTATTCCTATTTTTCTGAGAGTTTTTATCAAATGCCTTTCCTGAATGTACTGATATGATCATGTGATCCTTTTCCTTTATTTTACTTATTGGAGGATTACGTTGATTATTTTTCTAATGTTTAACCATCCTTGATACCTGGTATGAATCCCACTTGATCATGATTTATTTTATTTTATTTTATTTTCTTGCTATATTGTTGGAGTCTACTGGCTAGGATTTTTTGAAGATTTTTGCATCTATCTTCATGAGGACTGTTGGTCTGTAGTTTTCCTTTCTAGTGGTGCCTTTGCCTGGTTTTGGTATCAAGGTTATGCTTGCTTCATAAAATGATTCCATCCTTTTCTATGTTCTGGAATAGTTTGAGTAGGATTGGTGTCAGCTCTTCTCTGAATTTTACACTGCATGGTTTAAAATCAGGAATGGAGTGAGTCAGGGTTGTATCCTTTCACCATTCTTATTCAACTTGTATGCTGAACAAATAATCCAAGAGGCTGAATTATATGAAGAAGAATGTGTCTACAGGATTGGACAAAGAGACTCATTAACAACCTGCGATATGCAGATGACACAACTTTGCTTGCTGAAAGTACAGGATGACTTAAAGCACTAACTAATGAAGATTAAAGACTACAGTCTGCAGTATGGGTTACATCTCAACATAAAGAAAATGAAAATCCTCACAACTGGACCAATAAGCAGCATCATAATAAATGGAGAAAAGATTGAAGTTGTCAAAGATTTCATATTACTTGGTTCCACAATTAACACCAATGGAAGCAACAGTCAAGACATCAGATGATGCACATTTGCAGGTAAATGTGCTGCAAAAGACCTCTTTAAAGTGCTGAGGAGCAAAGATGTCTCTTTGAAGACTAAGGTGCAGCTAACCTAAGCCATGGTATTTTCAATCACTTCTTATGCATTTGAGAGCTGGATAATGAGTATGGAAAACAGAAGAAAAGTGGATGCTTTTAAGAATACTGAAAGTCCCATGGATTTCCAAAAGAACTAACAAATCTGTCCTGGAAGAAGTGCAGCCAGAATACCCTTGGAAGCAAGAATGGCCAGACTTCATCTGACCTACTTTGGTCATGTTCTCAAAAGGGACTGTTCCCTAGAGAAGGATATCATGCTTGGGAAAGTAGAGGGTCAACGAAAAAGAGGAAGGCCTTCAACAAGATGGATTGACATAGTGGCTGCAACGATGGGCTCAAGTATAGCAAGGATTTGAGGCTGTCACAAGACTGGGCAGTAGTATTTCATTCTGTTGTACATTGGGTTGCTATGAGTCGGAGCTGACTCGACAGCACCTCACAACAATATCAACTTCTCTGAATGACTGGTGTAATTCTCCAGTGAAACCATCTGGACCAGGACTTTTTTTTGTTGGTAACTTTCTATGACCTGTTAAATTTCTTCTTTTGTTATGGGTCTGTTCCAATTTTCTACCTCAGTCTGTAATAGCTTAGGTAAGTAGTATGTTTCTAGAAATCTGTCCATTTTGTCTGTTGTTGTTGTTATGTGCCGTGGAGTAAGAGCCAACTCATAGTGACCCCTCCTTGGGTTTCTGAGGCAGTATCACTACGGAAGTAGATTGCCCCACCTTCCTTCCGAGGAGTGGCTGGTGGGTTTGAACCGCCAGCCTTCTGGTTAGCAGTCAAATGCCTTAGGCACTATGCTCCTAGAGCTCCCTCCATTTTGTCTAGGTTTTCAGATTTGTTGGAGTACAGTTCTTCATAGTATCCTGATATTATTCTTTGTATTCTGTCGGTTCTGCTCTGATGTCATCCCTTACATTTCTTACTTGTGTTATTTGCATCTTCTCCTTCTTTTCCTTTGCTAAGTTTGCCAGTGCTTTGTTGATTTTATCAGTCTTTTCAAAGAACCAACTTCTAGTCTTTTTTATTTTTTTTATTCCTTTTCTATTTTCTGTTTCATTTATTTCTGCTCAAATCTTTATTTAATTTCTTTTCTTCTGGTGACTGTAGGCCTTTTCACTGCTCTTTTTCTAATTGTTGGAAATGTTGGGTTAAGTGTTGATTTTGGCTCTTCTTTTTTGATGTGTACATTTATTGCTATAAATTGCTCTTTGATCACTGCTTTTGCTGTGTCCCAGAGATTTTAGTATGTTGTATTTTCATTCTCATTTGATTCAAGGAATTTTTTTATTTACTTTTTTATTTCTTCTGTTACCCAGTCATTTGTAAAGAAGGTGTTATTCAGTTTCCATGTGTTTGCTCTTTTTCCATTGGTCATCCTAGTGTTGTTTCTAATTTTATAACATTGTGATCTGAGAAGAGACTTTGCAGTATTTTAATGTTTTTAAATTTATCAAGACTTTCCTTGTGGCCTAACAGATAGTCTGTCCTAGAAGATGTTCAGTGTGTGCTAGATAAGAATGTACATTGTACTACTGTTGAGTGAAGTGCTCTGTAGATGTCTATAAGGTCAAGTTGGTTGATCATATTGTTTAGTTCTCGTGCATCTTTGTTGAGTTTTTTTCCAGTTTTTCTGTCTTTTATTGAAAATTGTGTATGAAAATTTCCTACTATGACTGTGGATTCATTTATTTGTCTTTTCAATTCTGTTCAAGTCTGATTTATGCATTTTGGGCTTCTTTCATTGGGTGCATAGATATTTATTATGGTTATGTCCTCTTGTTCAATTGATCCTTTAATCATTATGTAATGTCCTTCCTTGTGACTTATCATAGTTTTTGTCTTAAAGTCTATTTTATCAGAAATTAATATTGCCACTTCTGCCCCTTGTTGGTTGATATTTGTTTGATATATCTTTTCCTAAATATTTTTTCTTAGTCTATTTTTGTCTTTGTATCTAAGGTGAGTCTCTTGTAGACAGCATATTAACGGGTCATGTTTTCTTATCCAGTCTGCAACTCTCCATCTCCTGAGTGGTACATTTAATCTATTTACATTCAGTGTAATTAATGACAAATATGAATTTATTTATGTCATTTTTGTTATGTATTTTTTTGTGATGTTGATGATTTCTTTGGTCCATATAATTTCTGTGCTGAGCTCATTTTGTTTATGAGTCATGTTGTCATCTGCATTGCTCTTGTTTTAGTATTTGCTAAATATTTGTGTTTGTCCTCCTTTTTATTTTGATGTGAAAGTTTATTATTTTTCTTTGAGGTTACCCTATGGTTTATTATTTTCGTCCCAAGTTTTAAACTGTTGTATCTCACAATTGTCTTGACTTCCTCCCTATTTAGAAGTTCTATAATTACACTATTTATTCCCTCTTTTTGGTGTGTAGTTGTCACATTTATCAATTGATATCTCTGATTCCCTGTTTACAGTCTTGTAAATTTGTTACCTTTCCAGTCCTTTTATAACTGGGTTGGTTTCTGGGTTATGGCATCATATGTATTAAACATTGGTTGTTGTTTGCTGTTGTTGGTTCTCTGTCCAAAGGATTCCCTTTAAGATCTTTTGAAATGTTGGTCTTGTTTTAACAAAATGCCTTAATTTCTGCTTATTTGGAAATCTCCTAATTTCATCCTCATATTTGAGGGAAAATTTTGCTGGGTATATAATTCTTGGTTGGAAATTTTTTTCTTTCAGGGTTTTATATATATCATCCCATTGCCTTCTCACCTGCATGGTTTCACCTGAGAAACCAGCGCTTAGTCTTATTGGTTGCCCTTTGTAGGTAACTTCATGAATGGATATATTCTCATCTTTCATCATATTAGAGAAATCCTCTCTTCCAACAAATCTTCAACAATTTTCTCTCTGGTTTTATCTGTCTCTTCCTCTTCTGGAATTCTGATCAATTGTAGGCTATTCCTCTTGATGGTATCCCACATGAACCTTAGGCATTCTTCATTTTGTTTTGATCTTTTTTCTGACTGATACCTTAACAAAGTAGTTTTGAAGTATTTCTCTTAAACCTCATTAATTCTGTCTTCCATAGATTAAATTCTACTCCTTTGCCCATTCAATATGTTATCTATTTTTGAAATCTTAGTATGAATCCTCTGGATTTCTATTTGTTGTTTTGTATCATTTCTAACTTTTTATTT
>NW_006921726.1:2195217-2206866 GCF_000298275.1 Orycteropus afer afer | reverse complement strand
TCTGTGTCTGTGTTAATTGGTTTCCCTTTTCTTTGTTGAAGAGGGTCTGTGCAATCCTTCTGCCTAGTCCGCCATCTTGCCCCGCCTCCTGTCCATTTGTTCTTGTATTGTTTTCCTAAATTGTTCTAGTGTTCTGTGTTTTCTTTAATTTTGTCAGTGTTTTCCTTAATTTTGTCAGTGTTTTCCTTGATCTGTCTTTCAATCCATTGAAGGTACCCAAATATAATTATTTGGATTCCTTATCAGGGAGTTTCAATGCTGTTTCTTCCTAAGGGATGTTTTATGAGTTAGATGCTGGTCCCTTGTTTCTACTACTTTATGTTGCTTTTTTCTGTGGACTGTGATGGTCTGTTGTCTCCAAGACATTGTGATGGTGTTGTATTTTTGTTTAATTTGTGATTGTATATTGGTGTGATTTGCAAAATATTTCTTTTTCCTTTATTTTGTTTTGATATATCTGTGTGAGAGCAGGGTACAGTGCTCCTCTATTCACTAGTTGTTAGCTCTTAGGCACTCACCACCTGTCTCCTGGTGGATGGGATAGAGAATAAAAATATGTGTGTGTCTGATCTCTGTTAGCTGTTTGTAAAGAGCAGTTGAGGGTGCATTTAGCTGGTATTTTCCACCATCTATCATGGATCATTTGATGCAAAAGCAAGTGGTGGCCCTCACTCAGTGAGTGGGGCTGCAGGAGGTATCATTGGGTTATGTGGGAGTGGTTTCTGTCTCCCAGTGAGTTAGACAGGAAAAAAAAAAATCAAACAAACACCAAAAAAATAAGAAGAACAAAAACCTCAAACCACATAAACAAACAGAAATAATTGCAAAAAAAAAAAGGCAATCAATGAGAATAAAATTTTTCTAAATATATTTTTAAATGAGAAAAGAAATATAATGAGAAAAACAGGAGGGAAGAAGTCCACAATATCTGGGGAGGGAGGAATGAGAGAAAATATTAAGAATAACAAAGAAAAAACTGGAAAACTGCAAAAGGAAAACAGATAAAAAAAAAAAAAAAAAGAAACAAAAAACACTAGAACCAGGGACAGGAAGAAAAAAAGAAAAGGAAGAAGGGAAGATGATAATAAGAATAATTTAAAAACAAAACTGGGGGGTGGGGAGGAGCACGGCACCTAGCCTCTGTAAGGGCACAGACTGGGATGGAATTCCTGCTGATCAAGAAGGTGGGTAGAGGCAGGGGATGGCCACACCCCTGTTCACCAAGAGGATTTTGGGCATAAAAGCAACAAAGGGAATATGGCACCTTTCCAGTCATCAGCCTCCAGTGCAGACACCCATGCTGTCCCTGGCAAGTGGAGCCCACTCTTATGTCATTGTCTGTATAAGAATGCCATTCATATACATCCAAAATGGCCACACCCACTGCCCACAAACATTTAAAATGGCTCTACCCTCAGGACAGCCACTGGCAGTCCACAGTCCATTTGTCTCCTTTCCTGTCATTTTCCTTTCAGGTTGTCAGGCATTGATGCAGTCCTTACCAATGCAGTCCTTGGTGAGCAGGTTGCTATTGGGAAATATTCAAAATGGCTGTGCACCCAGGACAACTGGCAGTCCATGTCTCCATTTGTCTCCTCACTCACTGTTTCATTCAGGTTCTTCTACCAGTTGGTCTTTAAGCCATTTCTTTATCCTTCCCTTCAAAGCTCATCTTCTGTATTGGCTTCAATTGGTTTTGTATTGCTTTGTTGCAGAAGATCCATGTAGCTTGTCTGCCTGTTCCACCATCTTGCTTCTCATTCTCCTGTTGTCTGTATCTTTTGTGTATGTCTGTGTCCTCCTTTTCCCTATTGTCATTGTGCTGGTCACACAGTTTTGTTTTATTGCCTTTCCCTTCACCCAAATCAACATGTGACTCTCAACTAGTCAGAAGTTTTCCCTCTCCTTCCCTCCCATCCCTGGTAACCAACAAAGTAAATTTCATTCCCTGCATAAACCTTTCCTTGACATTTTACAATAATGGACTCATACAGCATTTGTTCTTCTGTGATTGACTTATTTCACTCAGCATAATGTCCTTCAAATTCATCCATGTTATGAGGTGATTTGTGGATTCTTCATTATTCTTTAGTGTTGTATAGTATTCCATTGTGTGAATGTACCAGAGTTTGGTTATCCATTCACCTGTTGATGAGCACTTAGGTTGTTCCCATCTCTTTACTGTAATGAATTGTGCAGTGATGAACATGGGTATGCATATGTCTATTTGTAGCCTGGATCTCACCTCTAAGGATGTATTCCTAATAATGGAATTGCTGGACCAAATGATATTTATATTTTCAATTTTTTAAGGAAACACCATAACATTTTCCACTGTGGCTGTACCATTACAGACCCACCAGCAGTGTTTGAGAGTTCCAGTTTCTCCACACCCTCACCAGCATTTGTTTTCTGTCTTGTTGAACATTGCTATTATTGCTGAGGTGAGATGATATCTCATTGTTATTTTGCATCTCTCTAATGGCTAATTAGAAAGGAGCTCTGGTGGCATAGTGGATAAGGCATCTGGCTGATAACCAGAAAGTCACCAGTTCAAACCCACCTGTCGCTCCATGGAAGAAAGATGAGGTGACCTACTTCCGCAAAGATTTATAGCCTCAGAAACCCAATGGAGGTTGCTATGGGTCAGGATTGACCTGATGGCAGTGAGGTGTTTTGTTTTGTTTTGTTTTGTTTTTTTAATGGCTAATGATCATGAGCATTTCCTAATGTGTTTGTTGGCCACCTGCATATCTTCTGTAGTGAAATATCTGTTCATGTCCTTTGCCTATTTTTGAATTGGATTGTTTATCATGTTGGTGTTAAGGTGTTGAAGTTTCCTATAAATTTTAGAAATAAGTCTCTTTTCAGATATATCTCAGCCAAATACTTTTTCCCAATCTGTAGGTTCTCTTTTTACCCTTTTGGAGAAGCCTTTCGAGCACAATCATCTACTTTCTCTTCCGCTGCTTGTGTATTTTGGGTTATGCTTGATATAGTCTATTTATGCCTAGATTTGCCCCTATTTTATCTTTGATGAACTTTATGTTTGGGGTTTTACATTTAAGTCTTTGATCCATCTTGAGTTTGTTTTTGTGTATGGTGTGAGGTATGGATCTTGTTTCATTTTTCTGCAAGTGGATATCCAATTTTTCCAGCACCATTTGTTAAAGAGGCTTTCTCTCCTCCATTTAATGGGTTTTGGTCCTTTGTCAAAGATCACCTATCCATATTTCTGGGTTCTTGATTCTACTCCATTGGTCTATTTGTCTTTCATTGTATGAATACCATGCTGTTCTGACTACTGTGGCTGTATAGTAGGTTTTGAGATCAGTGAGTGTAAAATCTCCTACTTTTTCTTCTTCAGCAGGGCTTTGCTTATCCAAGGTCTCTTTCTTTTCCATATGAAGTTAGGGATTGCTTTTTTCCATGTCCTTAAAGAATGCTGATGGAGGGGACTTCTGGTAAGATGGAGGAATAGGCAAACAAGTGACACAGACCCTCTTCAACAAAGAAAAGAAAAACCAATTGACAGGGATACAGAAGGTAGTCCTGGAACCCTGAGCTTTGAAAGGAACTATAAAAGAAGTGGATTAGGCACCAACTAGTGGAAAAACCTAAATGAAAACAGTAAGTACAGAGATGGTCGGAGCTGCAGACTGTCAGCTACTCTGACGGGACAAACAGCCTGAATATTTCCAAGTGGTGTTGGGACCTGAGAATTGACCTAAAGATCAGCCGTGGTTACCAAGGGCTGCAGGGACGACTGTGCTGGTGGCCTATGAGTAGGAAGGGAAACAGCAAGAAGGGAGACAACCTGAGCTGTGGACTTTCAGCTGTCCAGAGGGCACAGCCATTTTGATTGTTTACACGTGGCAGCCATTTTGGATATTTAAAGTGACTGAGGCACAGCCATTTTTAATGTTTACAACCAACAGCCATTTTGGATATTTAAAGTGACCAAGGGTGCAACCATTTTGAATGTTTACAAGTGGTGGCCATTTTGGATATTTGAAGTGATGGAGGGCACAGCCATTTTGAATATTTACAAGTGGCAACCATTTTGGATTTTAAAGTGATAGCATTCTCATTCGCATTCAAGGGACCTAAGAATAGGCTCTGTTTGCCAAGGTCAGCAGGGACATATGAGAGGCTGACAACAGGAAAGGAGACAGGTGGTGAGTGTATAAGTGTGACTAGAGGAGCACAGTACCCTGCTTGCATAGATAACATACAAAGAAAACTAAAATCGTGGGCAAGTCACTCCAACAAACAATCACCAATTAAATAAAAACACAAAAAATGTCACAATGCCATGGAGACAACAGAGCATCACAGTCCACACAAAGAAGCAAGATAAAGCAGGAGAAACAAGGGACCAGGATACAGACCCAAAACGCATCCCTGAGGAAGACACAGCATTGGAACTCCCTGATAAGGAATTCAAAAGTATTATATTTAGGTATCATCAATGAATTGAGAGACATATATAGGAAAACACATAGAAAACCCTAGAACAATTTCGAAAGACAACACAAGAACAAAATGACAAAATAAATGAAAAATTAGAAGTGTTACAAAATATACACACAGAAATCCAGAAGATTAATACTAAATTTTTAGAAATTGATAAGACATTGAATGGGCAAAAGGCCATTGAATCAATGGAAGACATAATTAGGGAGACTGAAAGAAAATACCTGAACACTTCTTTAGAAAGGGATAAATCAGAAAAAAAAAAAAAAAAAAGGTCAAAACAAAATGAGAAAGCCTAAGATTCATGTGGGATATCATCAAAAGGAATAACCTACGTGTAATTGGAATTCCAGAACAGGAAGAGACAAATAAAACCACAGATAAAATTGTTGATTTATTGAAAGAGAATTTTCCTGGTATTATGAAAGATGAGAATATATCCATTCAGGAAGTCCAACAAACCCCAAACAGGATAAACCACAAAAGAAAATCACCCAGACATATCATTACCAAACTTACCAAAACCAAAGACAAAGAAAGAATCATGAGAGCAGCATGGGAAAAACGAAAAGTTACCTACAAGGGGCAACCAATAAGACTAAACTCAGATTTCTCAAGTCACAGGCAAGAAGACAATGTGATGGTATATATAAAACCCTGAAAGAGAAAAATGTCCAACCAACAATTATGTACGCAGCAAAATTGTCCCTCAAAAATGGTGGTGAAATTAGGACATTTCCAGATAAGCAGAAATTAAGGGAATTTGTTAAACCAGACCAACCTTACAAGAGATGCTAAAGGGAACACTTTGGACAGAGAAGCAACAACAGCCAACAACTGACCATTAACACACATGATGATATAACCCAAAAACCAACCCAGCTATGGAAGTATGCAAAGTAAATAAGCCTACAAAATTGTAAACAGGGAACCAGAGACATCAATTGACAATGAGGACAACTACAAACCAAAAAGAGGGAAAAAACTGTGTCATTACAGAACTTCTATATGGTAGGGAAGTCAAGACAACTATAAGATAGAACGGACTGTTGTAAACTTGGGAAGAAAACTATAAATCACAGGGTAACCTCAAACAAAAATGATAGACCTTCACATCAAAAAAGAAGACTAGCATAAATATTCAGCAAATACTAACCAATAGAAATTAAGGAAGTGATAACATGATTCATAAACAAAATGAGCTCAGCATAGAAAATTATATGGAACAAAGAAATTGACACCATGAAAAAGCACATGACAAAAATGACAGCAACAAATTCATATTTGCTGATAACTACATGTCTGGCAAGGAACTTATCTCTAAGATTTATAGCAGAAGAGTGTATGACCAAACTATGATACATACACATAATGGAATGCTATGCAGTACTAAAGAATAATGCAGAGTCTGCAAAACACCACATAATATGGATGAACTTGGAGGACATTGTGCTGAGTGACATAAGTCAATCACAGAAGGACAAATATAGTATTAGTTCCTTGTTGTGGAGGGTCAAGGAAAGGTTTATATATGGAGGGAAACATTCTTTGTTGGTTGCCAGGGGTGGAGGGGAGGGGACGGAACACTGCAAAAAAAAAAAAAATCCATTGGCCCATGTCACTTTAGTTTTGTGTATTTCACTACACAGGAATTATATTTCAATAAAATGTATTTAAAAAAAAAAAAGAATGCTGATGGAATCTGGATCAGGATTGCATTGAATGTATAGATTGCTTTGGGTAGTATAGACATTTTCACAATATTCAGTCTTCCTTTCCATTAACATGGCATGTTCTTCCATTCATGTAGGTCTCTTGTACTGTTTTATAGTTTTCTTTGTATAGGTTTTTGGTGTGCCTGTTAAGATATGTTCCTATTTTATTTTTTTGGTAGCTATTGTAAATGGTATTGTTTTCCTTATTTCATTTTCAGAGATCTCATTGTTGATTCAGATGTATACAACTGATTTGTGTATGCTGATCTTGTATCCTGTCACTTTGCTGAATCTTTCTATTAGTTCCAATAGTTTTCTTGCTGAGTCTCTTGGATTTTCTATGTATAGTATCATGTCATCTGCAAATAGAGATAGCTTTACTTCTTCTTTGCCAATTTGGATGCCTTTTATTTCTCTTTCTTGACTTATTACCCTGGCTAGGACTTCTAATACAATGTTAAATAGAAGTGGTTATAGATCATGAGAGAATAGAATGGCCATGTTTGCACAGGGAGATAACTTGAGGGGCAGAAATTACAGGAAAGAAGAACATAGAGAAGAGGTAACTACAGGGAGGAAGTGAGAAAAGAGCTGTTACATTGTGGGGAATTGCAGTCAATGTCATGAAACAAAATGTGTATGAATTGCTGTAGGGAAAATGAATGTACTGTGTGAACTTTCATCCTAATCACAATATTAAAAAAAAAAAAAAAAAAGGAAGAAGAAGTAATGATAGAGGGTATCCTTGTCTGGTTCCTGTTCACAAGGGGAATTCTCTGAGTCTTTCTCTATTGACAATAATGTTGGCTGTTGGTTTTGCATATATACCCTTTATTATGTTGAGGATTTTCCTTCCTATTGCTATTTTGCTAAGAGTTTTGAACAGGGATGGGTGTTGAGTCTTACCTTTTATGCATCAATTGATATGATCGTATGGTTCTTTTGTTTTATTTATATGATGGATTACATTGATTGTTTTTCTGATGTTGTACCATCCTTAGATACCTGGTATGAATCCCACTTGGTCATGGTGTATTTTTTATTATTTATTTATTTGATATTTTGTTGAATTATGTTGGCTAGGATTTTGTTGAAGATTTTTGTGTCTACATTCATGAGGGATATTAGTCTGTAGTTTTTCTTTTTAGTGGCATCTTTACCTGGTTTGGATATCAGGGTTATGCTTGCTTCATAAAATAAGTTTGAGAATATTCCATCATTTTCTATGTTCTGGAATAGTTTGAATAGTGTTGATGTCAGCTCTTCTCTGAACATTTGATAGAATTCTTCAGTGAAGCCATCTGGGCCAGGACTGTTTGTGTGTGTGTGTGTGTGTGTGTGTAGTTTTTTTATGACCTGCTCAATTTCTTCTTTTGTTATGGGTCTGTTGAAGTATTCCATCTAAGACTGGGTTAGTTTAGATAAGTCTTGTGTTTCTAGAAAATTGTTCATCTCCTCTAGGTTTTTCGATCTGTTGGAGTAGTTTTTTATAATATTCTGTTATCTTTTTTATTTCTGTTGGTTCTGTTATGATGTAGTCCTTTTCATTTATTATTCATTTTATTTGCATCTTCTCTTTCTTTTACTTTGTTAAATTTGCCAGTGGTTTGTTGATTTTGTTTGTCTTTTCAAAGAATTAGCTTCTTGTCTTGTTGATTTTCTCTATTTTTTTTTTTTTATTTTCTGCTTCATTTATTTCTTTATGATCTTTATTATTTCCTTTCTTCTAGATAGGAGAACTCTGGTGCCATAGTCCCTAAGACATGTGACCACTAACCAGAAGGCTGGCAGTTCAAACCCACCAGCCACTCCTCAGAAGGAAGGCTGAGCAATCTACTTCCATAGTGATACTGCCTCAGAAACCCAAGGAGAGGTCGCTATGAGTCGGATCCAACTTGATGGCAGTGAGTTTGGGTTTTTTTTTTTTTAATTTCTTCTAGATACTGTAGGATTTTTTGTTTTGTTTTGTTTGTTGCTCTTTTTCTAATTGTTGAAGTTGCTGACTTAAAGGATTGATTTTGATTCTTTATGTCATTTGATTTCTTGACTGCTGCTTCCATGGCTGTTGATTGTGGATACAATGAAAATTAAATTCTTGACAACTTCAATCTTGTTTCCATTTATTGTGATGTTGCATATTGGTCCAATTATGGAACTGGGCAACCTACTTCCATAGTGATACTGCCTCGGAAGCCCAAGGAGGGGTCGCTGTGAGTCAGATCTGACTCGACAGCAGTGAGTTTGGTTGGTTGTTTGTTTTTTTAATGGCTAATAATTGTGAACATTTCTTACTATTTTTAAACATTTCATTATTATTTATGTTATTTGCATCTTCTTTTTCTTTTCCTTTATTAAATTTGCCAGTGATTTGTTGATTTTGTTTGTCTTTTCAGCTTCTTGTCTTGCTGATTTTCTCTATTTTTTAAAATTTTATGCTTCATTTATTTCTGCTCTGATCTTTATTCTTTCCTTTCTTCTAGATAGGAGCCCTGGTGACAGAGTGCCTCAGGCATTTTGTTGAGGCATAATCCATACTGAAGTGTGTACTGATCTTCATCAGTAAGTGCTTCAAGTCTCTTCACTTTCAGCAAGCAAGGTTGTGTCATCTGCATATTGTAGGCTGTCAATGAGTTTTCCTCCAGTCCTGATGCTGCATTCTTCTTCCTATTGTCCAGTTTCTCAGACTATCTGCTCAGCATAAAGATTAATAAATATGGTGAAAGGATACCACCCTGATGCACACCTTTCCTATTTTAAAATCACTCATTATCCCCTTGTTATGTTCAAATGACTGCCTCTTGGTCTATGTACAGGTCCCTCATGAGCACAATTAAGTGTTGTGGAATTCCCATTCTTCACAATGTTATCATAATTTGTTATTATCTACTAGTCAAATGCCTTTGCATAGTGAATGAAACACAGGTAAACATCTTTCTGGTATTCTTTGCTTTCAACCAAGAGCCATCTGACATCAACAATGATATCCCTCATTCAATGCCCTCTTCTGAATCCAACTTGAACTTCTGGCAATTCCCTATCAGTGTACTGCTGCAACTGTTTTTTAATTGTTTTCAGCAAAATTTTACTTGCATGAGATATTAATGATATCGTTCAATAATATCTTCATTCTATTGGATCATCTTTCTTTGGAATGGGTACAAATATTGATCTCTTCCAGTTGATTGGCCAGGTAGCTGTCTCCCAAATTTCTTGACATAATGATTGTGCACCTCCAGCATCATTTGTTGAAACATCTCAGTGGGTATTCTGTCAATTCCTGGAATCTTGTTTTTTTGCCAATTCCATCAGTGCAGCTTTGACTTCTTCCTTCAGTATCATCACTTCTTGATCATATGCTGCCTCCTGAAATGGTGGAACTTCAACCAATTCTTTTTGGTTCGGTGAATCTGTGTATTCCTTCCATCTTCTTTTGATGCTTCCTGAATCATTCCATCTTTTGCCCATAGAATCCTTCAACTCAAAGCTTGAATTTTTTTCTTTAGTTCTTTCAGCTTGAGAAATGCTGAGCATGTTTTTCCCCTTTGTCATGATTTGCCGTGTCATACAAAATATCACTGCATCTGACCATGTCATCTTTTGCTTTAAACCTTTCAGTATCTTATCATTGTCTACAGCAGTGGATCCCATCCATAGCTAAATATTACAGTGACTTGGAAAGCTTTAAAATTCCAATTCCAGGGTATCCTGCCTCCAGAGATATGCATTTTATTTGGAATCGTGCCTGGACATAAGTATTTCTTCAGCTTCCTAGGTGATTCTAATGGGTAGACAAGGTTGAAAACCCCTGAACTACAGGATAAAGTCAGTATCTAACATGGCACTATCATCTGCTTCCTGCCTCTTTCTCTAGCCTCCTCTTCTACAAGACTTTCCTGACCTCTCTGTTTCACTCATGACAATCAGTATTACCAACCTAGTATACTTCCTGAATTGTTTATGGCTGTTTCGTACCTCCATGCCTTTGCATAGCTTGCTTACATGTCTGTTTCCCTCGCGGGGCTTTAAGATTTCTAAGGACCAGAATATTACTTATCTCTGAATAAAAGATCCACTATCATCACTACTCTTCAATATTATATTGGAGGTCTTAGCCAAAGCAAAAGGAAAAAAATATTTTTTAAAGAATTGATTAATTTTTTATGGATGAAATGGTATGATGTTGAGGTTTGTTTGAAAACAATCCAGAGAGCCGAAGGAATGAATGAGGATAGATGAAACAAAATTGGCCCCAATTATTAAAGCTAGCTGATGGATACATGCAGGTTCATTATATTCCTTACTTCTGTATATGTTTGAAAGTATCTGCAATAAAAAGTCTTAATATATATATGTGTGTATTAAATAGTGAAGAAGCCAGAGAACCAATGGAAAATAAGGTTAGAACCAAGAACTGCTTGAAATGAAAGCCAGATATAAGATCAACAAACAAAAATTAGTAACCTTGTTACACATCAGCAGTATTCAATTAGAAAAGATAAGGGGGGAAAAAACAACCACAGAATGCCATTCATAGAAACAAGGACAAAATATTAGAAATAACCTAAGAATGAATTAGCAATTAAGCCCTATATGGAAAAAACTAGAGAACTTTACTAAGAAACATAAGTAAAGGAGAAGCAGAATTTTGGGGATTAGGAAAACTCAGTATTGTAATGATGTCAATTCTATCTTTCCTTGAATTAATTTATTTCAAAATTAGTGTTTAACTCCAATGTAATCCCAATCAAAATCCTAACAAAATTTGTTATGAAAATTTTCACAACTTTAATCTTAAATTCATATGGAAGAAAAAGGATAAGGATAGCAAAACCAAAAGCTGATCCTTTAAAAAGATCAATAAAGTTGTTAAAACTCAGACTACTCAAGTAGAAATACACACACACACACACACACACACACATATATGTCGTTTGAACAGAACAATGGGACACTACATGGTTTAAAATCAAGAAGGGAGTGCGTCAGGGTTATATTCTTTCTCCACACTTATTCAATATATATGCTGAGCAAATAATCCGAGAAGCTGGACTATATGAAGAAAAACGTGGTATCAGGATTGGAGAAAGAATCATTAACAACCTGAGCTATGCAGACGATACAACTTTGCTTGCTCAAAGTGAGGATGACTTAAGGCACTGTGATAGTTGGAGCTGTGTGTCAACTTGGCTGGACCCCAGTTCTGTGTTTGTTCCTATGATGGGATCAGATGACTGTGTTCTGAGTGGCCAGTCTGCCAGTTTCCCTAGGGGTGTGGCCTGCTTCCAAGATATCCAGGGACATTCTGGGAAGAGCCGCATTCCTTGAGGGGTTGGAACCCTGGTGTGCGGACTACAGACTTCCGTGAGTGAGCGGCCCACCGCACGGCCTGGAGATTTTGGATTCGTCTTTTGTTGGAGTCAACAACCAGTGTACTGCATGCCAGCTTGAATCTCTCGGC
>NW_006921726.1:2166348-2166807 GCF_000298275.1 Orycteropus afer afer | reverse complement strand
ACTCTCAGCAAAATATGAATAGAAGGGACATTCCTCAACATAATAAAAGACATCTATGCAAAACCCACAGCCAACATTATTCTCAATAGAGAGAGACTGAAACCATTCTTCTTGCGAACAGGAACCACACAAGGATACCTGCTGTCACCACTTCTATTCAATATTGTACTGGAAGTCCTAGCCAGGGCAATAAGGCAAGAAAGGGAAATCAAACGGATCCAAATTGGCAAGGAAGAAGTCAAACTATCCCTATTTGCTGATTATATGATCCTCTACCTAGAAAACCGAAGTTGTTGTTGTTATGTGCCATCGAGTCAGCCCCAACTCATAGCGACCCCTCCTTGGGTAGCTGAGGCAGTATCACTATGGAAGTAGATTGCCCAGTCTTCCTTCCAAAGAGTGGCTGGTGGGTTTGAACTGCCAGCCTTCTGGTTAGCAGTCAAGTGCCTTAGGCACTAT
>NW_006921726.1:2155231-2164272 GCF_000298275.1 Orycteropus afer afer | reverse complement strand
GATTTGGGTGAAGAGAAGGGCAATGTACCAAATGTGAGTGATCAATATGGTGGCACTGAGGAAGAGAAAGACATAGAGAGGAACATGGGAGGTACAGACAACAAAGTTGAACTCTTTTGCACAGAGTACTGCGTTGTCAGTGAAGGCAAACATAGGTATATGGGTGGATAGATGGGTGGACAGATGGGTGGACAGGCTGCACTAGTAGGTATGTTTGTGAAGCGGAGAGTGTACCCAAGAATATGTTTAGGGTTGGCAGACAACAGTCCTATAAGTTTATGTGTATGATTTGAATTCCCAGGTGTATAGTAGAGCTGACAAGAGGCAAGGTGGTAGTCACTGCTTGGTCACAGCCAGGTACCCAGAGGGACCGAGTACTTGAACCTGTGGGCTCAGGACCATAGTCACGGGACATCAAGCTCAATTGGCATAACATACTACATAAAACATTGTTCCACCTCCTACTTTGGCAGGTAGCAACTGGGATCTTAAAAGCTTGCAAGCTGCCATCTAGATGCAACGATGGGTCTCTCCTCATCCAGAGCAAAGAAGAATGAAGAAAACCAAAAATTCATGGATACAATCAGTGCTAGTGACTAGTACACCATCCATTCTGCAGCCTATATGACTATGAGACCAGAAGAACTAGATAGTGCCCACCTACCAATGTCAATCACTTGGAAGGGGATCTATGTAGGAGATTCTGGATAGAGAGGGAGAACAATGTGGACAAAACTCAAAATCATTTGGAGAAAAAAAAAATAAAGGGGGGAGGGGAGTACCAGGTTTTCTGATCCGATAGAGCCTGGTGGAACCACTGAGACTATGTCCCCTAGCTGCCCATCAGGTCTGGAATTGAACCCACACCTGTGGCTTCCAACCAAGCAAAAGACAGGCATATGAGTTGAACATTTACCTGAAGTAGATACTCTCCTTGGAAAGAACAATCATGGGAGAAAGAAGGGCTGCTTATGCACTGGGAGACAGCTCAGGGGGCAGGAGGGCATGGAGGGATGGACACAAGGAAGAGGTAATTATCAGGAGGAAGTAACAATAGCTCAGTAATTGGTTTAGGAAAACCATTTTGCCTTAGACTCTTTTAAAGAATGATCTATGTGCAGTTTAGAGAAACAAACTCCAAAGTGAGCCTACAAACTGTTTTAAATTGTTATTACATAAAAACACACACTAGTCTTGCTCCACTTCCATGGCAATTTCAGTAAGAAGGGAGGCAAAGAACCTTTGGAAATGTGGTAGGCCAAAATGGCAGAGTCTGGTTGAAATTAAAAGAGCTTTTATTGAGGGGTAAGGCAATTCGCAAATTGGGAATCACAAACTCCAGAAGATTCTGAATTAAGTGATCCAACTAGGAGACAGTTCAGAGAGTTTATATAAGAAAATACAAGGAAATTCAGTAAAAGTTCAGTGATTGTTGACATTTTTTGTTGTTGTTATTTGCCACGGAGTCGGACCGGACTTACAGTGACCTGTCCTTGGGTTTCCAAGGCAGTATTGCTATAGAAGTAGATTACCCAACCTTTCTTTCGAGGAGCAGCTGGTTGGTTTGAACCACTATACTTTAGGTTAGCAGTCAAATGCCTTAGGCACTACACTACCAGAGCTCCCTCAGATTGGTAGGAGTTCACTTATGTTTCTAAAGTTGTTTTTCTAAAAGTTACAAAGTAATCATTAAATTAGGTACATCTGGCCTCTGAAACAATCATGAGATTTTGTGGCTGCTGAGAGGACATGCCTAACTCTAAAGTTTAAGTAAGCATCTGTTCTGGTAATTGTTTTGGACCTGGCTTCTCAACCAGCAAACAAAACTTGTAAGAGAACAAAATAACATTTTTCTGAAATGTTGTTTTCTGAAATGGTTTACCACATAATTTTCTCAGGGCACAGTGGAGAGCTACAGGAATGACAGACTGTATTCCTGATGCAGAGGTTACTTTTAGTTCAGCCTCAGACCTTAGCAGAGTCACCATCTCATGTCAAGAGTCCTAAATTTGAGATACTCTAACTCAAAAGTTACTTAATCTTTGGAATATTTTTTACTTCCCGGTCAGAAATGTTACCAAATCAGCTTTGAAAATCGTGTATTATATAAACTCCAATTAATTTCTATTATTGGCTTAATATGATTTTTGTTTTAACAGTACTGAGGACAGTCAAGGAGCCCCTGTGGCGCAGCTGTTAATACATTCAGCTGCTAACCAAAAGATTAGTGGTTCAAACCCACCAGCCGTTCAGTGGGAGAAAGATAAGGCAGTCTACTTCCTTAAAGTTTTACAACCTTGGAAACCGTATGGGGCAGTTATACTCTGCCCTTTAGGGTCATTGTGTCGGAATCCACTCCATGGCAGTGGGTTTGGTGTTTTGGTTTGAGGGTAATCAACTGCCTGGTAGAGGAAGCAAGCCGTCAATGCTGCCCACAGAACCCTGGACGTGCAGTGACGCCCTCTGCCGACCTTTCCATGCAGAGTGCCTATATCCTCCGTCCGAAATCAGATGGAATCCTACCGCGTGTAGGGAATGGGTTGAAAGGGTTATTTGAAAGGGTTCAAGAAGGAAGTCTTCCTTTCCTGCAGTGGCTGATCATGTTCACTCCCGAAAAATATTGCGAAATGAAAAGAGCATCAAGGTTCGTGCTCTACACGCTGTGTAACTCGGATATCCTATTCCTCTTCCAACTTTAGCCTCAATTAAGCAAGTCTGCAAGGAAGGCAGCTTAACGGAAATGGGTCCCATTTTGACCCTAACTCTGAAGCGCCTTATTGTACCCCACTCCACATCGGTGACTAACTTCCTCCCGCTTCCAATAGAAACTGCGAGCCCAACTATTTGGTGGAGCGACCCCTTGGCAGACGCCCTTTGGCTAAGTAGGTAGTGACGACCAAAGGACCAAACGCACTTCCCAAGTGGAGGAGTTCGGACCCAAAGCTCGTTCAAAACGGCCATCATTGAAAGAGTTGTTGCTGCCTCAACTATGACTGCTGAAACAAGCCGGAGGCACAATTGTGTGGCCCAAAAAGGCCCAGACAGAAATCCGGCACCTTACTGGAAAGGGATTCTGGGATAATAGGCGAGGCAGATGCACTTGCGATCCTGGGAAATGTGGTCTGCAGCCTCCGCGATCCAGGCGCACTTCCCTGTTATCTTGGGTCCTCCCTTCACAGGAGAGGTTCGATTCTCCTCTCTCCCACACCTGCAGCCTGCTTTCCTGGCGGGGAGGCGTGACAGCGGGAGAGGGCCCACCTGCTCGCTGGGCGGCTGAGGTTGGTTAGGTATAGTTCATGCTAAGTACAGATTTAAGTGAGAGGGACATGCAGTTTTTAAAACGTTCCCATTCTGAAGAAGAAATCAGTAACTGAAGTGAACGGAGCCGCCGGATGTACACCCAAACATCTGCAACTGAGCAACTATAGAGACCTGTTTTCAGAGATTAAGAGCCCCGATGGCTGGGTTTCTCCGAGTAACAACTTTGACCCGGAATATAACTACCGTCATCTCCCTCCAAGAAGATTGCTATAGCCTTCTGGCTAATCTGTAAATGAACCGTCATGTACTTGTCGACTTGCTTCAACAGTTACCCTTTTCTCGTTTCTACCGTCACACTTCGATTACCATTACAGCGTCCCCATATTTTGCAGCAATTCTCAGCATCGAATGTCCGTAAACATTTCAGTACGAATTTCTAAAGATGAAGACTGTAAACATTGTGGCATTATTATGAGGTCATGTATTTTGGTATTTACTGTGTTTCAAATCACTGTAATGATTATTAATGATGATCAAATTGTCCCATGATTGACCTGTGGAAACCTTTCTTTTAGGTTGGTTCGTGAACCCTTTTAACAACCCTGGTTGTCTTTGGTACTTCCTTGTTTTCTGGAAAAATAAAATGTATCAGGTTACTCAGAAAGAGATCAAATTGGAGACCCTGGGTTTGTTGTTGTTAGGTGTCTGGGAGTCCTCTCGGACTCTTAACGACGCTATGCGCAACAGAACTAAACAGTGCCCCCTTCCGCCCCAGCTGCACCATCCCTTCTGTACTTAAGCCCATCCCCGCAGCCACTGTGTCAGTCTATCTTGATGAGGGCCTTCCCCTCCCTCGTGGACCCTCCACCTTACCAAGCATGACATCCTTCTCCAGGGAATGGTCCCTTCTTGACAACCTGAGCAAAGTAGGTGAGACAAAGTCTGGCCATTCTTGCTTCCAAGGAGCATTCCGGCTGCACTTCCTCCAGGACAGATTTGTTAGATCTTTTAGCAGTCTATGGAACTTTGAGCATTCTTCACCAGCACCACAACTCAAAAGCATCAATTTTTCTTCGGTCTTCCTTATTCGTTGTCTAGCTCCCACATGCATATGAGGCTTGTGTCAGGAGACTAAGCACCTTAGTCCTCAAGGAGACATTTTTGTTCTTCAGCACTTGAAAGAGATCCTTTGCAGCCAATTTGCCCAGTTCTATATGTCGTCTGATGTCCTGACTGCTGCTTCCATTGGCATTGATTGTAGAACCAAGCAATGTGAAGTCTTTGACAACCTACATCTTTTCTCCATTTATCGTGATGCTGCTTATAGGTCCAGTTGTGAGGATTTTTGTTTTCTTTATATTAAGATATAATCTTTACTGCAGACTATATTCTTCCATCTTCATCAGTAAGTGCTTCAAGTCATCCTCACTTTTAGCAAGCAAAGTTGTGTCATCAGCATATCACAGGTTGTTAATGATTCTTCCTCCAATTCTGATGCCATGTTCTTCTTCATATAGTCCAGCTTCTTGGATTATTTGCTCAGTATACAGATTGAACAGGTATGGTGAAAGGATACAACCTTGACACACTCCCTTCTTGATTTTAAACCATGCAGTGTCCCCTTGTTCTGTTCAAAAGACACCCTCCTGGTCTATGTACAGGTTCCTCATGAGTACAATTAAGTGTTGTGGAATTCCCATTCTTCTCAATGTAACCCATAATTTGTTATGATCCACAAAAGCAAATGCTTTTGCATAGTCAATAAAACACAAGTAAACATCTTTCTGGTATTCTTTGCTTTAAGCCAAGATCCATCTGACATTAGCAGTGACATCCCTCGTTCCATGTCCTCTTCTGAATCCAGCTTGCACATCTGGAAGTTCTCTGTCAATATACTGCTGCGACCATTTTTGAATTATCTTCAGTAAGATTTTACTTGCATGTGATATTAATGATTTTTTTGATAATTTCCACATTCTGTGGGATCACCTTTCTTTGGAGTGGGTAAAAATATGAATCTCTTCCAGTCAGTGGGCCAGGTAGCTGTCTTCCAAATCTCTTGGCATAGCCGAGTGAGTGCCTCCAGCAGGGCATCCATTTGTTGAAACAACTCAATGGGTATTCCATCAATCCTTGGAGCCTTGTTCTCCATCAATTCCTTCAGTGCAGCTTCAACTTCTTCCTTCAGTACCATTGGTTCTTCATCATATACCACCTCCTGAAATGGATGAAGATTGACCAGGTCTTTTTGGTACAGTGACTCTGTGTATTCCTTCCATCTTCTTTTGATGCTTCCTGCATCATTCAATATTTTGCCATAGACTCTTTCAATATTGCAACTCGAGGCTTAAATTTTTTCCTCAGTTCTTTCAGCTTGAGAAATGCTGAGTGTCTTCTTCTCTTTTGGTTTTCTAACTCCAGGTCTTTGCATATTTCATTATAGTAATTGGCTGTGTCTGCTCAAGCTGCCCTTTGATATCTTTTGTTCATCTCTTATTGTGTCATTTCTTCCATTTGCTTCAGCTACTCTCCACTCAAGGGCAAGTTTCAGAGTCTCTTCTGACATCCATTTTGGTCTTTTCTTCCTTTTTCATCTTTTTAATGACCTCTTGCTTTCTTCATGGATGATGCTCTTTATGTCATTCCATAATTCCTCTGGTTTTCAGTCACTGGTGTTCAATACATCAAATCTATTCTTTAGATGGTCTCTAAATTCAGGAGGGATATATTCAAGGTCATATTTTGGCTCTCATGGATTTGTTTTAATTGTCTTCAACTTCAAGTTGAACTTGCATTTGAGCAGTTGATGATCTGTTCCACAATCAGCTCCTGGCCTGGTTTTGGCTGAAGATATTGAGCTTTTCCATCGCCTCTTGCCATAGATGTAGTCAATCTAATTCCTGTGTACTCCATCTGGTGAAGTCCATGTGTATAGCTGCCATTTGTGTTATTGAAAAAAAGGTATTTGCAATGAATAAGTCATTGGTCTTGCAAAATTTTATCATGTGATCTCCAGTGTTATTTCTGTCACCAAGGCCAAATTTTCCAACTACCGGTGATTCTTCTTTGTTTCCAACTTTTGCATTCCAGTCACCAGTGATAATTAACACATCTTGTTTGCATGTTCGATCAATTTCAGACTGCAGAAGTTGATAAAAACCTTCAATTTCCTCACCTTTGGTTTTGGTGGTTGGTGTGTAAATTTGACTAATAGTTGTATTAACTGGTTTTCCTTGTAGGCATATGGATATTGTTCTATCACTGACAGCATTGTACTTCAGGACAGATCTTGAAACATCCTTTGTGATGATTAATTCCTCTTCAAATTGTCATTCCTGGCATAGTATGGTCGTCTGTTTCAAAATGGCCAAAACTGTCCATTTCAGCTCACTAATGCCTAGGATATCAATCTTAATGAGTTCCATTTCATTTTTGACAGCTTCCAATTATCCTAGATTCATACTTCATACATTCCATGCTCTGATTACTAATGAATGTTTGCAGCTGTTTCTCTTCAATTTGCCATGTCAGCAAATGGAGATCCTGAGAGCTTTACTTTATCCATATCATTAAGGTCGCTTCTACTCTGAGGATGCAGCTCTTTCCCAGTCATATTTTGAGTCCCTTCCGACATAAAGGGCTCATCTTCCTGCACTGTATTGGACAATATTTCTGGGCTATTCATAAAGTTGCCTAGTGGTGTATCAGACAGTGTTTCTCTGTTATTCATAAGGTTTTCCCTGGCCAATTATTTGAAAAGTGGATGGCCTCTTCCTTCCTCCTAGTCTGTCTCAGTCTGTAAGCTGGGTTGAAACCTGTGTACCATGTGCAACCCTGCTGGCACTTGAAACACCAGTGGTAAGCCTCACAGCAACATGCAAGCCACCATAATAGGACAAACTGACAGACAAGTTTGTCTCCCTTAGCTGTTCGAAACCTCTCCGCACCCCCCCCCCCAAAGTTCTGTTGTGCCCGGCTTTTCCCCGCTTCCTGCCTCTTGGGGTCGGGCTTCTCATCCTGGGTATAGTGGAAGAAAAATGTGGAACAAAACTCAAAATCATAAAAAAGACCAGGCTTACTGGTCTAATAGTCTCTATTAGTTCCACTCCTGAGACTATGGCCGCTAGTCAACCTTCAGGCCTGGAATTGAACTCACTCCAGTGGCTTAACTTCCAGCTAAACAGGCCTACAATGTGAACAATTACACCAGGTAAGTATACTCCTTAGATCAACTAACCATGGGACATCAGAAGAGCAGAACTTGCACAGGGAGAAAGCCCAAAGGGCAGGAATGCACAGGAAAGAAAGACACAGGAAAAAGGTAACCACAGGGAGGAAGTGGAAAGAGCTGTTACATCGTGGGGATTGCAATCAATGTCAAGAAAGAAAATGTACATGAACTGTTGAGGAGAACGAATTTGCTATGTAAATTTTCACCCAGATCACAATTTAAAGAAAAACTTCAATGCAAGGGAAACCTCTAGGAAGTTTTCCTAACCATCCAGATTTAGTAGCAAACCTCCTCTGTGTTCCTGCAGATCCTGATCACACTGGGTGATCACTCAACTTGACTTGACTATCACCTTCACTGGACTGTGAGTTCTATGAGGGCAGTCTATGTCTGATTCACTAGGTACCCAGCCCAAGGCACAACATAGATGTGGCATTCAGTGAGTGCCTGTTGAGTTGCTGATGAAATCCAGCTGTTATCTGGTACCCAACCTAGACCTCTCTGGACTGATGGGATTAAGATATGCCCATCCCCCCACTTCTAAACCCAGCACTCCTCTCTTCTAGTCTGTCCTATACCTGGATTTGACCATTTCTTCAAGGAGCCCCAATTACTAGAGGGAACTGATATTTAGAGACCATTTTCCAGGTGCTGGAGGTGTTCATCACTACTGAATAGTGGTGTTTGTAGGCCTTTTCCAAATACAGACATCAAACTGATACTTCTAGTTGAAATTCAGAGTTATAGGATTTTTACTTAACTTCATCAATCTTACATCTCTGCATTTTCCCATATTGAAAATCCAAATCCTCAACTATACTGATATAATTATTCATTTGCTTTCAAAAAACCATAACACCACTGCCAACAATATTATTTTAAATGTTTTAAGATTTTTAAAAAAATCATTTTTGTCCTGTGTTGAGTGAACTAAGTCAAGCACAAAAGGACAAATATCATATGACCTCAAACCCCAAAAAAACAAACCCATTGCCATAAAGTTGATTTTGACCCATAGAGATCCTATGGGAGAGAGTAGAGTTGCCTCATGGGATTTCCAAGGCTGTAATCTTTTAGAAGGAGCTCTGTTGGCTCAGTGCTTAAGGCATTTGACTGCTAGCCAGAAGGTTGGTGGTTCAAACCTAGCAGCTGCTCCATGAAAGAAAGACGGGGCAATCTACTTGTGTAAAGATTTACCGCCTTGGAAACACAATGGGGGTTGCTATGAGTCAAAATTAACTCAATGGCAGTGGGGTTTTTTTTTTTTTTTTAATCTTTATAGAAGCAGACTGCCACATCTTTCTCCCAGGGAGCAGCTAGTGGATTCGAACTACTGACTTTTTGGTTAGCAGCTGAGCACTTAAGCAGTGTGTCACCAAGGGTCCTTTGTATGATCTCACTTATATAAAAAGACAAGAATAGTCAAATTTCTTGCGACCATAGTCGCAGGGGACACCAAGCTCAATTGGCGTAACATACTATACAAAACATTGTTCCACCTACTACTTTGGTGAGTAGCGACTGGGACCTTAAAAGCTAGGAAGCTGCC
>NW_006921726.1:2152977-2154581 GCF_000298275.1 Orycteropus afer afer | reverse complement strand
AAAAAAAAAAAAAAAGTCAAATTTATGGAGTCCAAAGTTTATTAGTGGTTACTAGGGGTAAGAGGGAGGAGGAAAAAAGGAGTTATTGCTTATGGAGCACTGAGTTTATGTTCATAGTGATAGAAAATTCTCATTGATTGAGGGTAGTGGTTGCACAGTGATTAATTGAGGTCACTAAATTGCACACTTGTAAAGAGTTAAAATGGCAAATATGTGATACATATTTCTACAACAATAAGCAGAAAAAAACAAAAAGAGCAACAGTTAATGTTGCTTATATACAACCAAACACCTCATGAGATTTGTTTTTTTGGTTTGGAAGTTTGGGGTCATGGTTCCATGGGTCATCCCAGTTAATCGGCCTAATACCATTTTTAGTGCTTCTGTTAAGCCTCTTGGTCCATCGCATAGTGCCTGGGGTCTTGCAAGCAGACATCCAAGTTACCACAACTGGTCTCTATTCACCTAGAGTTGTAGAGGAAGGAGAGTCAGGAATAGGAGAAAGAAATGGCATGTGTGACTAATTGCCTCTATGAACAACTGCCTCCTTTGCCATGAGACGGAAAAACTGGATGGTGCCCAGATACAGTAAATGAATGTTTTGATTAAAGATTCTATAGAAAAATCCTGATCAAAACAGGGGAAAATGTGTTACAAAATTTCAATTGTCATGGACTCTAGACTTTCTGGAGGTATTGAGGCTGGATGAACTCCTGAAACTATCACCCATATAATCTTTAACCTTAAACCAAAAAATATCCTCTGAAGCCTTCTTTAAACCAAACAATAGTTTAGCTTAATTAGTAAAGAATGCTACCTTGAGTATTGTGCTCTTTTGAAGAATTATCAACAGGGGATCAAATTAACAAGAGCAACTCAAAAGGTTAGAGAAGAAAGTTAGAAGGCAGTGAGTTCGTGTTAATGATGGAGGAATAATTTGAAAAAGGAGATTTAAGAATGGTTGTACAACCTGAAGAACACAATCAACATCACTGAATTATACATGTATAAATTGTTAAATTGAGCAAAATGGCTTTATTTATTTTAAGACCAACTCTGAGTGATTTTTTTAAAATTCAATCTTATAACTCCCTTCATTAGTCAAGAGTGTTTTAATTAGTTTTTTCTCTTCTGTTGTTGGTGTAAAAAATTAATTAATTTAAAAATATGTTATTTGGGAATCAGTGAACAAGAACTTTTTCATGACATATTTTATGGGGTGGCATAGGAATAATATCCAATATAATAATGTCTTCATAAAATAAATTACTTAAGAATATAGGTTTTATTTAGTAAGAATGAATCCATTTTAAATTCAGAAATAAAAAATGTATGTGTATGTGTGTGTGTATGTGTAACTCATTTCACTTCTGCTATCACATACTCTTCCTTGTGGCTCATGACATAACAAAAAAAAATTGTTGAATTGGTAGTTTGCAATTGTTCACATTTTCAAACAAAATAAATAAATATTTTTTTAATGTATTTCTGTCCTTAGAGTATACCCTGTGTTGTTTAGTTAAGTTAAATGGGTACTATTCCTTCCTGGTAGCATAGTGGCTAAAGCACTTGACTGCTAACCAGAAGGCTGGTGGTTCAAACCC
>NW_006921726.1:2146700-2152187 GCF_000298275.1 Orycteropus afer afer | reverse complement strand
TCTGGTTAGCAGTCAAATGCCTTAGGCACTATGCCACCAGAGCTGGGGGGTGGGGATCAAGATGGAAATTAATATCACAATAGATTGTCCTGTGAGAAACTGTTAGCTATTAACATGCAAATAGCTCAATGAAGTCTCAAAACCAAAAAAACCAAACTCATGGCCATCCAGTTAATTCCAACTCATAGTTACACCTCCCACCCCCATTGGGTTTCTGAGGTGGTAAATCTTCAGCCCCATCTTCCTTCTGTGGAGCAGCTGGTGGGTTTAAACTACCAACCTTCTGGTCAGCAGTCAAATAGCCTTAGGCACTACGCCACCAGAGCTCCTTCAGTGAAGGCTAGCACCCAAGAATATCCATCCTCAGGTTCTTTCGGAGGGCCTACAACTTGCTACCTGAATGACTCTAAGTCAGTGGTCTGGGGCATGCATTACAATCATCTGGAGGGTTTATACAACAGCCCACTTGGCCCTACCCCAGAGTCTCTGATTCATCTGATCTGGGTGAAACCCAGAATTTGGATTTCTAACAAGCTATCTCCCAGGTGATGCTTTTGCTACTGATCCTTGGACTACACTTGGAGAATCACACTCTAAGCAAGTCAGTGATTCTCTATGAGCCTTTTTCAACTGCAGAATTGCCTTTCTCTCTTGGTTTATGTGATCATCAAAGGAGATAAGGTATGGAAATTCTTTTTGTAAGGAGTAATAATAAAAAAGGCACACACAAGGTATTATTAAATGAATGATGTTTCATTACCACTCCTCTCATGTGTGTTTACTTTACAATTTATGAAGACTGTTCACATATATTAGCTGACTGCTTAGAAGCAATTTTTTATTCCATTACTCTAAGCTGATCTAGGAGCTCTGGTGGCATAGTACCTAAGGCATTTGACTACTAATCAGAAGACTGGCGGTTCAAACCTACCAGCCACTCCTCGGAAGAAAGGTTGGGCAATCTACTTCTGTAGTGATACTGCCTCGGAAACCCAAGGGGAATTGCTATGAGTCGGATCCGACTCAACAGCAGTGAGTTTGGTTTTTTGGTTTGGTAAGCCTCGGAAACTCAAGGAGGTGTTGCTATGAGTGGGTGCCGACTCGATGGCACATAACGACAACAACAACAAGCTGATCTAGCTCTAAGAACACGTAAGAGTTTGACAACCACTTTGTGCTAGAAGGATGGATACCTGCCTTGTTCTGCCTGGAAGAAATCTTTGGATCTGCCCCACGTGTTCCCCTCACTGATAGAAGCTTGCTGATGCTTTAAATGCCTACAGTTATTTTTGTCAACCATCATCTCCTCCCACTCTTCCCAAAGAAAGCTCTCCTGTGAATCATCCAGAAGATATGGGAGACATCCAGTAGTTGGGTGGCCGGCCCATTGAAAGGAAGGAGTGTTCATGTTCCCTGGGCTTGCTTTCATAAGAATTCCATAGATTCATAGATGCCCTACAAAGTCAGCATCTAGAATATGTGTGCATGATACCCACTTTGGTGTGTATATGTTTATTTGTTATTTGTTCACAGATTCAACAAATATTTGTTGAAATATTGGTCAATATCTGTTATGCATCACACATTGCTTTAGGCTCTGGGGACACAGCAGTGTACAAAACAATGAAGTCCTCCTTTCATGGAGTTTATGTGCATATTCATTCCTTAAACATCTAGTGAGATTCTGCTATGTCTGCGTTGACAAAATTGATAGTCTCCCAGGGAAGATAGATATATAATCAAATAAAATGTTATAAGAGCATGATGGAAATAATCCATACCAGGATTGGGTATGGTGAGGCACAAAAGACGGAGAAAGTTCAGAAGAGGCATCCTAATAAACCAGATATTAGAATGTGAGTGGCGTTTTCCAAGTTGACTAAGAAGAGGCATTCTGCAAAGAGGGAGCAACATGACATAGCTTGGCACATTGGGAACCATGGAAAATGGTTCTGTATAGTCAGAATAAAAGGTGCAAGGGATGGAGGAGAGGGTAGAAAGGTGGTCAGAGGTCTGGTCATGAAGGGCCTTGGATGGCAAGGATCTTGGACTTAATCCAGCATTCAAGGTATCAAGGTATCATAAGGTTTCATGTTATGGGAATGATACCAACCAAGCACTGGGTCTGAAATGACTGAACCCAATTAATACACACCAAGGTGAAGAGTAAAAGACAAAGCTTTTATTAAGTTCATACATGAGCTGAGATAGAGTGAGAAATCCTTCAGATTCTGTCTGCCTCTAGGTGCTTTTCAAGTTTCTTTTATAGGGTGGGGATTACATCAGAATCATGTCATATATAAATTTTCATATGATTACAGGTTAAACATGTAGTGTAAGGGATACAAAGATGGTGGTCCTTAGCATGTCTCATTATAATGTTAAATCTCCACCCAGGGTGTTATTTTTAACACGCTAATGTCCCTTTTCACCTAGATTCAACATGTTCCAGGGTCAGCAAATCTTTTGACTATTTGTAATTTCTCAAAAGCTACATATACTTCTCTTATCTCATTGGAAGAAATATTGTAGAGCTCCTAATGAATTATTTTAAGGAAATGCTGGAAGATCATCCTAGAAGTGGCATGGAGGTAGTGAATAGGATGAAGGACTGGAGATAAAGAGACAGGGACTTCTCTAGTAGGCAAAAAAAAAAAAAAAAGATGTAGCTGGACTTAAAGCAAAAGTAGTCAGGATGGATGGGAAGGATCACATAGATAAGCCAAAGAGATGGAATTGATAGGGCTTGGTTACAAGTTGGATGAGGGGCAGTAAAAGGGTGAGAGAAAGACAAGAGCCTACACAAGCAAGATTGTGGGGAGAAAATTACTTGCGTTATGCACATGATGAGTTCGAAATGCATATTGCTCAAGCAAAGATATATGATCTAACTAGACACATGTAATTGAGAACTACCACATTTAGAACATAAGTGAACCCAAGTGAGTGGATGAGGTCAGCTAGGATGAGAAGATGGACAAGGACAGATCATTGGGGCAATGCATCATCAAGAGAAAGCGAAGCCTTTGAGAAGACTTGGAGGTAATGTCAGAGAGGAAGATGGAAAACTCAGAAGAGATAGAGTCTTGTACTACTGGGTTATGGAAGCCAAGAGGTAGAGAAAGTTCTAGATCAGAAAAATCATTCAATAACAACAAATGCTGCAGACAGGTCAACATGAGCACTCTGGATCAAGATAGTGAATTGAAGCCCTGTCAATAAGTATTTATAGAATGAATGGAAAATGTGAGTGCTATCTTAAGAGAACAATCACTATTATATCAGTTTATGGTTCTCCAATCTTGACCCTTGTGTTTGTACTGGGATCCTCATCTTCCAAGTTATCACTGAAATGACTACAAGGATATTAAAACAGTGGGAAAATTACAAATTAGGAGAATACACCACTTTTTAGAGACTTCAAGGAATATCTATAAGGCGTGGTATAAGCAAAAGTAGATTCAAAAAAGAGCCTGCAGACCTCACATACAGAGAAAAAGTGGAATGTACCCTCAGCAAAGCCCCAGAAAACCCCAGGCTTTGGCAAAAGGCACATTTTCTTTTACATATCACAAGCAAGGGAACACCAGGCACTCAGCTGAGGATGAGGAACACTGCAGGAAGCAAGACAAACAAGATCCCTGCCCACAGGAAGCTTACAGTCTAGTGGGAGTAACAAACAGTAAACAAGTCAACAAATAAACCAAATAAATGCAGAATGTGGTAAGTGTTATCAATGAACTCAAATTCACTACCATTGAGTTGATTGTGACTCATAGTGACCTTCTTGGGTTTCCAAGGCTGTAAATCTTTATGGAAGCAGATGACCCAGCTTTCTTCCCAGAGCTTCTGGTGGATTCAAACTACTGACCTTTTGGTTAGCAGAAAAAAATGCCTTAACCATTGCACCACCAGAACTCCTAATGAATAAACTTAGGATGAGCCAATAAAAGGTAGACAGGGACTACTTCAGATACATAGAAGGTAGTAGTCAATCAGTTTATCTCATTGAAAATTTTTCATTTTAGTCACAGCGGATTTCATGTACTATCATGCTTTATGATTTATCACATTTTGCACATTTGTGTCTTCTTATCACATTTCGGACCATCCCCACAGCCAATGGTAGGAATAGTAGGGAGGGGGTGCAGGGAAAAGAGTTCTGTGATATGCTCCCCCAGGCTACACTTTGTTTCCCTTGCTCAGAGCAACAGGATGAAAACAAAGATGAATTATTGAGAAGGGGGAGGGAGGAAACAAACGTATTCAATTTAATAGAATGTGTATATTGCTGTTTATACTCCTCACTTCTCCTAATAATATATCCTGTCCCAGAGAGGAATGCTGACTAGAGCTAGCGAGAACCCCTGCTGGGAGCAGCAGGAAGGGCCCTCCCCTCAGGCCCAACAGCTGTGAGCATTTTGCCTTCTGTGGAAAGAAGCTTAATTGCAGGAGAGAAGGAGGCCAACTTACCCTAACAGTTGAGACTGAGATGGAGAAAAAGGTCTGCTGACCTGGGGTCCAGCTATTAACATGCTGCCTCCTATGGTTTGGTTATCTGAACCTGTTCCTTTTTTTGCCTAAACTGGTTCCAGGGGAGAGACTGTCATTTGCAACTAAAGTGTCCTAATCCTTACAGTGTAACTGAAGCCACACAACAGAATCAGGCTACAATTTACTCCTGGCATCAAGAAGATTGCTAAAAAGAGCAATGGCTTGTCAAAGGCTTGGACATGTGATGCCTCCAAGCTAACTTGAAGTACAAAGCTCTCTGCCTCATCCAGACTCCTCTTCTGCCTCCCAAGGCTCCTTCCTACACTCCTTGGAAGGAAGGTTGGGCAGTCTACTTCCGTAGTGATACCACCTTCCTGGAAACCCAAGAGGGGTTGCTATGAGTCAGATCCCACTCAAAGGCAGTGAGTTTAGTTTCTTTTTCTTTTTATTTTTTTGGTATGTTCTAGCCAGGATGAGCTAAGCTGCTGTGACCAATAGACCCAAAAATGTATAATATCTCTAACACCAAAGTTTATTTCTCACCCACATAATAGACTGCAGTGTATATTCTTGGTTGGTGGCTAGTGTTCTCCTACATGGTAATTCAGGGAGGGACCCAGGCTCCAACTTGTGGCTTTACCATAGAACCTAGTTGTCATCTACATCCTGTCAGCAGATGCCAGAATTTCCCAAAAAGAGAATTGTTGGAAGCCTTGACTTGGAATGCCACATATCTGGTCACATGGCCACACTAAACTGCAAAGCAAGCTGGGAAATGTAGTCTAATCTTGCCCCATTGCTACAGGAGAGAAGTCCTTGGTTGGTGCAAAAGATTAACATGTTTGGCTGCTAACCAAAGGGTTGGAGATTCTAGTCCTCCCAGAGGCATCTCAGAAGAAAGGCCTGGCGGAAATTCCGGCAAGATGGCAGACTAGGCAGAAAGACTGCACAGACCCTCTTCAACAAAGAAAAGGGAAACCAATTAACACAGAC
>NW_006921726.1:2140048-2140800 GCF_000298275.1 Orycteropus afer afer | reverse complement strand
GTCACCTCCTGAAATGGATGAAGATTGACCAGTTCTTTTTGGTACAATGACTCTGTGTATTCTTTCCATCTTCTTTTGATGTTCCCTGCATCATTCAATATTTTGCCCTTAGAATCTTTCAATATTGCAACTCAAGATTTAAATTTTTTCCTCAATTCTTTCAGCTTGAAAAATCCCAAGCGTGTTCTTCCCTTTTGGTTTTCTAACTCCAGATCTTTGCACATTTCATTATAGTAATTGGCTTTGTCTTCTCGAGCTTCTCTTTGAAATCTTCGGTTCAGCTCTTTTATCTTGTTATTTCTTCTATTTGCTCAAGGGTGAGTTTCAGAGTCTCCTCTGTTATCCATTTTGGTCTTCTCTTCTTTTGTTGTCTTTTTAGTGACCTCTTGCTTTCTTCATGGATGATGCTCTTTATGTCATCCCACAATTCTTCTCGTTTTCAGTCATTAGTGTTCAATGCATCAAATCTATTCTTTAGATGTCTCTAAATTCAGGCAGGATATATTCAAGATCATATTTTGGCTCTCATGGACTTGTTTTCATTGTCTTTAACTTCAAGTTGAACTTGCATATGAATAGTTGATGGTCTGTTCCACAATCAGCTCCTGGCCTGGTTTTGGCTGAAGATATTGAGCTTTCCCATCGCCTCTTGCCACAGACGTAGTCAATCTGATTCCTGTGAAGTCCATGTGTAGAACTGCCATTTGTGTTGTTGAAAAAAGGTGTTTGCAATGAACAAGTAGTTGGTCTTG
>NW_006921726.1:2125701-2138988 GCF_000298275.1 Orycteropus afer afer | reverse complement strand
CCCTTTGCCTTTTCTGTCCTCTCCCTGCCTTCCTGCCTCCCTGCTTGTGGGGCATGGCCTGGTTTTCCTCTCCACACCTGGGTCCCTGCAGCTGACTTCTCAGTCTGTTCAGGTCCCCTTTGCCTTTTTCAGCCACTTTAAATATTGAAAATGGCCACCACTTGTAAACATTCAAAATGGCTGCACCCTCGGTCACTTTAAATATCCAAAACAGCTGCCACATGTAAACAATCAAAATGGCTGTGCCTTAGCACAACAGAAAGTCCACAGCTCAGGTTGTCTCCCTCCTTGCTGTTTCCTTCCTAGTCATAGGCCACCAGAGAAGTTGTCCCTGTAGCCCTTGGTGACTGGACTGATCTTTAGGTCAATTCCCAGGTCCCAGCACCACTTGGAAATATTCAGGCTGTTGGTCTCGTCAGAGTAGCTGACAGTCCACAGCTCCTACCATCTCTATACTCACTGTTTTCGTTCAGGTTTTTCCACCAGTTGGTGCCTAATCCACTTCTGTAGAATTCCTTTCGAAGCTCAGGGTTCCAGGATTATCTTCTGTATCTCTGTCAATTGGTTTTTCTTTTCTTTGTTGAAGACAGTCTATGTCACTTGTCTGTCTATTCCTCCATTTTACCAGATGGTATTCCTCCATCTTACTTAATGGCAGACCTCATGTGTTTGGATTCTAGCTCTAGACCAAGGTTTTTCAATCTTGACATGTTAAAATTTTAGACTGGATAGTTCTTTGTTTGGTGGGCTTTGTAGGATGCACATTGTAGGATGTTTAGCAGCATCCCTGGCCTCTACTTACTTTATGCCAGTAGCACCTCCTACCCTAGTGATGACAATCAAAAATGTCTCTAGACATTGATAAATGTCCCTAGTGCACAAAATCACCCCCAATTGTGATCAATTGTTCTAGGCAATGAAAACAATGGTCAGAATTTTCTGTCAACCAGGACTGAAATTCCATAAAATAACCTGTTCATTCTTTCTCTTTGTCACCTAGAATGTGTATGGTGTTGCTACTAGTTTTTCTTCACAAAGTTGACTGACACAAGAGCTGAGGTGCTGACTTGAAGTTTCAGAGAAAATGGGATGATACAAACTCCAGCCCTTAGATGCTCTATCTCAGACTGTGAGAATAATGCTTAGCAGAGCCAGCCAGTGTACACCACAGACAGGGCAGCATACAAGGAAATACTCTTCATCTTTTCACTTCACTGAATACAAAGCTCAGCACCATACTGACCTGTTTGCAAAACCAGACTTCCTGAGTTATTTGGTATGGATCACCTGAAATTTCTGTGAGAAACAAGATTTTTTTCCTTAGTGTTATTGTGTTGGTCACTCGATTTGGTATATTGCCTTTCCCCTCACCCAAATCAATACTTGTCTCTTACAAATAGTTTAGCCACTTTCCCTCCCCTCCCATCCCTCATAACCAACAAAATTGGTTTTAAAAAAGCAGTTGCTGTTGAGTCAATTCCAACTCATGGAGACCTATGTGTCTCAAAGTAGAACTGTGCTCCATAGAATGTGCAGTGGCTGATTTTTCTGAAGTAGATCAACAAGTCTTTCTTCCAAGGTATCTCTGGGTGGACTTGAACTGCCATCTTTTCAGTTAGGAGCAAGCTCATTACCATTTGTAGCACCCAGGAACCCTGGCTATAGCTGATAGAAATTCTTTCACTCACCATGGAGATTTGTGGGACAAGCCTCAGTGTTTGGGCTGTAGGCCCAGACAATGAAATCTTGGTTTGTGCGAAACTACCAATATAAGGTATCAGTTTACTGATTCACTGGGAATACACAAGGCTCTTGGGCATTAAAGAAAGATGGTGAAATAGGATTTTTTGTATTTTAAAACTATTTGATCAAGATGAAATACAAAGTCATAATCAATAAAATTCAATATGAAACACTGCTGAGAAAAAGGAATAGAGCAATTTTCTCTACTACTGGATCTGCACAAACTAACAGGTTGTGTCAGACTGAGATTTGTGTGCAAAAAGCTAAGTACTTTTGATGATGAGCAATTTGGGTCTGAATAAGCACTGGGTATTTCACAAACCCATGTATATGCATCAGTCTTTCTGAGCAGGCCTATAAACACTAGGCTTTTGGCATTTGACCAGTTGCTATTTAGTCTGGAAATAACAATAATTCATCTGGTGTTGCTGAGTGATGATTCTAACCAGGGTTCATTCTGGTTCAACACCCTGCAGATAATTTGCATTTCCACTCCAGATAGACTGAATCAGAATCTACAGTTTAACAAGCTCCTTGGTGATTCTTAATTGATTCTTAGTTGTGGGGTTCCTGTTAAACTGTAGATTCTGATTTAGTCTATCTGGGATGGAAATGCAAATTAGCAGCAGGGGTTAGAACTGGAATGAACCATTTAGAAGCCCTGGTTCTAACCAACAAGATCAAGTCACTCTCCTGTTCAGAACCTTTGAGTTGTCTAGTGTCCAAACAACTGTCAAGCCTGAGGCCTGTGTGGTCTGGCTTTTGCCTCTTTCTTCAGCCCCATCTGCTGCTGGCCTAGGTCTCCTCTGTCACTTGAGCTCCACAGAGCCAAGTAAAGGACCATGAATGCTACAGGATGTGTCAGGCCTCTGCATTCTCCCCTACCCTCAAAGCTTGGGGACTACTTTTTCAAGTTTCAAGATCCAGATCACATATAACACTTTCAGAAAGGATCTCTCACTTTCCCTGTTGTCTCCCAAGAACTGGCCACTCACTCCTCTATGCCTCTCCAGTCATCAGTGGGCCTATATTACCCAATATACTTTATTTTAAAATATATTTAAAAAAAAAAAAAACACTTTATAGCACTTAATTGCACCTATTTGTTAATGTGCAATTAACATGGTCTCAGTCCTCCAAAACCATACTAAAGGCAGTGAGAGTGTCTTACTCTTCTTGGGAGCTTCAGTGCCTGCCATAAAACCTAAAGAATGTTTGATCACTGAAAGCCTACTGAACAAATTAATGAACTGTATGTAATTTACTGCAAATGCAGATGTCATCATGTAGCTCTCCTTATAATGACCTATAAACAAAGGCAAGCGAATAAGGTAGAACAATGCCCCACCCCCAAAAGATATCCACATCCTAATCCCCAAGACCTGTGAATATGTTACCTTAAATGGTGAAAAGGACTTTGCAATGTGATTAAGTTAAGGATTTTGAGATGGGGAGATGTTCTTGAATTATCCAATGGGTCCATGTAATCACAAAGGTCCTTACAAGAGGGAGGCAAGAGGGTCAGAGTCAGAAAAGGAGATATGACAACAGAAACAGACATCAGAGTGATGTGATTCTTGGAAGGGGGATGTGTTGGATTGGGTTCTCTAGAGAAACACAAAAACCAGCAAAGTATATATATATATATATTTATAGAGAGAGAGAGAGAGAGAGAGATTTATCTTAGATAAATGGCTCACAAGCGTGTAGAAGCCGGCAAATTCAAGCTGAAAAGTTCGTCCCTGGAGGGGGATGGGGCCCAGGGCCGTCTGGCTTTCACACGCACGGCAGAGGAGTTCAAGTCACAAAGTTCGTCTCTGGAGGGAGATGGGGCCCAGAGTCGTCTGGTTCCCGCAAGCGCAGCAGAGCCGGGAGAATCAAAACTGACATGCAGGGTCACCGTTCCCAACAAGGAAGGAATCCGAAAGGCTCCTCCGGGGCGCGCAGCAAGCTGCTTGCTCCAGGAGGCATATATCTGGAATGCCGTTTTTCCAGTTTGTTCCTGGGATAGTATTACAGGTAGGCCACACCCCTGGGGAAACTCCCCCTAGACTGACCGGCCGCTTAGGACGTAGTCATGTGATCCATCATGGGAAACACCACTCACAAGTGAAGTCCAGCCAAGTTGACACATCTTCAACTATCACAGGGGATATGAATCAAGGCAGGCTTTAGAAGCTGAAAAATGCAAGAAAATGGATTCTCTGCTAGAGCTTCCAGGAGGATTATTGACACATTTTTGCCATGTAAAGTAATGTAGTCAATCTTATTTCAGACTTCCAGAACTGTACAATAATACATTTGTATTGTTTAAAGCCACAAAGTTTGTGATAATCTGTTACAGCAGCCAAAGGAAACTAATACAACAACCCAATAGAAAAATGGACAAAACATGTAAGAAGGCATTTAACAGAAAAAGAAATACATGGGCCAGTAAACGTTACCAATTATCGAGGGAATGCAAATTAAGACCCAGTAAGATTCTATTTAATTGACAAAGTAATTGGAAAAAATCAATAAACCTATCAATAGCAAACATTGGAGAGAATGAGAGGACATAAATTTGTGGAAAAGTTCTCATACAAGGCTTGAGACTGAGTAGTAAATTGTTGAAGCCATTTTGGAAAACAATCCAGCATTATATGATAAGGTTGAACAATTCCACTCTTAGGACTATACCATGTATACAGTGAGGATATACAAGAATTACATAGTAGCCCTATTCACAACAGCGAAAGTCTAGAAATACTTTGAATGTCTATAAATGGAAGAGCAGACAAATAAACCAAGATGCGGGCATACAATGGACACACTGTCAAAATGGCCCAGAAGAGGTATCTGACCTTCTTTAACTTCATGAGGCAGGAGAGAAAATCATCATCAGCATCAGCCCAAAGCTGATTCCTATGAGGTAGAGATCAGACATGACTTCACTTGCTAATCTTTTTATCAGTTCTGACACCACAGCACTCTCTACTTCTGTGCTGGGTTCAATAATTCGAACAATGGCCACATAGAACTCATAGACAACACTCATGATTATGAGGTTAGGAAAGTAACAGGTTACAATTCAGGATCAGAAAAGACACAGGATACAGTTCTTCAGTGAGGACAGCTTCTTTTTAGCCATACTCAGGCATACCTCTCACTGGCCTCTTAGCCCATGACCCTGCAGCCACATGCCCTCTGCTTTGCTTAGGCAAATGTTACAAAGCTCTTCAATGGCACTCAACTTTCTCAGTCTGTGGGCCAGGAAGCCCACTGTGTTGTCTCCTGCTGGCTCCTGGTTCTGCTGCTTCTGCTGCTGCTGTTTCTTCTCATATTTCATTATCTTCAATGTTGCGGCTCTCTGTCCTCTGGGTCTAGGAGGTTCCCAGTGCAGGGACCTCAGGTCCAAATTACATGCTCCACTACTGGTTCTTCTTTTTTAGTAGCTGGGAGGTCCCCTTTCCCACCTCTGGAATGCCTTATTTTAAGTCTAGTGGGATGGCAAAACTTGTTAAGTTTCCATACACCTAATTTGCATAGCACCACTGCCACAAGGGTGTAAACATACCTTATTTACATTATTAGCTAGCTATCAAATCCCCTTGGTGGGTCACAGCCACCTCATTTGCATAGTCCCACCCAATCATTTGATGGGAGTTACAAAAACAAAACAACAACAACAAAAAAACACCTCACTACCATTGAGTCCATTCTGAGTAGAGTAGGACTGCCTCCATAGGGTTTCCAAGGCTATAAATCTTTTCCTTTAAAAAAAAAAAAAAAAATCTTATTGTAATTTGGGTGAAAGTTCATAGAGCAAATTCACTTTTCATACAGCAGCTCACATACCCTTTGTCTCATGACATTGACTGCAATTTCCCACAATGCAACAGCTCCCCTTTCACTTCCTCCCTATAGTTACCTCTTCCCTATGTCCTTGCCTCCCATGCACTCCTGCCCACCAAGCTGTCTCCCTGTACATGCACAGCCCTTTTATTCTCCCATGACTGATCTCTCCAAGAAGTGTATCTACCTAAAGTAAATGTTTAGCTCATATGACTATCTTTTGTTTGGCTGGAAGCCATGGGAGTGGGTTCAATTGCAGACCTGAAGGGCAGCTAGGAGCTATAGTCTCAGGGGTTCCAATAGGCTCTATCAGACTAGCAAACCTGGTCCTTTTTTTTTTTCTTCTGAATGATTGAGTTTTGTTCCACGTTGTTCTCCCACTCTATCCAGGATCTCCTACATAGATCCCCCTCTGAGTGGCTGACAGTGGTAACTGGGCACCATCTAGTTCTTCTGCGCTCATAGTCATATAGGCTGAGGATCACATGGTGTACCAGTCTCTTGGACTAATTGTTTCCATGCGTCTTTGGTTTTCTTTACTCTTCTTTGGTCTGGATGAGAAGAGAGCCATCATTGCATCTAGGTGGCTGCTTGCAAGCTTTTAAGATCCCAGTCACCAAAGTAGGATGTGGAACAATGTTTTTGTTAAGTATGTTATGCCAATTGAGTTTGATGTCTCCTGTGACCATGGTCCCGAGCCCACAGGTCCAACTACTCACTCCCTCTAGGTAGCTGGCTGTGGCCAAGAAGTGACTACAACCTTGTCCCTTGTCAGCTCTACTATGTACCTGGGAATTCTTACAGAACATATGAATACACTTGTAGAAACATTGTCTGCCAACCCTGTACATGGTCATGAGCACACTCCTCCCTGCATAGACATACCTAATAGTTCAGCCTGTCCACCCATCTGTCCACCCATATATCAATGTTTGCCTTCACTGACAATGCAGTACCGTATGTGCAAAAGGGTTCATCTTTGTTGTCTGTACCTCCCATGCACCTCTCTATGTCTTCCTCTTCCTCAATGCCACCATGTTGATCATTCACATTTGGTATATTGCCAAGGCTATAAATCTTTATGGAAGCAGACTGCCTCATCTTTCTCCCACAGAGCAACTGGTGGGTTTGAACCACCAATCTTTTGGTTATCAGCCCGATGCTTTAACCACAGTGCCACCAGAGTTCCTTAAAACTATGGTTAGAAGGGCCATATTAAATAATTCACTGCACCACACACACAAAGTGAAGGTAGCTCTGTGACCAACAATACTGGTGTTGCTCACCAATACCATAGCAAATGGAAAAAGTAGGTCTGAGAAAATGACATACAACAAGAAACTTTTTATGAAAGTTAAAACAACCAGAATAAAAGATAATACATGTTTAGGAACATATATAAATGCAATCAAACTATGGGTAAGGGTAAAACAGATGATAAAAGAGTCCCTGGATGGTGCAAATGTCAACACGCTTGGCTGCTAACTGAAAGGTTGGGGGTTTGAGTCTACCCAGAGAGGTGTCTTGGAAGGAAGACTTGGCAATCTACTTCTGAAAAATCAGCCGTTGAAAACTCTGTGGAGCACAGATACTCTGACACACATGGGGTTGCCATGTGTCAGAATCAACCCCAAAACAACTGGTTTGTTTTTTGGATGATAGATAAAATAAGACTGATCATGACTTGAAAAGTTAAAATCTGAGCAATAGGTACATGTGGTTTTATTAGTCTCTATACACAAAAGTATAAATAAATAAAACCACATGTACCTATTGCTCAGATTTTAACTTTTCAAATCATGATCAGTCTCTACCTTTGTGTATCCTGGAAGGAAGATGGGGCAATCTACTTCTGTAGTGATACTGCCTCAGAAACCCAAGGAGGGGTCGCTATGAGTCGGGTCCAGACTCAACCGCACATAACAACAACAACCTTTGTGTATAGGAGCTCTGGTAGCATAGTGCCTAAGGCACTTGACTTCTAACCAGAAGGCTAACAGTTCAAATCTAACAGCCACTCCTTGGAAGGAAGGTTGGGCAATCTACTTCCATAATGATACTGCCTCGGAAACCCAAGGAGGGGTGGCTATGAGTCGGGTCCAACTCGATGGCAAACAGCAACACCTTTGTGTATGCTTGAAATTTTCCATTATAAAAGGACATTTTTTAAAACAAAGAGGAAAGTAAAGAATGATGGATACTGGAATCAAGATGAAGGTTATTCAAGACCAGGGAGGGATAGGATGGAAGGGAACCCTATGATTAAATGTCATTTGTTGCCAAGGATCTAGCTTTGCCTTGTTTTGTTTTGAATGTTGATTTCATGGGTACTTATTACATAACTGACTAAACAAATTAAAGCAAGCCACGCATGAAGAAATGAAAAATAATTAGAAAAGCAAAGGGAAAAAGCTTGAAGTCAGCCTGTGCTTGGTTCTTGGTGGCACTAAATGACCTTCTGGTGTTCTGTTTGCAAAGAGGTAGCTTAGGGTTCATGGAGATTTGATATTAGTGCTCCTGTCTCTCAGCAGTCTCTCCCTCAAAACCGATCTCTCCCACCTGTATTTCTGACTATCTGCAGTATCATCTCTGACAAAGGCCTGAGCAATGGGCTCTAGGTCTGATTAAGAGCTAATGGGATGTTTGGAATGTCACACAAGTGGTTTGCTTGTACACTCAGACTTTCTAATGCAAATGGAAGAGTGTGCACTCATCCCTGGCACAGGTCATCATTCAGGCAACCCGGAAGCAGTTCACCTGGCAGCCAGAAGGTGGTTCCAGGTGTCTGAAAAGCTGCTGAGAGAGAAGTGGACTCAACCTGAGCATTCTACAAAAGGGTTGGGTCATTCTTTGAGAAGAAAAATAGGCAGGAACCCCTTTGTTGTATTTTTGTTTGTTTGTTTTCAGTATTCTCAGGGTCTGCTCCTTCAACAGTGCAGTGATGCCCTAAATTCCTCTGACACCAGAATGGTTCTCTCCCCTTCAGGACCTTAATAATCCTCAGATGAGGGAAAACTCACCCACTTTCTCCCCACACCCCAGCTCTTCTGGCTTTTTACAAGGTGTGGTCTCCAGACCAGCAGCATCAGCATGCCTGGAAATGCTTGTTAGAAATGCAAATTCCCCTGGCTTACTGTATCTGACTCTCTAGTTGGGGCCCAGCAATCTGTGTTAATAAGCCTCCAGGGGATTCTGATGTGCACTCAAATTGGAGAAACACTGGTTTAAGCACATTTTATCCTCTCTCTCGACTCCTTTCAGCTTCACTTCCTTCCCTAATAATATTCCATAGGAGCCCTGGTGGTGCAGTAGTTAAAGCATTCAGCTGATGGTTCAAACCCATGGGCAGCTCTATGGAAAAAAGATGTGGCAGTCTGCTTCTGTAAAGATGGCAGCCTTGGAAACCCTATAGAGCAGTTCTACTCTGTCCTATAGGGTCACTATGAGTTGGAATCATACAACAGTTGACAGCAGTGGGTTTGGGCTTTTTTTTTTTCTTTTCTTTTTACTGTCACCTATCTCATCCCCAGGAGCTCTCATGGCATAGTGGTTAAAGTATTTGGCTGATAACCAAAAGTCCATGCTTCAGACTCACCAGCCATTCTGCAGGAAAAAGATGAGGCAGTCTGCTTCCATAAAGATTTATAGCCTTGGAAACCCTAAGGGACAGAATCAACTTGATGGAAATGGGTTTGTTTTTTGGGTTTATCTCTTCCCCACCTCTCTGTTACAACCATCCTAAGAAACCCCAAGGCAGGACCAATCTAATCCCTCATTTCCTAGCTCTAATTCTTGAACTGCTGGGTACTGCAGGAGTAAATTTCACCATCACAAAATGCCACTGTGCTCACAGTCACCTGCCTCAGCAGAAGGCTTTCAACACTGCCCACTCTTCCCTACTTTCCCTCCATCTGTCCCCAAACAATGCCTTCTCCTATTGCCTGAGCTGTGCTCCCATTTTCACCTCTCTTCACATGCCCCTGCCCTGACTTCCCCCTCATCATTTCAGCAGGTGCCTTTCTACCCCATTGGGGGGAAAAAAAATTTAAAACCATAAGGAAATAACTCCTCTAATTATTTCTCTTCTACCTCTAAACTTACTTGTGTCTTTCCTCTTTATCTGAGTCACTGTTAAAGTCTATATGAGGCTTTTCTAAGGCTCACCCTCCATTTGGGATGGGTCATCTCCTATTTGCCTGGCCAGGGCCTATGTCTCCTGTGCTACCCCCTGCTCATGTTCTCTCCACACATTCAAAACAAATAGCACCAAGGCAGGGGTCACAGGGAAGGGAGGGGAGGAAAGTGGGTTAGAGTCTGGGTTGGTAATTGGGGTGTGCAATCCAAGGTACATGAACAGTTGAATGTAAAACAAATTCTACTCTGGAGTTCTGGAAAGATGGTGGAATAGGCAGAAAGACTGCACAGACCCTCTTCAACAAAGAAAAGGGGAACCAATTAACACAGATACAGAAGATAATCCTGGACCCCTAAGCCTTGAAGGAAAGGATATAGAAGTGGACTAAACTCCAACTAGCAGAAGAATTTGTATGAAAACACCAAAAAAGGAGACATGCAGAGCTGCAGTCTAGCAGCTATCCTGATGGCACAGCTTGGATATTGCCAAGTGGTGGTAGGACTTAAGAATTAACCTAAAAATTGGCCCTGCTAGCCAGGGACTGCATGGAGGATTGCTCTGGTGGCTGGGGAATAAAAGGTGAAGCAGCAAAGAGGAAGGTGGGCTGAACTGTGAACTTTTGTCTATCCGGAGGGTGCAGACATTTTGAATGTTTACAAGCGGGTGGACCATTCTGGATATTTAAAGCAAAAGCATTCTCCCAGATTCCATAGACTTAAGAATAGGCTCCACTTGCTGGGAACCGCAAGGACATTTCTGATGCGGACAACTGGAAAGGTGCGACATTCCCCTTGTTACTCTTATACCCCACACTCACTTGGTGAACGGAGGTATGGTCATCCCTCACTCCCACCCACAGTCTGGGCCAGCAGGAATCACATCCCAATCTGCCTGCTCGGAGGGACCCTGGGTACCCTGCCCTGCACTGCCCTGCTCTAATTTTTTTTTTCTTTTTTCTGTTTTTTAGTATGTTTGTTTTTGTCTGTTTTAAAACTATTATTATTATTATTACTTTTTCCCTTTTTATAATTATTCTTTATTCTGCCCCTCCCAGGTTCTAGTTTTCAGCTTTTTTTCTTTTCCCTTTTCCTGGTTGCGTTTTTTTGTTTGTTTGTTTCTCACAGTTACCCTGTTCCTAGTTCTTCTTTTTTGCATTTTTCCCATTTTTTTCCTCATTATTCTGCTTCTCCACCTTTTTGCGCATATTACCCTCTCCCCAGATATTGCAGTTCATTTTTTTTTCTTTTTCCCTTTTTTCATTTTTTAGTTACTGTTCCTGTATGATTACATGCTGTGTTTTTTGTCCATTTGCTTTTATGTTTTTGATGGTTATTCAGTTGTAATTTCTGTCCAACTGAGTGGAAACAGCAACAGTCCCCATACACCACAACTACAGCCATACCTCCTGCAGCTTCACTTACTGAGTGAGAGCCACCACTTCCTTCTTCACCAAAGGGCCAATGATAACCAACCACCAAGAAGAGAATGACTCTCCCTTGGGTGCTCTTCACAAATAGTTAACAGAGATCTAAATACAACAACACCAAAATGTCTCAGAGACAACAGACCATCACAGTCCACACAAAGAAGCAAGATAAAGTGGTAGAAACAAGGGAGCAGGATACAGACCCAGAACACATCCCTAAGGAAGAAGCAGTATTGGAACTCTCTGATAAGGAATTCAAAAGAATTATATTTAGGTATCTTCAAAGGACTGAGAGACAGACCAAAGAAAACACAGAAAAAAACCTAGAAGAATTTTGGAAGAAAATACAAGAACAAAATGACAAAATAAATGAAAAATTAGAAATGATTCTAAATCTACAGATAGAAGTCCAGAAGATTAATACTAAATTGTCAGAAATAGATAACACATTGAAAGGGCAAAGGAGTAGAATTGATGCAATGGAAGACAGAAATAAGGAGATTGAAGATGAATACCTGAACACTTCTTTGGAAAGGTATCAATCAGAAAAAAAGATCAAAACAAAATGAAGAAAGCCTAAGGTTCATGTGGGATACCATCAAAAGGAATAACCTACATGTCTTTGGAATTCCAGAACAAGAAGAGAAAAATAAAAACACTGAGAAAATTGTCCAAGATTTGTTGGAAGAGAACTTCCCTGAAATGATAAAAGATGAGAATATATCCATTGTAGAACTCCAATGAACCCCAAACAGGATAGATGCCAAAAGAAAATCACCAAGACATATCATCAAACTCACCAAAACCAAAAACAAAGGAAGAATCCTGAAAGCAGCATGGGAAAAACAAAACGTTACTTACAAAGGACAACCAGTAACAATAAGCTCTGGTTTCTCAGCAGAAACTGTACAAGCCAGAAGGCAATGGGATGGTATATATAAAACCTTAAAAGAGAAAAACTTTCAACCAAGAATTATATTCCAGGCAAAATTGTCCCTCAAATATGATGATAAAATTAGGAGATTTCCAGATAAGGAGAAACTAAGGGAATTTGTTAAAACCAGACCAACCTTAAAAGAGATACAAAAGGGAGTCCTTTGAACAAATAACCAAAAATAGCAAACAACTGACCATTAACACACAAGATGACATAGCCCAGAAACCACAGCTATGGAAATATCCAAAGTAAAATAAGCTTACAAGATTGTAACAGGGAACCAGAGAAATCAATTGGCAAGTGAGGACAACTACAAACCAAAAAGAGAGAAAATACTGTGTAATTACAGAACTTCTAAATGTTGAGGAAGTCAAGAGAGTTGCAAGATAGAATGGACTGTTCTAAACTTGGGAAGAAAATTATAAATCACAGGATAACCTAAAAGAAAAATGATAAACCTTCACATCACAATAAAAAAGAAGACAAGCACAAATATTCAGCAAATACTAAAAGAACAGCAAAAAAAAAAGAAATGATAACATGATTCATAAATATAATGAGCTCGGCACAGAAAATAATATGGAACAAAGAAACCAGGGACACCATGAAAAAACACATAACAAAATTACAGCAACCATTCATACTTGTCGATAATTACACTGAATGTTAATGGATTAAATGCACCATTCAAGAGACTGAGAGTTGCAGATTAGATAAGAAAATAAAATCCATCGATATACTGTCTACAAGAGACACACCTTAGAGACAAAGACAAATAGAGACTAAAAATCAAATGTTGGAAAAAAAGACATCAAGCAAATGGCAACCGTAAAAGAGCAGGAGTGCCAATATTAATTTTGGATCAAATTGACTTTAAGACAAAAAACACCACACAAGACAAGGAAGGACATTATATAATGATTAAAGGATTAATTGAGCAAGAAGATAATAAATATCAATGGACACAATGAAAGAGCCCCAAAGTACATAAATCAGACTTTAAAAGAGTTGAAAAGGCAAATAAATGACGCCACAGTCATAGTGGGAGACTTTAATACATGACTTTCAATGAAAGATAGAACAACTGGAAAGAAACTCAAGAAAGATGCAGAAGAGCTAAACAGTACAATCCATCAACTTGACCTTATAGACATCTACAGAACACTTCACCCAACAAGAGCACAATATACATTCTTTTCCAGTGCACATGGA
>NW_006921726.1:2076597-2108828 GCF_000298275.1 Orycteropus afer afer | reverse complement strand
AAAAAAAAAAAAAAGCCAGCACCAAAAGATGGAACCAATTTAAATGTCTATCAACAGATGAATGGATAAACAAAATGTAGTTGCAAAAACAGCAGGAAGGCAGCATCTTCTGACGTTCTCTAACTTCACAAGAGGAAGATAGAATCACCATTAGTAGCCCAAGGCTTATTCCTATGAGGCCAGACATGTCACCATCCTCCAGCCTTTTACCAATTCTGATACCAACTGTCCCTCCCACAGCACTCACAACTTCTTTGCTGGGTTTGATAATTCATTGCAATGGCCACACAGAACTCACAGACAACACTCAAAATTACGGGGCTTATTAGGGAAGTAACAGACTACAATTCAGATTCAGGAACATGCTTAGGATATAATTCTTCAACCAGGACAGTCTCCCCTTTGCTGTGCCCTCAGGCACTCCTCGTTGGCCCTTGGCCTCTAGGCCTGGCCTCTGTCCTGCTTGGGCAAGTGTTACAAAACTCTTTTCACTCTGCCAATCATTACACCTAGGTGCACCCCACTCCATCAGCAATCTTCCTGCCCAAGGGCATTCAGGTTTCTCATTCTATGGGCCAAGTAAGCCTGCCACTCTGTCTCATGCCTCTTGATTCCACTGCGACCATCTCTCTGTCAGGTGTCTCTGTCTGCCAGGGTGTTTCTCTCTGCTGGGTCTTATCTGCCAAAGAGGTCAAGTGCAGGGATCTCAGGTCCAAGGTGCACTCTACTTCACCTCCAGTTCTTCTCTCTTGATGGCAGTGAGATCCCCCTCTCTGCCTATAGGAAGGCTCATTTTAAGCCTGGTGGAGTAAAAAAATTAACCAATCCCAACATCAGAGTTCTCCACACCTTATTTGCATGGTCCCACCCCGTAATCCGGTGGGAGTTACAAAGACTATAGCTAGAAAACTCTTGTTAAGTAATTCACTGCACCACAGTGATATATCCATACAGTGGAATATTACTTAATCATAAAGAGAAATGAAGTCCTGATACATGCAACAACTTGAATGAACCTTGAAAACATTGTGCTGAATAAATGAACCAGTCACAAAAGGGCAAATATTGTATGATCCCATTTATATAAAATAGGCAAATGTACAGAGATCAAAGCTTAGCAGTAGTTACCAGGTGGGAGGGAGATATAAGAAGGATTCATTGCTTAATGAGCACTAAGTTTCTGTCAATGATGGTAGAATAATTTGGAAGAGGATAGTGGTAATGATTGCACAACATGATGAATGTAATTAATAACACTAAATTATATGTATATATAAAATTGGTGAATTGGCAAATCTCTTGTTATATGTATTTTTACCACAATAAAGAAACTTTTAGAAAATAAAATAAAAACAAAACTAATGAAACAAAAAAGGAAAAGCAGCCTCCCCTGCTTCTTGCTCCTGCCTCTCTGGTTACTGTCCTATTCATAATCAAATTTCTTAAAAGAATAGCCTATATTAGCTCTCTTAACTTCCTTGTTGCTTCCCACTCACTCCTTATCCATTAAAAAAAAAAAAAAGGTTGCTTTTAAGAACTATAAGGGATCAAAGCGACAACAGCAACTTGAAAAAATTAGATAGTAATCTTAGGGGACAGTGAGTTTGTGTTAATAGAGGAGGAATAACAGAAAAGGAGGTTGAGAACGGTTGTACAACTCAAAGAATATAATCAATGTCATTGAATTGTACATGTGGAAATGGTTGAATTGGTGTATGTTTTGCTGTATATGTTCTTGACTACAGCAACAAAATAAATTTTAAAAAAAGCCTTGCAGCCATTCACTCCTAATTCCTTGCAAACTGAATTCCTAAAGATCACCAGTGGCTTCCACATCAACAAACCCACCACCATTTTAATGCTCTGACTCATTTGATTACTACATTGAATGCCTACCCTGTGTTTAGCTCCTGGCACCAAGCTTACACACTAGAAATGGCTGATCTTTTTTTCATTCATATTTATTGATCTCCTACAATATACCAGGCACTGTGCCATGAGGGAGGAGCTCTGATGGGTCAGCAGTTAAGGCATTTGGCTGCTAAGCAAAAGGTCAGTGGTTCAAACCCACTAGCTGCTCTGGAGGAGGAAAAACAAGGGAGTTTGCTTCCGTAAAGATTTACTACCTCGGAAACCCTGTGAGGTAGTTCTACTTTGTTCTATACAGTCACTATGAGTCAGAATCAACTCAATGGAAGTGGCTTTTAAAGGTAGATTTAAAAGGTACAATCAATGGTATAAAGTAGTATTAACAATGCAAACTTTCGAATCAGACAGACCTTAGTGTTAATCCCAGTGCTGCCCCTTATTATTATTATTACTTGAGCTCTCTAAGATTTAATCTCTTCAATTGTGACTTCTGGACAATAATAACATCTACCTCACAGAGTTGGTGAAAAGATTTAATAGCATAATATATGCAAAGTACATAGCCCAAGAAGATCGAACACATGGAGAATGCACAGTGAGAGCTACCGTCATTGGCATCAGCAACTGGACTTGGTTGACCAGATGCACATGCTGAGAGAGCACAGATTGTACAATGACTCCAGGAATCTGCCATTTGCCTAACAGAAAGCAGAGACAGGAGTAGGTAGGGAAAGAGGCCTGGAAGAGTATGCACTAATTTGCTGAGTGTGAAAGTGTCCACTGTTGTATCCCTTGCACTCCTACACATCTTGCTGTGTGTGCCAAAAATGCAAGGCCCTGGCCATTTCTTACCTTGGCCACTACTCCATATTGTATTTGTAGTGAGAAGCCTTGAGGGATGAGATTCTGTCTCCCTCCAGGACAAAGACCAGGCTTGCTAGCTGCTTTGTATAAAACCAGTAACTTTGTCAAGTTCTGTTCCTTGGCTGCAATCCACATTAGAGCTTAAATTCCTTTAAAAAAAAAAAATTGTGATTTGGGTGAAAGTTTACACGACAAATTCATTTTCCATTCAACAGTTCATGCATATTTCGTTTCATGGCATTGATTGCAATCCTCATAATATAACAGCTCTATTCCCACTTCCTGCCTGTAGTTACCTTTTCCCTCTGTCCTTCTTTCTGATGCATTCTTGCTCTCTGAGTTTTCTCCCTGAGCAAATAGTGCCCTTCTGATTTCCCATGGTTGGTTGTTCTAAGGAATGTACCTACCTGGTGTAGCTGTTTACTATGTAGGCCTGTCTACTATTTGGCTGAAAGTTAAGCCACAGGAGTGAGTTCAATTCCAGGCCTGAATATTGACTAAGGGTCATAGTTTCAGGGGTATCACCAGTCTCTATCAGACCAGTAAGCCTTTTTTTTTTATGATTTTGAGTTTTGTTCCACATTTTTCTCCCACTCTATCCAGGATCTCCAATTTTGATCCCTTCCTATGTGGTTGGCAGTGATAGCCAGCACCATCTAGTTCTTCTGGTCTCAGGGTCATGGCCCACTTGTTCCTGGACTAATTATTTCCATGAGTCTTTGATTTCCTTCACTCATTTGCTCTGGACAATGAGAGACCAATAGTTGGGTCTGAGACAGCCACTTGCAAGCTTTTAAGACCCCAGTCACTACTCACCAAAGTAGGATGGAGAACAATATTTTTGTGTGGTATGTTATGTCAATTGAACTTGATGTCCTCCACAACCATGGTTCCAAGTCCACAGACCCAGTGACTCACTCCCTCAAGGTGTTTGGTTGTGAGTAAGAAGTTATCATAATTTTGCCCCCATTAGCATATATATGGATATTTTTATAGCACATATAAATACATATGTAGAAATATCATCTGCCAACCTATGTATGGTCAGAGGTACATTACCTTTCACCTACCCATACCTGATCATCTTCTCTACCTATGCATCCAACCATACATTGTTTATTACTGATAATGCAGTGTTGTGTATTTAAAAGTATTTACCGTTGTTGTCTATACTTCTTGTACACCTCTCCACATCTTCCTTTTTCTTAGTGTTATTGTGCTGGTCACTCACTTTGGTGTATTGCCTTTTCCTTCACCCAAATAAATACATGTCTCTTTTCTAGCTAGCAATTTACCCTCCTCTTCCCTCCCATCCCTGATAACCAACAAAGAAAGTTTCCTTTCATGTGTAAAACCTTTCCTTGACCTTTTATAATGGACTCGTATAATATTTGTCCTTCTGTGATTGACTTATGTCACTCAGCATAATGTCCTCCCAGTTTATCCTTGTTATGAGGTATTTCACCAGTTCTTCATTATTCTTAATGTTGTACCACAATTTTGTTATCCACTCATCCATCGATGGGCACTTAGGTTGTTTTCATCTCTTTGCTATTGTGAATAGTCCTGAGACAAATATGGGTATGCATATATCTATTCCTGTCCCAGATCTCACTTCTTTATGATATATACCTAGTAGGGGGATTGCTGGATCAAATCGTATTTCTATTTCCAACTTTTTAAGGAAGTGACATAGCATTTCCCATTGTTTGTACTGTTTTACAGTCTGACTAGCAGTGTATGAGGGTTCCAATCTCTCCACACCCTCACCAGCATTTGTTGTTTTTTGTCTGGTTGAACTTTGCTATTACTGCTGGGGTGAGATGATAGCTCATTGTTGCTTTGATTTGCATCTCTCTAATGGCTAATGATTGTACGCATTTCTTCATGTGTTTGTTGGCTGCCTGAGTATCTTCTGTTCATGTCTTCTGTCCATTTTTTAATTGGGTTGTTTGTCTTTTTGATGCTGAGGTGTTGGAGTTGCCTATAAATTTAGAAATAAGCCTCTTGTCAGATATGTCGTTACTGAATATTTTATCCCATCTGTAGGTTCTTTTTACTCTTTTGCAGAAGTCTTTTGGTGAACATAAGAATTTGATTTTTAGAAGATCCCAGTGATCTACTTTATCTTCTGCCTTTTGTGCATTTTTGGTTATGTTTTACAGTCTGTTTATGCCATATATTAGGGCCTTTAAGTTTGTATTTTTTCTTTGATGAACTTTATTCTTTTAGGTTTTACATTTAAGTCTTTGATCCATCTTGAGTTAGTTTTTATGTATGTATGCATTTTTCTGCAAATGGATATCCAGTTTTGCCAGCATTTCTTGTTAAGGAGACTGTCTCTTCCCCCATTTAATAGATTTCGGCCTTTTGTCCATAGGTGAATGAATCTATTTCTGAGTTCTCAATTCTGTTGCACTGCAGTTCTTTTGTTCTGTCATTGTACCAATACCAGACTGTTTTGACCACCATGGTTATATAGTAGGTTTTGAGATCAGGGAGTGTGAGACCTCCAACTTTGTTCTTCTTCAGTAGTGCTTGCTTATTCAAAGTTTCTTTCCTTTCCATATAAAATTAGTGACTGGTTTTTCCACGTCATTAAAGAATGCTAGTGGAATCTGGATCAGAGTTGCATTGAATTTATAGATTGCTTTTGGTAGTATTGACATTTTCCAATGTTCATTCAATCTTATCCGATCCACGATCATGGTACGTTCTTCAATTTATGTGGATCTCTTATAGTTTCTTGTAGTAGTGTTTGTAGTTTTCTTTGTATAGGTCTTTTGTGTCCCTGGTAAGATTTATCCCCAAGTATTTTACCTTTTTTGGTAGCTATTATAAATAGTATTGATTTCCTTTTCAGAGATTTTTTTTATTGATGTAGAGCAATCCAACTGTATGTTGATCTTGCATCCTTCTACTATACTGAATCTTTCAATTAGTTCCATTAGTTGTCTTGCTGAGTCTCTTGGGTTTTCTATATAGTGGATCATATCATCTGTAAACAGGGATAGTTTTACTTCTTCCTTGCCAATTTAGATGCCTTTTATTTCTCTTCTTGACATATTGCCCTGGCTAGAACTTCCAACACGATGTTGAATAAAAGTGGTGATAGAGGGCATCCTTGTCTTGTTCCCATTTGCAAGGGGCTTGCTTCCAGTCTCTATTGAGTATAATGTTGGCTGTTGGTTTTGCATATATACCCTTTATTATGTTGAGGAATTTCCCTTTTATTCCTATTTTTCTGAGAGTTTTTATCAAGAATTGTTGTTGGATTTTATCAAACACCTTTTCTGCATCTATTGATATGATCACGTAATTCTTTTATTTTATTTATGTGATGGATTGTATTGATTTTTTTCTGTTGTTGAACCATCCTTGTACACCTGGTATGAATCCCACTTGGTCATTATGGTTTTTTTTTTGTTTTTTTTTTTATGTTTTTGGAGTCTTTTGGTTAGGATTTTGGTGAAGATTTTTGCATCTATATTCACGAGGGGTACTGGTCCCTAATTTTCTTTCCTAGTGGTGTCTTTGCCTTGTTTTGGTATCAGGGGTATGCTTGCTACATAAAATGAATGTGGGAGGATTCCATTTGTGGTAGTTAAGGTTATGTGTCAACTTGGCTTGGCCATGGTTTTGAGTGCTTGGCAGCTAATAGAGTTCTTCCCCCTGATGAGATTGTAATCACCTCCATGGTGGAATTTGCTGTGAGCAGCTAAGGAGCTACCTTGTGGGTGTGGCCTACCTTCCGTATATATGGAGAAGGTTTGAGGAAGGTGGTCAGCTTTTTGGTGCATGTGGATCCTGAATTTGAAATAGTGGCCTGATGTGTTGTCTGCCAATCTGGGGATTGTTCCTGGACTTGAACCAGTGGCCTGCTATGTTGCTTGTTAATCTTGGAATTGTGCCATTTTATCTGTCAACCTTCAGTATGTCAGCCTCAGCAGCCAGCAGCTGCATGACTTATAAGATGCCTCCAGCTCCAGTGGACCTGGATTAAGAGGCAGAGGTGTAGACAAAGGCCAAGGAGCTTTCACCCAGCCCCTAGAGCTGGCACTTTGAACTCAGACTTCTAGCCTCCTGAACTGTAAGAGAATACATCCCTGTTTGTTAAAGTCATCTATTTGTGGTATTTCCGTTATAACAGCACTGTTGTTGTTGTTATGTGCTGCCGAGTTGGACCTGACTCATAGGGACCCCTTCTTGGGTTGCTGAGGCAGTATCACTATGGAAGTAGATTGCCCCATCTTCCTTCTGAGGAGCGGCTGGTGGGTTTGAACCACCAGCCTTCTGGTTAGCAGTCAAGTGCCTTACATACCATCCTTATCTATGTTCTAGAACAGTTTGAATATGGTTGGTGTCAACTCTTCTCTGAATGTTTGGTAGAATTCTCCAGTGAAGCAGGCTAAGACTTTTTTTATTGGTAATATTTTATGCCCTGTTCAATTTCTTCTTTTGTTATAGGTCTGTTCAAATTTTGTACCTCAGTCTGTGTTAGTTTAGGGAAGTAGTGTGTTTCTAGAATTCTGTCCATTTCTTCTAGGTTTTCTAATTTGTTGGAGTACAGTTCTTCATAGTAACCTGATATTTCTGTTTCTTCTATTGTAATGTTGCCCATTTCATTTCTTTTTCATGTTACTTCCATTTTCTCCTCCTTTTCTTTTGTTAACTTTGCCAATATATTGTCAATTTTATTAATCTTCCCAAAGAACCAACTTCTAATCTTATTCTTCCTGTTGTTTTTCTGTCTTCTGTTTCATGTACTTCTGCTCAAATCTTTAATATTTCTCTTGGTGATTGTAGGCTTTTTTGCTGCTCTTTTTCTAATTGTTGCAGATGTTGGATTAAAATATTGATTTTAGCTCTTTCTTCTTTTTTGGTGTGTGTACTTATTGCTATAAATTGCCCTCTGATCACTGCTTTTGTTGTGTCTCAAAGATTTTGGTATGTTGTGTTTTCATTCTCATTTGATTCAAGGAGTTTTTTAAGATCATTTTTTAAAAATTTCTTCTATTACCCAGTAGTTTTTAAGGAGGATATTATTTAGTTTCCATGTGTTTGCTTACTTTTTCCCTTGATCTTCCTATTGTTGATTTCTAATGTTACAGCATTGTGATCTGAGAAGATGCTTTGCAGTATTTTGATGTTTTTAAATTTATTGACACTTCCTTTGTGGCCTAACATATGTTCTATTCTGGAGAATGTTCCATGTGTGCTGGAAAAGAATGTATATTATGCTGTTGTGTGAAGTGCTTTTTATGTAAGATCATGTTGGTTGATTGTATTCTTTACTTCTTTTAGGTCTTTGTTGAGTTTCTTTCTAGTTGTTCTATTCTGCCTTGAAAGAGGTGTATTACAGTCTCCTACTATTACTGTAGAGTCATCTGCTTGTCTTTTCAATTCTGTTAAAGTCTGATTTATATATTTTGGGGGTCTTTTATGAAATGCATATATATTTATTATGGTAATGCCCTCTTGTTCAATTGATCCTTTGATCATAATATAATATCCTTCTCTTATGGTGGTTTTTGTCTTAAAGTTTATTTTATAGAAATTAATATTGCCACTCTTGCTTTTTGATTGCCATTTGCTTGATAATTTTTTTTTCCAATCTTTGACTTTTAGTCTAAGGTTGGACAATCTACCTCTGTAGTGATATTGCCCCAGAAACCCAAAGAGGGGTCACTATGAGTTAGATCCGACTCAATGGCAGTGAGTTTGGGTTTTTGTTTTTTATTTTTTTGGTCTTTGTTTCTAAGGTGGGTCTCTTGTAGACAGTATATTGATGGGCTTGTTTTCTTATCCAGTCTGCAACTGTCCATGCCTTGATTGGTGCATTTAATCCATTTACATTCAGTTTGTCAACAAATATGAATTTATTACAGTCTTTTTGTTATGTGCTTTTTTGTGGTGTTGCTGCTTTCTTTGATCCATTTAATTGTCTGTGCTGAACTCATTTTATTTATGAATTTTTTAATCATTTCCTTCATTGCTATTGTTATAGTATATGCTAAATATCTGTGCCTCTCTCTTTTGTTCTGGTAACAGGTTTATTAATTTTATTTGAGGTAACCTGTGATTTATTATTTTCTTCCCAAATCTAAAATAGTTCTATCTTGAAATCATTTTTACTTCCTCTCCATCTGGAAGTTCTGTATCCACACTATTCCCTCTTTTTGGTTTGTATTTGTCCTTATTACCAATCGATGTCTCTTGCTCCCTGTTTACGGTCTTTTACATTTATTTGACTTTGGCTACTTCTATATTGGGCAATCCTACTTCCATAGTGATACTGCCTCGGAAACCCAAGGAGGGGTCGCTATGAGTCGGGGCCAACTCGACAGCACATAACAACATATCTGGTTTGGTTTCTGGGTTATGTCATCATGTGTGTTAATCATTGATTGTTGTCTGCTGTTGTTGGTTCTCTGTCCAAAGGACTGCTTTTAGCATCTATTATAATATTGGTCTGGTTTTAACAAATTCCCTTAATTTCTGTTTATCTGGAAATATCCTAATTTCACCATCATATTTGAGGGACACTTTTGCTGGGTATATAATTCTTGGTTGACATTTTTTTTCTTTCAAGGTTTTATATATGTTGTCCCATTGCCTTCTCACCTGCATGGCTGCTGCTAAGAAATCAGAGCTTAGTCTTACTGGTTGCCCTTTGTATGTAACTTTTGGTTTTTCCCATGTTATTTTCAGGATTCTTTGTCTTTGGTTTTGTTAAGTTTGATTATGATATGTCTTATTTATTTCTTTTGAGGTCTATACTGTTTGGGGTTTGTCAAACTTCTTGAATACACATCTTCTCATCTTTCATCATATTAGGGAAGCTCTTTTCCAACAAATCATTGACAATTTTCTCTGTGTTTTTATCTGTCTCTTCCTATTCTGGAATTCTGATCACACATAAGTTATTTCTCTTGATGGCTAACTTTTTAATGTTTTGTCAGTTTGTTCTTGCATTGTTTTCCTAAATTCTTCTAGAGTTTTGTTTGTTTTTGTCAGTGATTTCCTTGATTTTGTTAGTGTCTTTCTTGATCTATTGGTTCATTAAAGGTTCCTAAATACAATTTTTTTTGAATTCTTTATCAGGTAGTGCCAATCCACTTCCTCAGGGAGGTTTTCTGGCTCTGTATTCTAGGTCCCTTATTTGTACTACTTTATCTTGCTTCTTTGTGTGAACTGGGATTGTCACTTATCTCTGAGACATTGTGATGTTTTGTATTTATGTTTAATTGGTGATTATATATTGGTGTGATTCCCCCAGGTTTTTTTTTTTTTTTGGATACATCTGAGTGAGTGGGACTGGTGTGCTACTCTTTTCCCTAGTTTGGCAGCACTTAGGCACTCACCACCTATCTCTTGGTAGATGTGATAGAAAATGAGAATGTTTGCACAGATCTCTGTTAGCTGTTCCTGTAGAGCAGTTGAGGGCAGGTTGGGTTGATATTGGCTGCTGTCTATTATTTATTGATTAGTGCAGAAGCAGGTGCTAGCCCTCGCCTAGTGGGTGGGACTGCAGGAGGTACAAGTGTGGTTGAGTCATGTGGACACAGTTGCTGTCTCCTGCCTTTTTGATCCTCAGTCACCAGTGTGGTTTCCTGTGCAGTGCTCAGCAAGCAGAGCCGATTATCAGATTGCTGCCCAGATTGGAATGATGCTTGCATATATTCAAAATGGCAGCGCTGTCAGGCCAGTCAACAGTCCACAGCTCCATTTGTCTCCTTATTCGCTGTTTTCATTCAGTTTCTTCTACTAGTTGATATTTAATCCACTTATTTATCCTCACTTCAAAGTTCAGGGTTCCAGGATTATCTTCTGTATCTGTTCCAATTCATTTCTCAATTCTTTGTTGTAAAGGGTCTGTGTAGGTTGTCTGCCTATTCCAACACCTTGCTGTCAATCCCTAGAGCTTAAATTCTAAAGCACTTGGCTTGTGGAAGGACCTCTGCTGGCACTGTGGTTAACAGCATTGGGCCACTAACCAAAATGTTGGTGGTTCAAACATACAGGTGAAAATAAGACATTACTCAATGGCAGCGGGCAGTAGGCTTTGGTTTGTGAAAGGCTGTTATCTGCAGCAGGGGTCCTAACTCCATTTAGGGTGTTGACATAAGGTCAGACACAAATTGAGTTCTTTCTGACCTTTAAACCAGCAATGTAGCTGTTCTTAGACAAGTCCAGTGCAAACCCCAGAAGGGGCAGTTTTCCCTCAGGAAGAATGAAGTTGAAAAAAGATTAACTACTATGAGGCTTCCACAAAGAACTAGGGAATTTGCCTGGGCATGTCCATAATGATTTACCAAAAATAGACACTTGTTATCTAATTAAAGTTAAAAGTTGGTGTCCTGGTGACTATAACTCAGGGCCACATGGTCATTAGCCCATGCACTGACCACCATGTAGCCAGGTGATTGAAGTCCTAAGCCAATCCTTTTAATCTACAATTGTGTACATATCCCAAACACAGTCCTTTCCCCTATTCTGGAGTCCCGCCTACAACAGTAACAGATTGACTTGTCACCAATCATGATCTTGTGATGATTTCTTTTTTTTTTTTTGAGAATCCATGGATATGAGTCAGTGGACTCTATCAGCCTAATGCTGACAGTTTCCCTCATCGGGGTGATTATGTCTGTTTTGTCTTTATCTCGTTTAAGGCTTAATAAAATGGTCTCTATAGAATATGTGTGCATCTGGGATCTTTTCTCCCCCTAGCACAGATCCAAACTGACAGAAAGCACTGCATCAATCTGGGCCCATCACTTGCCCCTGAATGACTTAGAGGCAAGGGGAATCAATGCAAATATGCTGACGCTCATCCTGCTTGGTGTGCCCTGAGTAATAAAATCTTCTATCTCTAACCCAGGAGTTTCGTGTCTCCTGCCAGCATCTATGAATCAGTTACAGGTTAACTTATTAGCTTATAAACTGGAAAGATAGACTTGGAGTCATCAGCATGTGTGTGATGGGTAAAGTTATGAGTATAAATAACATTGTCCAGGAAGTCGTCTAGGGCAGCACACTGCTTAATGCCAGCAAGGTTGGGGGTAAGAAAAGGAGCTCACAGAGGAACAGGAGGAGGAAACCTAAAGGAGAATGTTGTTGTTGTTATGTGCCATAGAGTCAGACCCGACTCATAGCGACCCCTCCTTGGGTTTCTGAGGCAGTATCACTACAGGAGTAGATTGCCCCATCTTCCTTCCAAGGAGTGGCTGATGGGTTTGAACCTCCAGCCTTCTGGTTAGTAGTCAAGTGCCTTAGGCACTATGCTACCAGAGCTCCTTAAAGGAGAGTAGTGCCCTGCAAGCCAAGGGAGTAGAATTTCAATCAAAACACAATAGACAACAGGATCTGATGCTGCTTAAAGGCCAAGTAAGATGATGACTGACAGTGGCCACTCAATTTGGCTACTATGTTACTGGCAAGAGGAATTTCAATGAAGTGGTATGGCCAGAGGCCAAACTATAGTAGGCCAGGAATGAATGGAGGAAAGAAAATAAATATATTTCCAAAAAGCCTAGGTGAAAAGGAAAGAGAGGTGGAGCAAATGAAGTTTTCTTTTTAAATAGATGGAAGAGATTTGAGCAGATCATATACCGAGGAGAATAAGCCAGAGAAGAGGAAGGGGTGGCCAGTGGGAGTGAGCAGCTGGGCCTATTGCAGACAAGCCTCTGATTTTTTGAACTGAGATTACCCCCCAAGGACCCTCCTCTGAGTGGTGCCGTGAGAAGGACTAAGATCCAGAGAAGACGGCAATTCTTAACATCTTTTACAGTCCAGATCCTTTGAGACTCCGATGGAAGTAACAGATCCTTTCCATAAAAACATTATGCACACAACACAACCCTACACACAGTTTTCAGGGTCACACACCAACAACCACCACCACCAGCCTCCCGCAGGCCAGGTCTCACCGGAGTGTGCATCACTCGATATGCTGGCTAAATATGCAGATCCCCAACCCGGTCTGCAGAGTTTCTCATTTAGTCGGCTTGGGGCGAGGCCCGGGAAGTCTGCGTTTGTATCCAGCACCTCAGATGAGTTGGGCGCTGACTTTCCGTGGAGCCCATCATGAGATAACCCTCTTCTGTCTCTCGACTGTCCCCATCTCTCCAGGTGCACCAGCCGCCTCCCTAGACTGCCCGCAGCTTCGCCCTCCTGCGCGATTCTAAAGCATCTGGGCAACCTAGGGCGGACCAAGAGCTAGGTGTTCTGGGGCCTATCCGCCTCCTAAGGGAAGCGCAGTGCGGCGGCCAGCAGGGGGCGAGCGCCAGGAAGGTCGCAGGGAGCGGTGCCTGCGGGCCCCAGCCAGGACCTGGCGGCGGGAAGAAAAGGGGCGGGAATGAGGCACGCCGCGGCGCAAGCCGGGGGCGGGGACGGACCGGGGCCGGGGCGGGGCGGCGAGCGCTAGGGAGCGCGCCTGGGCGCGAGGAGGGAGGAGCGAGGGGAGCGCGCGGCCGCCCTCTCCCGCCCTCGCACCGCCCGCGCGCAACAGTTCCCCCAAAGTTGACGCCCGGGAGGCGGATGCGCCCGGGCGGCCGCGTGGCGGGGAGCTGGCCGGGTTCGCTGCCTTGTGGTCGGCGTGCCTGGGTTCGGCGACGGCGGCGGCATGGGTACCCGGCAGACCAAGGGCAGTCAAGCGGAAAGAGCCAGCCCCGGCGCAACACCCGGCCCTCGCCGCGAGCGGCCCGACTTCTGGGCGTCGCTGCTGCTGCGAGCCGGGGACAAGGCGGGGCGCGCGGGCGCCGGCGCTGGGCTGCCCCCCTACCACCGGCGCGTTGGCATGGTTCAGGAGCTGCTGCGGATGGTGCGCCAGGGCCGGCGGGAGGAGGCGGGGACGTTGCTGCAGCACCTGCGCCAGGTGAGCTGGGGAGTGGGAGCCAGGGGCGCGCCAGCCGGGAGCGCCCCGCCCCTTCCAGGGAGTCTGTGGAGCTCCAAGGGGCACCGCCCAGGACCCCTCTCGAGAGGATGGAGCCCAGTCTGCCGGCAGGTGTCTTGGCGCTCCCGCTGAATGTGGGGCCTCAGGGCAGGGCGGACGAAAGCTGGCCGAGTGAGGCCGGGTGAGGGGAACCTGTTGGAATAATATCCCCGCTTCTCTCCTCCGCAGACAGAGGAGGTTGGTTCCTGGGCATGAGAATTAGAGGGATGCAGGGGTGAATGCCTAGTCTGCGCCAGGCGCTTCTCTTCCTCACGTCCCCACCCCCGCGCTGGGCGCAGTTGCCCGCAGACCCCGGCTTCCCGAGGGGAAGTCAAAGGGCCACAGTTCTGGGGCTGGCCATTCGCCTTCGAGAGGAGTAACTTTCACAGGCCGCAGCCACAAGCCCCTGCTGAGAGCTGTGGTGAGAGGGGGGCTAGCTGGATTTGGGTTCTTACGTGGCTTTTGTGACTCCCTGGCCAGCAGGGATTTCAGGAGGCTGGAAGCACCCTGCTCTGGGTCGGTTCCAGTCACACTGGTTGGAGACTGACTTCGAAGATCAGACCAGTCACCTCTACTCTGGACTCATCAACCTCTCCTTGGCTTGTTTACCTTTCTGGCTTTCTTTTGGAAGAGTGGTGGCTTGTTCAGTGGATTTTGCAGAGAGAAGCCAAACCAAACCACCAAACTCATGGCTGATGAGTTTTTACCTACTCATGGCACCCATGTGTTACAGAGTAGATCTGCGTCCTAGAGTTTTCTTGGTTGTAATCTTTGTGTAAGCAGATTGCCAGACCTTTCTTCAGTGGCTCTGCTGGGTTGGTTCAGATTACCAACCTTTAGGTTAGTAGTTGAGCATAAACCGTTTGTGCCACCCAGGGACCTTTGGAGGAAGGCAAAACAAGTAACAAAGGAACACTGCCATCAAGTTGATTCCAACTAACAGTGATTCTTTAGAGCAGAGTAGAACTGCCTCATAGAGTTTCCAAGGCTGTAAATCTTTAGAGAAGCAGACTGCCTCATGTTTCTACAGCAGAGCGACTGGTGAGTTCAAACTGCTGACCTTTTGGTTAGGAGCTGAATGCTTTAACCACGATGCCACCAGAGCTCCTTTTGGAGGGAGACAGGAGGGTGCGAAAAAAGCTGTCTTCACCATCACCAAACAGGTTGGCTTGGCTTGGCTTTGGGGGATAGCCAAGTCCAAACCAGAAATCTACTGCTGTGGATTCTGACCATAGCCATCCTATACAACAGAGTAGAGCTGCCCCATAAAGTTTCCAAGGCTGTAAATCTTTATGGAAGCAGACTGCCACATCTTTTTCCCATAGAGCAGCTGGTGGCTTCAACCCTAACTTTTGGTTAGCAGCTGAGCCATCAACCCCCTCATTCTTGCTAGATTGACTACATGATAGGTGGAGTCAGCTGTGGGTGGGGGAAATGGAGTCTCAGCTCGCCTTTTGGAATTTGCCTATCGTTAATGAAAGATGTTGGAGGAGCACCTCCTTGGGAGAGCTTTCAAAATCTTTCTGGATTTTATTGCGCTCCCAACCTCCAACTTTATCTCTGGTGTTGCTGTTATCCTGGAGTATGTGTTCCCAAGATGTGTGCTGCAGAGGGAGAGGGAAGCAGAGACTTTGGGGGGAAGGGAGGGGATCCTGCTATCGCCTCCACTTTCCGAACATCCAAATGATGCCTGGGGAGCTCTGGTGGCATAGTGCCTAAGGCATTTGACTGCTAACCAGAAGGCTGGTGGTTCACCTACCAGCCACTCCTCAGAAGGAAAGTTGGGCAATCTACTTCCATAGTGATACCACCTCGGAAACCCAAGAAGGGGTCACTATGCGTCGGATACGATTCGGCAGCAGTGAGTTTGGGATTTTTTGGTAAATAATGCCTGAGATACCGATGGACCCCCAGATGTCTTTTCTAAATGAAATCATCAAAGACAGGTGACATTGTGCACCACATAACTTTAGCAGTGTGTTTTTTTGTGTCTTGAAAACTGGAAACCAACATATGGCCTCTATGGTAACTCTTCACTTTCAAACAGAATAATGGATTTTCCAGACCATCGTACCCTATTTGCATACCAGGCACACCAGCTATTAAGGAAGTTTTACTGATTATGTGCACTATCCAGAGCCCTGTGGGGGTTACAGAAGAGTGGAAGAAGTTCTGCCTGCAGGGGCTGACTGGTGGGGAGCAGGACAAGTGGTTCCTGGAAGTAAAAGTACAAAACAAAGCCAGCATTTGGGTGGCACCTGCAGCAGGATGCTTGACCCAAAGTTGGCAGACACCTTAGGCAACGTGGGCCCTCTGAGGCCAAGTGTGATTCCACATCAAGGGTTAGCTGGGCTCTCCCTGCTTTGCAGAGGAGTGGATAAGTCGCAGTGGTTTCCTCAGGAATGTTGGTCTAGTTGGTGTCCTGGCACCTTCCTTAGTGGCAGGACTGAGAGTGGTGATAGAGATAGGGAACTGGTTCAGACTTTTCCCCTTTTCTGTGGAAGCAGAGTAACTTGCCCTCTGGCTTCAGACACGTGTCAGGTTCCCTTGACCTCTCAGACTTATGTGTGAGTACTGCGGGCCTCTCCACAGCCATCAGTGGTTCTACTCATGGGGTCTGGAGAACTGCCTTGTATGGCCTGGTAAATGGTCATGGCTTGGGGTAGTGTAAGAGGGGAGCACAGGGTGTCCAAGTATCCATGAGAAGCAGAGAGGTGGTTTTTAAGGATCCCGAGTCTGTCTGGAGGATTGTCTGACTACCTTTGCTGTACACTGAAGTGACTCTTTCTCCCAAATCATGTTTTCCTTTTCAGCTTTCCCCTCTAGTCTGTAGGTGATGATGTTCAAAAAGAGAATGAGCAGTCACTGAGAGTTGTGCGAACACCCCAGGGCCTCACAGGGGTCAGACCAAGGGGAACCTCTTCTCCAGCAACAGCAGATAAAGGCAGGGCCAGATGCAGTGTACAGAGGTTCTCAATTTTGTTGGAATGTGTCCTGGTTACCTAGTGCCGCTCTGACAAAACATATACCACAAATGGGATGGCCTTAACAAACAAGAGTTTATTCTTACAATTTGGAGGCTTTAAGTCCAAGTTCAAAGTGCCAGGCTCTAGGGGCTCGGCGAAAGCCCCTCAACCTTGGGGTCCAGCTCCATCTCCTCCTCCCGGCCCACTGGACCTAGAGGCGTTTCTTCACTCAGATAGCTGCTGGCTGCTGAGGTTGAGAAGCCCCAAGGTTGACAAGTAAAAGGCATAGTCCCGATGTTACCAAACCACATGGCAGGCCATTAACTTAAGTCCATTGTAAGTCCCAAGGTTGGCAGAGTATAGCAGGCTACTGAGCAATGACACAGCTACATGCAGGGTCCAAGCATGCCATAGGCTGGAGACCATTCTCAAAGCTTCTTATATACAGGAAGCAGACTGCATCCCAAAGGCAGCTACTCAGCTGCTTGTGGTAGATCCTACCATGGACTTGATTGCCAGTCTCATCATGGGGAATAACTACCACCAGCTGCCCAGCCATTCAACCAGGCCCAGCCAAGTTGACACACAAACATAACTACCACAGAATGTGGTCCAGGGCCCACAGAGTGGGTGTTGGTGGACAAAAGAGGGTCAGAGAGTAACAGCAATTAGGACAGCAGCCTCATCCCCATTTGCCTAGCACATTCTTCTGTGTTTGATAATGTGGTTTGACCGGCACCAGATTAAGGCAAGTGAGGGCCCTCCAAAAATCAAAACCATACTCACCGTCATCGAGTTGATTCCAATTCATACCAACCCCCATTGGGTTTCTCAGGCTGTAAATCTTTACAGAAGTAGATTGCCCTCTTTTCCTTTCAGCTGGTAGGTTTGAACTGCTAAACTTCTGGTTAACAGCCAAATGCCTTATCCATTATGCCACCAGAGTTCCTCATGAGGGCCCTAAGCACTCATAATCTGTTACCCCCTCCTCTGCTTACTCATGCATTCAAATGAGATATGTGAGTTTTATATATATATATATATGTATATATGTATGTATGTGGGAGCGCTGGTAGCCTAGTGCCTACGGCACTTGACTGCTAACCAGAAGGCTGGCGGTTCAAACCCACTAACCACTCCTTGGAAGGAAGGTGGGGCAATCTACTTCCGTAGTGATACTGCCTGGGAAACCCAAGGAGGGGTCGCTATGAGTTGGGTCTGACTCGAGGGCACATAACAACAACATGTATGTGTGTGTGTGTGTGTGTGTATGTGTACATGTATGTATGTGTATATGTATATGCATACACACACACATACACACACATGTTTATGTGTCTTAGCTATCCTTAATAGCTAAAACTTATTTTTAAATGTGTCTGTTTTAGTGATTGTATGCAAAAGTGGTGTATGCCATTGTAGGAAATGAGATGAAGTGGATTATAAAATTTTTAGTAGATGCAGGGTATTAAGATTTTTACTATATACCAAATTTTCTACAAAAAGAATATTCCACATATTCAACAAAAAAAAATGAGTCAGCAAATTTAGTTGTGGCAACAATCAATGTAAAATTCTGTTGATCTCCCACAACAAAAAATTGACTTTTCACCAATTTTGCTTTAAATGGCTCATAGTTCAGTTTTGATGCTTGTTTTGTAATAAATGCTATGATTATAAATGAACAAATGAAAAGATCTCATAAAAGAATATTTAATGACCAGAAAACAAATATTATAACAAATTACTGTATTTTATTTTCAGATAGTTAGACTTGATAATCATCTTCCACCACTTATTTATTAGAATGAAATAGTATAGGCAGACCTTGGAGATATTTCAGGTTCAGTTCAAGACCACCACAATAAAGAAAATATCACAATAAAGCGAGTCACATGCATTTTTTGGTTTCCAGTGCATTACACTAAACTGTAGTCTATTAAGTGTACAATAGCATTATGAAAAAGTTTAAATATTGTGTAAATTACCAGATGAGACACAAAGTGAGCACGTGCTGTTGGAAAAATGGCACCAATAGACTTGCTTGATGCTGAGTTGTCACAAACTTTCAATTTGCAAAGTACAATAAAGCAGTGCAATAAAACAAGGTATGCCTCTATAATCCCAAGTGACTCACCAAGATGTGGTTGTTGTTGTTGTCGTTATGTGCCATTGAGTCGGACTCAACTCATAGCAACCTCTCCTTGGGTTTCCGAGGCACTATCACCACACAAATAGATTGCCCAACCTTCCTTCCAAGGAGTGGCTGGTGAGTTTGAACTGCCAGCTTTCTGGTTAGCAGTCAAGTACCTTAGGCACTACCCCACCAGAGCTCCCAAGGTATCAGAGGCCTTCTTTAATGCAGACGCTCCTAAACTGTGGCCAGGAGTGCAGGCCAGATGCCAGAAAGCTGGCCAGAAGAAGCAGGGAGCAATCCGAACAGGGAGCAATCCTAAAAGGATCCTTTAGGAACAGGGTAATAAAGAGAAGAGCTTGGGACCAAGGGTCAAGTTGTGGCAGTTGGACTTCTAGTCCTCAGTCTGCTGCTGTGACCTTGGACCCAGTAGATAACCTCTTTGAATTGTGTTTCCTTATTTCCCAAAGAGGGACCTGGAGTGCTGGCAGAGCAAATGCTATAAATGTGTGAAATTACATTGGCTCTACAAATCAAGACCCATTCTACAGTGACCTTGATAACAGACAGGAGAACCTGTCCTACTTTGAGTCTGCTCAAGCTACAGGCAAGGCCTTAGTGTCCTTTCTCAGGCTGGGCCCAAGGTGTTTTTGGATTCTGTCTACCTGGCTGGGGCTCAGGTGGATTAAAAGCTCACTGCAAGTTCTGAAGCATTCTGGAGTGGGGCTTGTGGGTATAAGAGAAAGCAGCTTTGCATAGAAGTGGATATTTCTCTCCCCTTCCCTGCACCCTATCCCTCCCAGAAGTCTCTCTTCAAGCCTTGGGCTCAAGTTTGACATCTCTGAGGAGCCCTGCAGGATAAGTGACTTTGGAGAGAGACCTGGAAGGCCATGTGTCATCCCTTCAGTCTAACAGTTTCTCTGAGTCTCCAAAATCCCAGACAAGTTGTTGATCAACTTCATGGAGCCCCAGAATGTAGGGTCAGTTACACCAGGCTGAGGTGCCTTATTCCCTCCTGTTCCCATAAAGAGGGTCTCATTGGGTTGGTTTATTTGCACTCAGTATGGCATACCCAATTGAGTGCCTGGGCAATGATTCCCGGTTCAGTTCCCTGTGGCCAGGATGACAAGGCTGGCTCTGCTCTACACCCGGGACCTAGTGTCACTTGTCACCTGTTAGGGATTGAATTGTGTCCCTAAAATATATGTGTTGTAAATTCTGCCCTTATACCTGTGGTTTAATCCTGTTTGGAAGTGGATTTTATTTGCTATGCAGTATTGGTGTAGGGTGTGTCCTAAATCAATCTTTTCTGAGATATAAAAGACCAGATTAATCAAGCAAGAAAACACAAATGGAAAGGAAGTTGCATGCCACATGATCACCAAGGAACCTAGGAATAGTAGTGGAAAAAAGACAGGGACTTTCCCTTAGAGCAGAGAGAAAGAGCCTCCCTCTAGAGGCAGCAGCCTTAGCTCAGACTTTTAGCCTTCTAAATTATGAGAAAATAAATTTTTGTTCATTAAAGCCACCCACTTGTAGTATTTCTGTTACAGCAGCACGAGATAACTAAGATTGTCCCTAAGGGGGACTGGGTAATGGACAAGCTCTTGGAGGCTCCCTGGAGACCTGTCTGGGCAGGTCTTTCCCACCTAGAGACAAAAAAATTAGCACAATGACCTTTGAAGGTCACCTTTTTCCTCCCCACCCCTCTTGAGAAAAATCTCTTTAGGCAAGCAGGTTGGAAGACCTCCAATACCGAGCAGGGCAGTCCTCACTCTTGACCTTGATTTTATTCTTTCTCCACCTGGAATGCATTTCCCTATTTTCACCAGTGCTCCATACCTTTCCAAGGCCACCTTCCAAGGCCATGTCAGCCACAGGGATCATCCGTGGCTCTGAGATCCACTTGCCTTTTTTTAGTCCTACTACACTGGGTAGCATTTAATCATCCACACACAACTGTTTCCCTGATGTTCATTTTGTCTGTCAGCTGAGTCATATGCTTCTTGAGGGTGGAGACCCCACCACCACCATTGTTGCTGGTAAAGTGCTGAAAACCCAGAGGCGTGGGACAGTAAGTCTGTGTGCTGTGAGTGGTTGTGTGTGCACACAGCTGCTGTCCTGGGATGTCCTCAGAAGCATGTGGATTCCCTGGCTTATGGCTGGGGATATGGGGCTTATTTACTAGACTTGGTAGTACGGTCAGGAGATCTGGAGCATTGTTTCTATGTGGCTGGATTTCTGGGAGCAATGTGCTTGGGGCTCTGCCATTCCTGGTAGTCTGCCAGGCTGCAGTATTCTTGGAGAGAGGAGTTTTCGGCCTCCGTGGGCACTGTGAGGGTCCCATCAGACAGGTACCATGGGCCTCCGCTGAAGTGGCACAAGGGAAGAGTAACCTGGTAGAGAGCTCGGCAACCACACTCCTGGTCTCCTTCCTGTGCTGAATCATGTTCACTCCATCCACAAAGAGGATCTTCCTTTTAAAAATCCATGGCTTTCTGGCTTAGCTGGGTTCAGACATTTCCAATGATAGAGATTCAGAAGGGTTCCAATGATGCCAGCACCTGCTTTGCTGGTTTCCATGGCTGCCAGAGTAACTGGGCAGGAATGCAGTATCCTCTTTAGGGCCAGACATGACCTCAGGATTTGCAGCTGTACTAGCTATAACTTCAGGGACTGGCAGAATGGGCAGAAGAATTCTTCTTTTTGCAAACACTGTCCATCTCCTTAGAGATGACCAGAAATTACTTTGCTGTCTCTCTTCAGGACTCCTAAAATACCTGGGCCCTGTCTGTGGACCACCAGGGTGAATGCATTCTATCCCTTTCCCAGTGTCATTTCCAGTGGACTTTCTGGGTCAGGGGCCATAGTTTGTTTAATTAGCACACAGTAGGTTCTCAGGAAATCCTTAGTGAATGGATTTGAGACTTCTTTCTCTTTTTATCCTTTTTGTGATTTGGGTGAAAGTTTACAGAGCAAATTGACTTTCCATACAGCAACTCACATGCACTTTGTCTCATGACATTGACTGCAATTTCCCACAATGCAACGGCTCCCCTCCCACTACTCCCCCTAGTTACTTCTTCGCTGTACCCTTTCCTCCATGCACTCCTGCCCTCTGAGCTGTCTCCCTGTGCATACACAGCCCCTCTATTCCATGATTGTTCTCTTCAAGGAGTGTGTCTACCTATTGTAAATGTTCAGCTCATATGCCTGTGTTTTGTTTGGCTGGAAGCTACAGGAGTGGGCTCAATTCCAGGCTTGAAGGGCAGCTAGGGGCCATAGTCTCAGTGGTTCCATCAGGCTCTATCAGACCAACAAACCTGGTCCCCCTTTATATATTTTTTATTTTTTGAATGATTTTGTGTTTTGTTCCACCTTGTTCTCCCACTCTATGCAGGATCTCCTACAGAGATCCCCCTCCAAGTGGTTGACAGTGGTAGCTGGGCACCATCTAGTTCTTCTGGTCTCATAGTCATATGGGCTGAGGATCGCATGGTGTACCAGTCTCTAGGATTAATTCTTTACATGAATCTTTGATTTTATTCATTCTTCTTTGCTCTGGACGAGGAGAGACTCATCTGGCATCTGGATGGCCACTTGCAAGGTGTTACGATCCCAGTTGCCAAAGTAGGATGTGGAACAATGTTTTTGTGTACTATGTTATGCCAATTAAGTTCGATGTCCTCTGTGACCATGGTCCCGAGCCCACAGGTCCAACTACTTGCTCCCTCTGGGTAGCTGGCTGTGGCCAAGAAGTGACTACAACCTTGTCCTTTGTCAGCTCTACTATGTTCCTGGGAATTCTTACAGAACATACAAATACACTTGTAGAAACATTGTCTGCAAACCCTATATGTGGTCTTGGGCACAGTCCCCCCTGCATGGACATACCTAATAGTTCAGCCTGTCCACCCATCTATCTATCCATATGTCTATGTTTGCTTTCACTGACAGTGCAGTACTGTATGTGCAGAAGGGTTCATCTTTGTTGTCTGTACCTCTCATGCACTTCTCTATGTCTTCTCTTCCTCAGTGCCACTGTGTTGGTCATAGATTTGAGACTTCTTATCAGGCACACTTCCTCCTGGCCATGCCCTTATGCTCTCTCAAGAGCCAGTGGAGTTTCTACTCTATCAGCCTCCTACAACTTTTGGAGTTCATACTCTGACTCCTCCCCATTCTTAGGGTTCTAGCAGCTCCTCCATGGCTCCCACATACTTCCAACAGGTGGGAGCCAACTTGTAGCAGGGTTATCCAGGTAACCAGTGCCTTTCTCTGAGCATCAGCGTGCTCAGGGTTGGGGGTCAACTCTCCCCACAGTGGGGATCCTCAGCCAGCCATCTGTCTGCTTCTCCCCCATCCCTTAAGCTGGATTATCTAGAAGAGCAAAACCAGTGAAGCATATACATAAAAATAGAAAGAGAAAGATTTCAAGAAATGGTTCACACAGCTGTGGAGGCTGGCAAATTTCAAAACTGCGGGTCAGGCATCAAGCTGGAGGCTTCTTCTGACTCACATGGTTGGAGGGGCTGATGAACCCCAAATCAGCAGGTCACTCAGCAAGCTGCTGGCTCATGGGCAAGGCTGCAGGAGCTGCCACATCCCAAAATCTGCAGATCAGGAGGCAAGCTGCTGGCTCATGTCCGAAGCACTGGAGGTCAGGTGATGATGAGTCAGATGCAAGATTGAGAGAGAAAGAGATCTTTGCCATAACATCCATATGTATTGGATGCAGGCCACATGCCCGAGGAGACTCCCCTTAAATCACAAAATGGAGGATAATTACATAATATTTAGAATTGTAGCCTAGCCAAGTTGACACATAACATTAACCATCACCATCCTTTTCAACTTGGCACCTATACACATTGCTAAAGGGGCAGGGAAACAGCATCTTCTGACCTCCTCTAACTCGAGAAGAGAAAGACAGAAGCACCAGCAGCAGGCCAAGACCTGTTCTTATGAGGCCAGACATGCCACCACCCTCCAGCCCTCTTACTAACCTTGACACCAACTGTTCTCTTACAACAGCCACAACCGCTCTGCTGGGTTCAGTAGTTTGCTGCAGTGACCACACAAAACTCACAGATTATGGGGTTTATTAGGGAAGCAACAGGCTACAATTCAAGTTCAGGAATGCGCTCAGTCACTCTCAGCCAGCTGTCTCACTCAACAGCAGGCCGTCTCTCTTAGTCTCTCTCAGCACATCTGCCTTTCAGCAGCCAGTCATCTCTCTCAGCAACTAGATTCCTCCCCCCTTCACTTAGCAGTGGGTCTCTTTCACATCTCTCAGCAAGTGTGTCTCTGAGCCAGCAGTGAGAGACTTTTCCTTCTGCCTTTAGGAGGGCTCATTTTGAGCCTGGCAGAGTGGCAAAACCAACCAATCCCAACATCAGAGTTCTGTACACCTGAGAGAGCAAACTTCCCGGAAGGTTGCTTTGTGCTTCACCACAGAAATACACCAGGTGGATAAGTTTAACAATCAGCTACTCAGTTGCTCACAGCAAAGACACTGGCTGGAAAAGCCATACCATGTAATTTACTACACCACACACATCTTCTGAATGATACATAATCTCTAAATAAAGAAAATCATAATATGATATGATAAATATTATTTATCATAACATGATACAACTAATGTGTATAACCAAAAAAACACTAGCCCATTTACATCTTATATTTTATAACTAATAGGATAAGGGATGGAAGAAAACAAAAATATTTGAAATATATATGGATATATGCATGTGTGTGTATATACACACACATATATGCGTACATGTATAATAAAACAAGGAAGAGATATTCATAACAATTACAGTCCTCATTTCTGCAACTAGTCATGTGATTATAACTGGTATTTAGAACTACCTTCTTCCACCACCCATTCCATATTCCCTTTACCCTGAGCAAGCACCTCAGCTGGTTCTTTGCTTGGTAAGGTGACTCAAACCTTCATTCCTGAAGGATCTGGGCCATTAGTAGTCATTTTGTAATTGGGTTGCTGTAGTTTTCCATTGAGTTTAATCACAGGGCATTGTAGTACTTAGAAAGTACTAAAGGATCCTAAAGGATCTCCTATATTCCAGACATATTCTTCTCTACCTCCGTTATGTAATATCAGTCTGATTTCCCCTTGGTAGGCAGGATCAAATCACACCAGCCAATATAGTAACTCCCTTGTTTACCTGTTGATCCAGAAGCATGAGAAGCCCAAGTGGTTAGGTAGTGTTCTTCCAATTCAATAGAATCAATATTGTGTCTCTAGATGGAAGTATTCCTCCTGTTGGGAGCTCTGGTAGCATAGTACCTAAGGCACTTGACTGCTAACCAGAAGGCTGGCAGTTCAAATCCACCAGCCACTTCTCAGAAGGAAGGTTGGGCAATCTACTTCTGTTCTGATACCTCCTCAGAAACCCAAGGAGGGGTCGTTATGAGTCAGGTCCGACTCGAGGGCACATAATAACAACAGACCCACAGAGCATAGGATGTCAGGGAAAGGAAGCAAAACTTTTGCAAAAGGGTCACTAGAGCTAATAGTGAGTGGTGCCACTCCCATTTCCACCCCTTTGTTCCTGGGCCTATGAATCCTGGCAATGGGAGAAACAGCACTATATTGGACACTGGTTTGGAGTGTACACAGCATCCTAGGAAACACTGCCCCAACCCTACAAAGTATTGTCACCTAGCTGGTGCTGTAAATAAGTCTTTAGAAGGTCATTCCATCATTCTATCAAGCCAGCTGCTTCAAGGTGATGAGGAACATGGTAACACCAGAAAATTCCAGGAGCATGGGCCCCCTGATGCACTTCATTTGCTGTGAAGTGAGCCCCTTGATCTCAGGCAATGCTGTGTAGGATACTATGATGATGTATAAAGCATTCTGTAAGTCCACGGATGGTAGTTTTGGCAGAAGTGTTAAATACAGGGAAGAAAATCCATATCCAGAGTAAGTGTCTATTCCAGTAAGAACAAAATGCTGCCCTTTCTATAATGGAAGTGGTCTGAAGTAACCAACCTGCCCACCAGATCACTGGCTGATCGCTCTGAGGAATGGTTCATATTCCAGAAGCCAAAGCAAACTCACTGCTGTCAAGTTGGATCCTACTCATAGCAACACCTCTTTGAGTTTCTGAGGCAGTATCACTACAGAAGTAGACTGCCCAATTTTCCTTCTGAGGAGTGGCTGGTAGCTATTAGGAACTTAGTATTGGTCTCTGCTGCTGGCACATTGGGCATTCAACAGTGGCTGTAGCCACGTCAGCTTTGGTGAATAGAAGTCCATGTTGCCATCATGGCTAATTTGTTCATGAGCCCATTAAGCATGACCAGACACTCTCTTTCCACAACATGTGTCATCCTTCCTATCCAGTTGATTGTTGAAATCCACCTCTGATAAGGTCATCCTTTGGGGAGCATTTACATCACACACAAATATCTTTACTTTTTTAGCCAGTTAGAGAGATCTAGTCACATACCTCTTCCCCATACCTCCTTTGTCACCGATTTTTCAATCATGTTCCTTCCAAGTCCCTCACCATCCAGTCAAAGCATTGGCCACAGCTCATGAATCGGTACACAATTGCGCATCTGGCTATTTTTCCTTCCAAGCAAAGTGAAAAATCAGGTGCACTGCTCAAAGTTCTGCCTACTCGGAGAGTTTACCTTCACCACTGTCCTTCAGAAAGATCCTAGAAAGGGAACTATCTGTTAACCAGGCATGACATTTCTCTACCTCAGTCAGCTGATCATAAGGAACTCCCTATGAGGCCATAGGTACAGACTGGGAGAGGGAAGTTAATGTGACTGGAGTGGAGACCACGGGTATTTGGGCCACTTCCTCATGCCACTTGTGCATTCAGGTCCTACTCAAGCCTGATTTCATACATACCACTTCCATTTAATGACAGAGTGCTGATGTGCACATCAAACTTTATGACTTTGTAGGTGAGACAACACCTGTTCATGATGGACAGCTCAGGACATATGATGACTTGATGGCCCATGGTTAAGGTTCAGTCTCTACTAAGACCCAGTAATAAGCCAAAAGCTGTTTCTCAGAAGGAGAGTACTTATCTGCAGAAGATAGCAGGGCTTTGCTCCAAAATCCTAAGGTTCTGTACTGTGATTCACCAATAAGGTTCTGCACTGCCAAAGACTCCAGACAGCATTTCTATCTGCCACTGAGACTTGAAGCACCATTGGATCAGCCAGATCATAAGGCCCGAATGACAGAGCAGCTTAGATGGCAACCTGAGCCTGTTGCAGAGCCTTTTCTTGTTCTGGACCCCACTCAAAACTAGCAGCTTTTCAGTATGGTGATTCCTTCAAAAGTTGGAATTAGAAATACCATTTGACCCAGCCATTCCATTACTAGGTATATACCCTAAAGAAGTGAGAGCCATGACAAGAACAGATATATGCACGCCCATGTTCATCGCAGTACTATTTACAATAGCCAAAAGATGGAAACAACCTAGATGTCCATCAACTGAGGAATGGATAAGCAAACTATGGTACATACACACAATGGAATACTATGCAACACTAAAGAATAATGTAGAATCTGCAAAACACCGCATAATGTGGATGAACTTGAAGGACATTATGCTGAGTGAAATAAGTCAGTCACAAAAGGACAAATATTGTATTAGCCTGTTACTGTAAAAGTTAAGGAAAGGTTTATCTATTGAAGGAAATTTTCTTTGTTGGTTTCCAGGGGTGGGAGGGGAGGGGAGGGAATGCTGTGAGATAGACAGAGATAAATACTGATTTGGGTGAAGAGAAGGGCAATGTACCAAATGTGAGTAACCAATATGGCAGCATTGAGGATGAGAAAGACATAGAGAGGTACATGGGAAGTATAGACAACAAATATGAACCCTTTTGCATATACAGTACTGAGTTGTCAGTGAAAGCAAACATGGGTATATGGATGGATAGATAGGTGGACAGGCTAAATGATTAGGTATGTCTATGAAATGGGGAGTGTATCCAAGATCATATATAGGGTTGGCAGACAATGATCCTATAAGTTTATGTGAATGATCAGAATTCCCAGGTGTATAGTAGAGCTGACAAGGGGCAAGGTTGTGGTCACTGCTTGGTCACAGACAGCTACCCAGAGGGACCGAGTAGTTGAACCTGTGGGCTTGGGACCATAGTTGCAGGGGACATCGAGCTCAATTGGCATAACATACTATACAAAACATTGTTCCACCTCCTACTTTGGCAAGTAGCAACTGGGATCTTAAAAGCTAGCAAGCTGCCATCTAGATGCAACGATGGGTCTCTCCTCGTCAAAAGCAAAGAAGAAAGAGGAAAACCAAAATTAATGGAAACAATCAGTCCTAGTGACTGCTACACCATCCGATCTGCAACCTATACAACTATGAGACCAGAAGAACTAGATGGTGCCTGGCTACCACTGTCATCCACTTGGAAGGGATGTAGGAGATCCTTGATACAGAGGGAGAACAATGTGGAACAAAACTCAAAATCATTTGGAGGGGAAAAAAAAGGTGAGGACCAGGTTTGCTGGTCCAATAGAACCTGGTGGAACCACTGAGACTATGGCCCCTAGCTGCCCTTCAGGTCTGGAATTGAACCCACACCTGTGGTTTCCAGCCAAACAAAGTACTGGCATGTAAGTTAAACATTTACCTCAAGTAGACACACGCCCTGGAGAGAACAATCATGGGAGAAGGAAGGGCTGCTTATGCACAGGGAGACAGCTCAGGGGGCAGGAGTGTACGGAGGGATGGACACTGGGAAGAGGTAACTATGGGGAGGAAGTAGGAGGGGAGCTGTTGCATTGTGAACTGTGGTCAATGACATGAGACAAAATATATGTGAACTGCTGTATGGAAAGTGAATTTCCTCTGTAAAGCTTCACCCAAATCACAATTAAAAAAAAAAAAAAAAACCTAGCAGCTTTTTGAATAACTTAATAAATAAGCTAGAGTGGCATACCCAAATGAGGGATATGATGCCCCCAAAAGCCAAAGAGGCCAACCAGGTACTATGCCTCCCTTTTAGTTGTAGGAGGGGCCAGATGTAGCACCTTACCCTTCATGTTAGAAGGAATATCTCAACATGTTCTACACCACTGGACCCTAGAAATTTCACTGAGGTGGAAGGCACCTAAATTTTTGTCAGGTTAATTTCCCACCCTCTAGCACACAAATGTCTTACAAATAAGTCTAGAACTAAAACAAAAAAGCAACAAACTGCCTTCGGGTCGATTTGACTCATAGTGACCCCTCCATGGGTTTCTGAGGTGGTATCTCTACAGAATTAGATTGCCCAATCTTCCTTCCAGGGAATGGCAGGTGGGTTTGAACCTCCAGCCTTCTGGTTATCAGTCAAATGCCTTAGGCACCATAGTTCCCAATAGGTCTAAAGTCATTGATAATTCTTCCTTACTAGGTCAAATTAGCATAATGTCATCAATATAATGGATCAGTGTGAAGTCCTATGGAAGGGAAAGGTGATCAAGGTCTTGCAGACTAAATTATGACATAGGGCTGGAGAGCTGATACACCCCTGAGGTAAGACAAGAATAGTTTATTGCTGGCCTTGCCAGCTGAAGGCAAACTGTTTCTGGTGATTCTTTGAAATAGGTAATGGAGAAAAAGTGCATTAGCCAGGTCAATAGCTACACACTAGGTACCAGGAGGTGTATTAATTTGCTCAAACAATGAAACCACATCTGCAATTGGAATCACACCTGGTTAAGTTTTTAATACTCAACTGTTATTCTCCAAGATCCAACTGTTTTGTTTTGTTTCTTTTTCATTGCCTTCCCATGCACCTAAGTTAATATGTATCTACCCTTTAGTTAGTGATTTACCCACTCTTCCCCTCCCACCCCTCCTAACCGTCAAAGAATATGTTTTTTGGAGGAGGGAACCCTTTTCTTGACTTTTTACAATAGTGATCACATACAATATTTGTCCTTTTGTGTTTGACTAATTTCACTTAAGAGGAGCTCTGGTAGGGTAGTGCCTAAGGCACTTGACTGCTAACCAGAAGCCTGGCAGTTCAAACCCACCGGCCACTCCTTGAAAGGAAGGTTGGGCAATCTACATCTGTGGTGATACCGCCTCAGAAACTCAAGGAGGAGTCGCTATGAGTTGGGTCCGACTCTATGGAACATAACAACATTCTGGAACTGGGGAAATCATCACAGGGTGGGTTCAGGGTCACTTTGGACCTACTGTGAGACAGATCTGAGCTGAGACTCCATTAATAACCTGACTTCCATTTACCCCTACTATGACTGGTGGGCCACAGTGACGTTTTGAGTCTTCTAGAATTAGTGCCAGTTCAGAGCCATTGTCCAGTAATCCTGGAAAAATTTGATTATTTCCTTTTCCCCAGTGAACTGTCAGTTTTGTAAAAGGCCAGAGATCCCTTTGGGAAAGGCTGGGGGAAAGATTAACAGTATAAATTTTTGGCACTGTAGTGGGGTCCTTCCTCAAGGGGACCCAGCCTCCCCTTATTAAAGGTGTTGTGGGTCTGTAAACTGGCTCAAGTCTGGGAATTGGTTGAGGGGCCATGACTCACTCTCCTGGTGAGTCAAGTTAGACTTCCATTCACTTGACCTAGCATTTTTTTGCTTGTACAGATCAAATAAATATTTAGTTGTTGTTGTTGTTGTTATGTGCCATGGAGTCAGACCTGACAATATTTAGTAGATTTCCCATTTCTTTCCTTCCTGGGGACACCATGCCTAAATAGCCAGTGCCTTAAATCCATATGAGTCAGACTATTCTTGACTCTGCTGTTTGTTATAGTAGCCACATTCACCTTGTCTTATCACACAGGGTCAATTCAGCCCCGTTGTAGTTAGATATCTTAAGTCAATTAGGACTGTTTCCACTGTGGAATATGACTTACATAAAATAGGAATCTGTGGTAGTTTGGTTTGTGTGTCAGCTTGGCTGGGCCTGGTTGAGTGGCTGGGCAGCTGGTGGTAGTTAATCCCCATGAGGAGACTGGCAGTCAGCTCCATGATGAAAAGCTGGGTAGCTGCCTTTGGGTATGTGGTTTGCTTCCTATATATAAGGAGAAGCTTTGAGAATGGTCTCTAGCCTATGGCACATTTGGACCCTGCATGTAGCCGTGTTGTTGCTCAGCAGCCTGCCATGCTCTGCCAACCTTGGGATTTACAATGGACTTAAGTTAATGGCCTGCCACGTGGTTTGGTAACATCGGGACTGTGCCTTTTTACTTGTCAACCTTGGGGCTTCCTAGCCTCAGCAGCCAGCAGCTGTCTGAGTGAAGAAATGCCTATAGCTTCAATGGGCCAGGAGCAGGAGGCAGAACTGGACCCCAAGGTTGAGGGGCTTTCACCCAGCCCCTAGAGCCTGGCATTTGAACTTGGACTTAAAGGCTCCAAATTATAAGAATAAACTCCTGTTTGTTAAGGCCATCCCATTTGTGGTATATTCCTGTCAGAGTAGCACTAGGTAACCAGAACAGAATTTGGTACTGGGAGAGTGGGATGCTGCTCTGACAGATACCTAAAATGTGGAAACAGGAGTGGAGTGCATCCTTGATCCAAGACCCTGGCAGAGAGACCCTGGCATATGGCATGACAGACGGCAGGACAGACGGCAAAAGACCGGCATGACAGACAGCAGGAGCAGAGCCAAGAGAACCCGCATAAGACAGTGACAGCCTTACCAGCCCACGGAGGAGAAAGCCAGGTGCCATTGGGTAGATGGCTTCCTGGCAGAGTGGGTTGCCTTCGGGCATTAATTGGTAGAAGAGACCGAGACCGGCTTGAAATGGAGTAGCAGGTTGGCCGGCTCACGGAGCAAGAAAGCTAAATGTCCTTTGGGGCAAGAAGATTCCTGGCAGAGTGGGTTGCCCTCAGGCATTAATCGGCAGAAGCGGAGAGACCAAGGAAATGGAAGCAGAGATGCCTCAGACTGAGTAGGACCATGGCCTTTGGGGGTGGAATGACCACAGCCCCCTAGGTTTCAAAGAGCCAGGCCTTCACCAACTTGGTTCTGGAGTGTGGGGCTGCTCGTTCATGTGAGCTGATGGGATGGAGCCATAGCCGCTACCCGAAGAGTTGGGGGGGGGGGCTGCCATGCCCAAGAGGGAGAGGAACAGGGCTACCAGGCCAAGGGGGTCAGTTGCCACTTAACGGCACTAAGGGACTGGAGCCACCCAGTGAGGAGATCTGTACAGATGCCACCCAATGAAGTTGACAAGGGGTGGAATTGTGGTAGTTTAGTTTGTGTGTCACCTTGGCTGGGCCTGGTTGAGTGGCTGGGCAACTGGTGGTAGTTAATCCCCATGAGGAGACTGGCAATCAACTCCATGGTGGGATCTACTACAAGCAGCTGGGTAGCTGCCTTTGGGTATGTGGTCTGCTTCCTGTATATAAGGAGAAGCTTTGAGAATGGTCTCTAGCCTATGGCACACTTGGACCCTGCATGTAGCT
>NW_006921726.1:2065406-2076277 GCF_000298275.1 Orycteropus afer afer | reverse complement strand
CCTCCAAATTGTAAGAATAAACTGTTTGTTAAGGCCATCCCATTTGTGGTATATTTCTTGTCAGAGCGGCACTAGGTAACCAGAACAGAATCATAGCAGTCTTCATGTATGTTGGGGCTCCCTTCACAAATTTGTTTCTCACTGTTATGGTCGTCTGGGCACTCCATGTGTAAATCTGTGGATTTAACCTGATAAATCTGACATGCCAGTTTCTCTAAGCCAAGGAATGTCTGGTATTTCAACTTGATTTAATGTTGTTGTTAGGTGCCGTTGATTCAGCTCAGACTCATAGCAACCCTGTATACAACAGAAAGAAACACTGCCCGATCCTAAGCCAGCCTCACAGTATAGCTATACCAGGCCCATCATTGTAGCCAATGTGTCAGTCCATCTCATTGAGGGCCTTCTTCTTTATCGTTGATGCTCCACTTTACCAAGCATGATAACCACCTCCAGGGAATGGTCCCTTCTGACAGTATGACCAAAGTAGGTCAGACAAAGTCTGGCCATTCTTGCCTCCAGGGAGCATTCTGGCTGCACGTCTTCCAGGACAGATTAGTTCACTCTTTTGACATTCCAGGGTACTTTCGGTGTCCTTCGCCAACACCACAATTCAAAAGCATCAACTCTTCTTTAGTGTTCCTTGTTCATTGTCCAGCTCTCACATGCATCTGAGATGATTGAAAATACCATGGCTTGGGTTAGGTGCACCTTAGTCTTCAAAGAGACATTTTTGCTCTTCAGGACTTTAAAGAGGTCTTTTGCAGCACATTTGCCCAGTGCAATACGTCGTCTGATGTCTTGACTGCTGCTTCCATTGGTGTTGATTGTGGAACCAAGTAATAAGAAATCTTTGACAATTTCATTTTTCTCTCCATTTATCATGATGTTGCTTGTTGGTCTAGTTGTGAGGATTTTTGTTTTCTTTATATTGAGGTATAATCCATACTGCAGACTGTCTTTAATCCTCATCAGTAAGTGCTTCAAGTCATCCTCACTTTCAGCAAGCAAAGTTGTGTCATCTGCATATTGTAGGTTGTTAATGAGTCTTCCTCCAATCCTGATGCCACACTCTTCTTCATATAGTCCAGCTTCTTGGATTATTTGTTTAGCATACAGATTGAATAAGTATGGTGAAAGGATACAACCCTGACACACTCCCTTCCTGATTTTAAACCATGCAGTATTTCCTTGTTCTGTTTGAATGACAGCCTCCTCGTCTATATACAGGTTCCTCATGAGCACAATTAAGTGTTCTGAAATTCCCATTCTTCTCAATGTTATCCCATAATTTGTTATGATCCACACAATCGAATGCTTTTGCATAGTCAATAAAACACAAGTAGACATCTTTCTGGTATTCTTTGCTTTCAGCCAAGATCCATCTGACATCAGCAATGATCTCTCTCATCCTCTTCTGAATCCAGCTTGCATTTCTGAAAGTTCTCTTGTCAGTATACTGTCTTTAAATTACCTTCAACAAGATTTTACTTCGTGTGATATTAATGATATTGTTCAGTAATTCTCACATTCTGTGGGATCACCTTTCTTTGGAACGGGTACAAATATGGATCTCTTCCAGTCAGTTGGCCGGGTAGCTGTCCTCCAAATTTCTTGCCATAGCCAACTGAGTGCCTCCAGTGGGGCATCCATTGGCTGAAACATCTCAATGGGTATTCTGTCAATTCCTGGAGCCTTGTTTTTTGCCAATTCCTTCAATGCAGCTTCAACTTCTTCCTTGATTCTTGATCATATGCCACCTCCTGAAATGGATGAACATTGACCAGTTATTTTTGGTATAGTGCCTCTGTGTATTCCTTCCATCTTCTTTTGATGTTTCCTGCATCATTCAATATATTGCCAGTAGAATCTTTCAATATTGCAACTTGAGGCTTAAATTTTTTCTTCAGTTCTATCAGCTTGAGAAATGCCAAGCATGTTCTTCGCTTTTGGTTTTCTAACTTGAAGTCTTTGCATGTTTCATTATAATAATTGGTTTTGTCTGCTCAAGCTGCTCTTTGAAATCTTCTGTTCAGCTCTTTTATCTTGTCAATTCTTCCATTTGCTTTAGCTACTCTCCATGCAAGGGCAAGTTTCAGAGTCTCCTCTGACATCCATTTTGGTCTTTTCTTCCTTTCTTGTCTTTTCAGTGACATTTTGCTTTCTTCATGGATGATGTTCTTGATGTCATCCCAGAATTCCTCTGGTTTTTGGTCATTGGTGTTCAGTGCATCAAATCTGTTTTTTAGATGGTCTCTAAATTCAGGAGGGATGTAATCAAGGTCATATTTTGGCTCTCATGGACTTATTTTAATTTTCTTCAGCTTCAAGTTGAATTTGCATATGAGCAATGGATGGCCAGTTCCACAGTCAGCTCCTGTCCTTGTTTTGGCTGAAGATACTGAGCTTTTCCATAGCCTCTTTTCACAGATGTAGTTAATCTGATTCCTGCGTTCTGTCACTGATCTTGCAAAATTCTGTCATGAGATCTCTCATGAGATCTCCAGCATTATTCCTATAACCACGGCCATATTTTCCAACTACTGGTGATTCTTCTTTGTTTCCAACTTTTAGTGTAGGCCACCACATAATCCATTCAGTGAATCAACCAAATATACTATTATATCCTTCCCTGACCTCTCATGCTGAAACATTGAATAAAGATCTGCTTATTGGGCCCATATCAATAAACTCAGACTGATCCAACTTTATACTCCTTGTACCTTGCACTATTATCCCACACCCTTAATAGACATTCCCACACACAGTCTTCAGGTTTCTGTTTGTTCATATTGTAAAAATCAAGCAGTTTTTTTTTTGTTTGTTTGTTTTTTTAGTGTAGTGAAACTCTTCCTGAGTCATACTTTACTTCACCTTTTGGGGCTCCCTGGGGCTTAAATCTAGTTATAGTCTAGATGCAAAAATGAGTGCTAAGTGATTCCTGGGTACATTCAGTAATATCTTATAAGGCATCTGCCTCAGACAGAACCCCCAGACAATGGTCCACATGCTGCTTTACACAATATCTCAAAGACTCATTGGGTACAGCTGGGTTAATCTCATCAAATGAGGGTAAGGGGTCTTGTTCTGCTGACAGGAGTGACTCCATGGAATTCAGGGGCTCAGTGTTCCCCAGCCTCCCGATAATCTGCCCATATGTTCCCATCTCAAGTTTCAGGATCTCATTTCTTCCCAATCAGTGCCCTCATTTTAACTTTAGACACCATGGTTGGGAATTCAATTGATGATTTTGTTCAGCCGTTCTACAGTAAGACTCTTGGTTTGGTTTTCAACAATATCAGCTCTGTTACTACAAGAAATCTTGTTTTCAGGGCACAAGTGGCAACTTTCAGGCCTTGTATATGACACTTGAGCTGTGACCCTTTGAGTGCATCTTTCTCTTTTAGCACTTTGTCTAGCAAAAGTAGGACCAACCAACTAGCTTCCTTATACTTCTCATTCTAACAAAATTATAGAAAAGTATCAAGTATGTAATCATCCAGAGCCTTGTCTCTCACAAATATTTGATCCAATCATGGTGATATTTTACATATTTCTGTGGCCACTTCACCCATGGATTAGCCATGCCTGCTTTACTACTGGAAGCAAAATCATCCATGCCTTTAAGACTAGCCTGAGAACCAATTCAGAAAACTCATCCTTTTGATTTTGTTCCTGTAGAACAGCTGTCAATACCAAATGTCTTAGGCTGGGTTCTCTAGAGGAGCAAAACTACTGAAGCATGTAATTATATATACAGAGAGAGAGATTTCAAGGAAATGGTTCATGCAGTTGTAGAGACTGGCAAGTCCCAAATCCACAGGTCAGGTGTCAGGCTGGTGGATTCTCCTGACTCACTTGATTACAGGAGTAGACAAAATCAGTAAATCATGTGGCAGACTGGTGGCTCACATCCCAAGAACTAGAGATCAGATGATGAGGAGTTGAATGCAGGATCAAGAGAGAGAAATCTTTGCCAGAACATCCATATATATTGGAAATTCTCCTTATATCAGATCACAAAATGGAGGATAATTACATAATACTTAGAATCATGGCCTAGCTAAGTTGACACGTAACATCAACTGTGACACCTACCAAAAGTAGATTACACATACATAGACACAACATACACAAACACACACACCCTGTGCTCAGTCCTCTAGCTCCATCTGGATATATTCTTGACTATTATCATAACCTTCCTCCTTAGGAGTGACTGTGGGATGGAAAAGAAGCAGATTCAATGGTTGTATCTTGGGTTCACCATTCCTGAATTAGGTGTTCTAATGGGAATAGAGCCAGGAGTGAGGACTCCTTTACTGTAACCTGCCCTCCTTCCTACCCCACATAGCCCTAGCCATGAATAGTGTCCATGTGACTCTTGGGGACCATTTCCCAGGTTTTCTCTTTAAAAAAAAAAAACTATTAGCTCAGACTCCTGGCTGCTGCAGCCGTACGGAATTCTGCTGAAAGGGATGTGGCATTTTTATGTTTCTAACTTTATCTTATCCAGGCTAGATGCAGGAGTCCAGCTGAGGGTGGTGAGGTAGCAGTCTGTGTGCCTGCAGAGGTGGCCTCACTTTGGTTTGGGAGGCCCTTGCCCACCTCCAGAGCTGTCCTGGCCCCACATGTCCCTTGCCAACCTTGTGGTGGTTGCCTTGCATGCATCTCTGTCTCTCTCACTCCCTCATCCCATGGCTTCTGTCAGTGCCTGTGTTTCTCTTTGTGACTCTTCCCTGCTGTATGTCTCTCCCTTCCCCTGGTGAAAAGCAGACTCTTAAAAATGCCTCTTTTTACACTCCTTGATCTGCTTCTGTCAGTACCACCCCCACTCCCCAGCCTCAGCAAGTAGGACAGTTGAGGGAGGGGAGGCTAGAGGGAGCTGTCATTGTTGATAATGGGGTCCCAACTCAGTTTGGTTGTTTGTTTGTTGGCTACATGTGTCCTTCTGTGCCAACCACTTTGTGGCAGGTGAAAGGGGGGGGGGGGCAACAAGGGAGTCATTGGAAACACCCTATAGCTGCCCTTTGCTGCTTTCCAGTTCGTAAGACATTTTTTTCATGTTTATTTTGCTTCTTAAATAATTTTGTGAGGCTGGCAGGATATCTTTTAAAGTAAAAATGGTGGGTCTTTTAGGATATTATAAAAGCAATGTGCAGTTGCCAGAAGGACAAATTGTGTTAGTCCATTATCATAAAAAGTCAAGGGAAGGTTTATATATGGAAGGAAATTTTCTTTTTTGGTTACCAGGGGTGGGAGGGGAGGGAACACTGCTAGATAGGTAGAGACAAGTATTGATTTGGGTGAAGGGAAGGGCAGTGTACCAAATGTGAGTGATCAACACGGTGGCTTTGAGGAAGACGAAGACATAGAGAGGTGCATGGGAGGTACAGACAACAAAGATAAACCGTTTTGCACATACAGTACTGTGTTGTTAGTGATGGCAAACATTGATCTACAGGTAGATAGATGGGTGGACAGGTTGAACGATTAAGTATGTCTATGCAGGAGAGAGCATGCCCATGACCATGTACAGGGTTGGCAGACAATATTTCTATTTGTATGTTCTGTAAGAATTTCCAGGTATATAGTATTGCTGGCAAGGGACAAGGTTGTAGTCACTGCTTGGCCACTGCCACCTATCTGGAGGGAGCGAGTAGTTGGACATGTGGGCTCGGAACCATGGTCACAGGGGACATCAATCTCAATTGGCATAACCTACTACACAAAAACATTGTTCCACATCCTACTTTGGTGAGTAGTGACTAGGATCTTAAAAGCTTGCAAGTGGCCATTTACATGCTATGATGGGTGTCTCCTCATCCAGAGCAAAGAAGAATGAAGAAAACCAAAGACACATGGAAACAGTTAGTCCAAGCGACTGGTACAACATGCGATCCTCAACCTATACAACTATGAGACCAGAAGAACCAGATAGTGCCCGGCTATCACTGTCAACCACTCAGAAGGGGATCTATGTAGGAGATCCTGGATAGAATGGGAGAACAATGTGGAACAAAACTCAAAATCATGAGGGAAAAAAGGGGGGGGAGGGGCCAGGTTTACTGGTCTGATAGAGCCTGATGGAACCACTGAGACTATGCCCCCTAGCTGCCCTTCAGGTCTGGAATTGAACCTACTCCCATGGCTTCCAGCCAAATGAAAGACAGGCATATGAGCTGAAGATTTACATTAAGTAGATACACTTCTTGGAAAGACCAATCATGGGAGAATAGAAGGGCTGTGTATGCACAGGGAGACAGCTCAGCAGACAGGAGTGCATGGGAAGGAAGGACATAGGGAAGTGGTAACTATAGGGAAGAAGTGAGAGGGGAACTGTTGCATTGTGGGAAATTGCAGTCAATGTCATGAGACAAAGTTTATGTGAGCTTCTATATGGAAAGTGAATTTTCTTTGTAAACTTTCACCCAAATCACAATAAAAATTGAAAGAGGAAAAAAAAAAAAAAAAGCAACATGCAATTGCTGGAGAAAACAGAAAATACAGGTGATCAAAAAATAAGAAAGAAATTATTTTTTCAGCATAGAGTATCTGTTATTTCAGGCCCTCATCTCAGCACTCAGGATAGGGCAATCAACAAAATAGGAAAAAGCAATCATAATAATGGTTCAGATCCAAGGAATTGTAGGGAGCAAATGACGGTGAGAGTGGTTACCCTTGCCTGGAATGAGTTCACAGTGATGAGGCTGATCTACTTCTGAAAATTAGCCAATGAAAACCCTATGGATCACAACAGAATATTGTCCGATAATAGTGCTGGAGGATGAGTCCCCCAAGTTGGAAGACATTCAGAATGCAACAACAGACTCAAACATACGAACAACGATCATGAAGATGGTGCAGGTCTGTGCATCATTTCATTCTATTGTGCATTGGGTTGCCGTGAGTCACAGCTTACTCCATAGGAGCTAATAACAGCAGCAGCAGCAGCAGCTCACTTCTTGTACTACTTTCAAACTCAAGACTCTGTCCCAGCACATAGCTTGGGTTGGGTAGGTCCCATCTGGGGACATGATAAAGGCCTTTGGGACTTGGTGCTTGGTAGAGAACCCTTGCTGCCTCTTTGCTGTTGTGTGAACTGGCAGGATGGGCAGGAGAAAGAGGCAGACTTCAGGAGAGGGCAAAAGTGGGGAGTATTTTTCCCCTGAGCACATTTTCTAAGTGGCACTTTTTCACCAGTTTATTGAATTGACATTGGAGGAAGCAGAGAGCAGGACCATGACCTGTAGAGAAGGTAGTCCCAGTAAGGGGCATGTTTCATGAGTTCACTCACCCTCCCACACCCCTTCCCTCAACCCTAGTACTTGTCTCTGCCTCTGCTCCTGGCAGCTTAGGAAAACCAATGACTTTGGGGTTGTAGAAGCCATTCATACAGTAAGTACAGGTGGCCCAAGGACACCCCATTAACTTGGTTTCCTTTAGTGAAATATAAGGGAGCTTGTAGCCTATACAGTGACTTTGTGTGAATTAGAAGGTGGCATCCCTTTGATGGTGAGTTCAGCCCCACCTAGATGCCCCTATGGAGCACACCCTGCATGCTGTACTCATCAGACTCAGTGAGAGGGGGCAGAGGCTCAGAAGTCTTTTCAGCTGAGACAGATCAATAGCCTCACCCCCTCTGTCATTCATCTCCTTGGCCCATCCATCCCAGATCACCTGAGATAGGGAAACTATGAGCCACAATGACTTTGGCCTCTGAGCCAGGTGTTTGCCCTCCCAGCTGTCCAGCCTTTATCTCTTCAGCTACCTCTTTCTCCCAAATCAAGGAGAAAACATAATGGACATCTTTCTCTTGAACATTGTGGCTCAACATTTCCACTTCTCAAAAGACCTCAGACAGAGACTTTAATACACAACTTTCAATGAAAGACAGAACAACTGGAAAGAAACTGAACAAAGGTGTTTTGTTGTTTTGTTGTTATATGCTGTGGAGTCGACCCCAACTCATAGCGACCTCTCTTGGGTTTCTGAGGCAGTATCACTACGGAAGTAGATTGCCCAACCTTCCTTCTGAGGAGTGGCTGGTGGGTTTGAACCACCAGCCTTCTGGTTAGCAGTCAAGTGCTTAGGCACTATGCTACCAGAGCTCCTTAAAAACATCGTAAGTGACTGGATGGGACTCTTAGAGGGCTAAGTCAAGAAAGAGACAGCCCAGCTATTTGGCAGTCTTGAACCGACAGCATTGTGTGTGCCAGGTGACTGCCTGAGGCCTGAGACTAATCCCTAGGGCCCAACAAAGATGTAGAAGAGCTAAACAATACAGTCCACCAACTTGACCTTATAGACATCTACAGAGCACTTCACCCCACAACAGCGCAATATACATTCTTTTCCAGTGCACATGGAACATTTTCCATGATAGACCATATGTTAGGCCATACAGCAAGCCTCTATAAATTTAAAAACATTGAAGTACTGCAAAGCATCTTCTAAGATCACAGTGCTATCAAATTAGAAATCAACAATAGGAAGACCAATGGAAAAAGAGTAAACATATGGAAACTGAACAACACCCTCCTTAAGAAAGACTGGGTAAGAGAAGAAATAAAAAGTGAAATTGAAAAATTCCTTGAATCAAATGAGAATGAAAACACAACATACCAAAATCTTTGGGAGCCAGCAAAAGCAGTGATCAGAGGTCAAGTTATAGCAATAAATGCACACATCAAAAAAGAAGAAAGAGCCAAAATCAACATCTCCAATGATTAGAAAAAGAACAGCAAAAAAATCCTATAGTTGCCAGAAGAAAGGAAATAATCAAGATTTGAGCAGAAATCAATGAAACAGAAAATAGTAGAAAAAATCAACAAGATCAGAGGTTGGTTTTTTGAAAAGATTAATAAAATTGACAAACTACAGGCAAATTTAACAGAGGGAAAGAATACAAATAACACGAATAACAAAAGAAACGGGGTGATATCACAACAGAACCAACTGAAATAAAAAGGATAATATCAGGATACTATGAAGACCTGTACTCCAACAAATTTGAAAATCTGGAAGAAATGGACAGATTTCTAAAAACACACCATTTACCTAAACTAACACATACTGATGTGGAAAAGTTGAACAGATCCATAACAAAAGAAGAAATTGAACAGGTCATCAAAATATTAACAACTAAAAAAGTCCTGGCCCAGACGGTTTCACCAGAGAATTCTACCAAATATTCAGAGAAGAACTGACACCACTCCTACTCAAACTATTCCAAAATATAGGAAAGGATGGAATCCTCCCTAACTCATTTTATGAAGCAAGCATAACCTTAATATCAAAAAAAGACATCACTCAAAAGGAAAACTGCAGACCAATATCCCTCATGAATATAGATGCAAAGATCTTCAACAAAATCCTAGCCAATAGACTCCAACAATGTATCAAGAAAATTATTCATTATGACCAAGTGAGGTTCATATCAGGTATACAAGGATGGTTCAGCATTAGAAAAATGATCGACGTCCTCCACCACATAAATAAAATAAAGAAAAAGAACCACATGATCCTATCAGTTGATGCAGAAAAGGCAGTTGATAAAATCCAACACCCAATCTTGATCAAAACTCGCAGCAAAATAAGATTAGAAGGGACATTCCTCAACATAATAAAGGGCATCTATGCGAAACCAACAGCCAACATTGTTCTCAATGGAGAGAGACTGAAACTATTGCCCTTGCAAACAGGAACCAGACAAGGATGCCCTCTATCACCACTTCTATTCAGCATTGTATTGGAAGTCCTAGCCAGGGCCATAAGGCAAGAAAGGGAAATCAAAGGCATCCAAATTGGTAAAGAACAAGTCAAACTATCCCTGTTTACTGATGATATGATCCTATACCTAGAAAACCCAAGAGATTCAGTCAAAAATCTACTGGAAGTAATTGAGAGATTTAGCATCATGGCAGGATACAAGATCAACATAAAAAAATCAGTTGGATTTCTTCTACACCAGCAAAGATATTGCTGAAAAAGAAATAAGGAAATCAATACCATTTACAATAGCTACCAAAAAAAACAAAATACCTGGGAATAAATCTTACCAGGGACACAAAAGACCTCTACAAAGAAAGCTATAAAAAACTACTTCAGGAAACCGTAAGAGATCTACATAAATGGAAGAACATACCATGCTTGTGGATAGGAAGACTGAACATTGTGAAAATGTCATTTCTACCCAAAGCAATCTATACATTCAATACAATCCCAATCCAGATCCCATCAACATTCTTTAGGGATATGGAAAAACCAGTCACTAACTTTATATGTAAAGGAAAGAGACCCTGGATAAGCAAAGCACTATTGAAGAAGAAGACCAAATGTAGGAGGTCTCACACTGCTGGATCTCAAAACCTACTGTATAACCACAGTAGTCAAAACTGCCTGGTATTGGTTTAATGACAGATACATAGACCAATGGAATAGAATTGAGAAGCCAGAAATAAATCCATCGACCCATGGTCAGCTGATTTTTGACAAAAGCCAAAATCCATTAAATGGGGAAGAGGATGTTTGTTTAATAAATGTGCTGGCAAAACTGGATATCCATTTGCAGAAAAATGAAACAAGAGCTGTACCTCACACCATACACAAAAACGAACTCCAGATGGATCAACAACTTAAATGTGAAACCTAAAACTATAAAGTTCCTCAAGGGAAAACTAGGGCAAATTTAGAGGCCCTAATATATGGCATAAATAGACTTATCAAGCATAACCCAAAATACACAAACAGCAGAAGAGAAACTAGATGAATGGGATCTTCTAAAAATTAAATTTTTATGTGCTTCCAAAGACTTCTTCAAAAAAGTCAAGAGAGAACCTACAGATTGGGAAAAAATACTCAGCAATGAC
>NW_006921726.1:2049830-2063864 GCF_000298275.1 Orycteropus afer afer | reverse complement strand
ATGAACCCTTTTGCACATACAGTACTGCATTGTTAGTGAAGGCAAACATGGGTTTATGGGTGGACAGGCTGAATTATTATGTAGGTCCATGCAGCAGGGAGTGTACCCAAGACCATGTATAGGGCTGGCAGACAATGGTTCTACAAGTGTATTTGTATGTTCTGTAAGAATTCCCAGATGTATATAGTAAAGCTGACAAGAAACAAGGTTGTCATTTTTTGGTACCAAGAGGGAGTGAGTAGTTGAACCTGTGGGCTCGGGACCATAATCACAGGGGACATCAAGCTCATTTGGCATAACATACTACATAAAACATTGTTCCACCTCCTACTTTGGTGAGTAGCGACTGGGATCTTATTAGCTTGCAAGCAACCATCTAGATGCAATGATGGGTTTCTCCTCGTCCAGAGCAAAGAAGAATGAAGAAAACCAAAGATTCATGGAAAAAATTAGTCTTCACAACTGGTACACCATGCGATCTATAGGCAATATGACTATGAGACCAGAAGAACTAGATGGTGCCCGGCTACCACTGTCAACCACTCGGAGAGGGATCTATGTAGGAGATCCTGGATAGAGAGGAAGAACAATACAGAACAAAACTCAAGATTATTTGGTGGTGGAGAAAGGGGGACCAGGTTTGCTGCTCTGATAGAGCCCGGTGGAACCACTGAGACTATGGTTCCTAGCTGTCCTTCAGGTCTGGTATTGAACCCACCCCTGTGGCTTCCAGCCAAACAAAAGACAGGCATATTAGTTGAACATTTACCTGAGGCAGATACACTCCTTGGAGAGAACAATCATTGGAGAAATAAGGGCTGTTCATGCACAGGGAGACAGCTCAAGGGGGCAGGAGTGTATGGAGGGATGGACACAGGGAAGTGGTAACTATTGGGAGGAAGTGGGAGAGGAGCTGTTGCATTGTGATAAATCATAGTCAATGTCATGAGACAAAATGTATGTGAACTGCTATATGGAAAGTGAATTTGCTCTGTAAACATTCACCCAAATCACACACACACACACAAAAAAAAACCTCAGACAGACTTCCAGTAAGATGGAGGAATAGGTAAGACAAGCGACATAGACCCTCTTCAACAAACAAAGAACAACCAATTGATAGAAATACAGAAGATAATCCTGGAGCCCTAAGCTTTGAAAGGAACTATGCTTTCAAAGCATAGAAGAAGATTAGGCACCCACTAGTGGAAAAACTGAATGAAAACAGTGAGTACAGAGACAGTGGGAGCTGTGGACTGTCAGCTACTCTGACAGGACTAACAGCCTTAATATTTCCAAGTGGTGTTGGGACCTGAGAATTGACCTAAAGATCAGCTCTGGTCACCAAGGGCTGCAGGGACGACTGCGCTGGTGGCCTGTGACTAGGAAGGGAAACAGCAAGGAGGGAAACAACCTGAGCTATTGACTTTCTGCTATCCAGAGGGCACAGCCATTTTGATTGTTTACATGCAGCAGCCATGTTGGATATTTAAAGTGACCAAGGGTGCAGCCATTTTGAACGTTTATCAGCGGTGGCCATTTTGGATATTTAAAGTGACCCAGGGCACAGCCATTTTGAATGTTTACAAACAGCAGACATTTTGGATTTTAAAGTGACAGCATTCTCATTCGGATTCCAGGGACCTAAGAATAGGCTCTGTTTGCCAAGGTTGGCAGGGCATATGAGAGGCTGACAACAGGGAAGGAGACAGGTGGCAAGTGTGTAAGTGCTGTCAACTAGTGAGTAGAGGAGCACAGCACAGTACCCTGCTTGTATAAATACAAAGAAAACAAAAGACGTGGGCAAGTCACTCCAACATACAATCACCAATTAAATATAAACACAAAAAGGTCACAATGACTCAGAGACAATAGAGCGTCACAGTCCACACAAAGAAGCAAGATAAAGCAGAAGAAACAAGGGACCAGGATGCAGACCCAAAACACATCCCCGAGGAAGATGCAGCATTGGAACTCCCTAATAAGGAATTCAAAAGGATTATATTTAGGCATCTTCAATGAATTGAGAGACAGATCAAGGAAAACACTGAGAAAAATGAGGAAAACACAGAGAAAAGCCTACAACAATTTCGAAAGACAGTACAAGAACAAAATGACAGAATAAATGAAAAATTAGAAATGATACAAAATCTACACACAGAAATCCAGAAGATTAATACTGAGTTTTCAGAAATAGAGAAGACGTTGAATGGACAAAGGAGCAGAACTGAATCAATAGAAGAAAGAATTAGTGAAATTGAAGGCAAATACCTGAACACTTCTTTGGAAAGGGATCAATCAGAAAAAAAGGTCAAAACAAAATGAAGAAAGCCTAAGGTTCATGTGGGATACTTTCAAAAGGAATAATCTATGTGTAATCAGAATTCCAGAACAGGAATAGACAAATAAAACCACAGAGAAAATTGTGGAAGATTTGTTGCAAGAGAATTTTCCTGGTATGGTGAAAGATGAGAATATATCCATTCAGCAAGTCCAACGAACTCCAAACAGGATAGACCCCAAAAGAAAATCACCAAGACATATTTCAAACTCACCAAAACCAAAGACAAAGAAAGAATCATGAGAGCGGCATGGGAAAAATGAAACGTTACCTACAAGGGGCAGTCAATAAGACTAAGCTCAGATTTCTCGGCAGAAACCATGCAGGGAGAAGGTAATGGATGGTATATATAAATCCCTGAAAGAGAAAAATTTTCAACCAAGAATTATGTATCCAGCAAAATTGTCCCTCAAACATGGTGGTGAAATTAGGACATTTCCAGATAAGCAGAAATTAAGGGAATTTGTTAAAACCAGACCAACCTTATAAGAGATGCTAAAGGGAGCCCTTTGGACAGAGAAGCAACAAAAGCCAACAACAACTGACCATTAACACACATGATGATATAATCCAGAAACCAATCCAGCTATGGAAGTATCCAAAGGAAATAAGCCTACAAGATTGTAAACAGGGAACCAGAGACATAATTGGCAAATGAGGACAACTACAAACCAAAAAGAGGGAAAAAACTGTGTCAGTACAGAACTTCTAGATGGTAGGGAAGTCAAGACAACTACAAGATAGAACAGACTGTTCTAAACTTGGGAAGAAAACTATAAATCACAGGGTAACCTCAAACAAAAATTATAAACGTTCACATCAAAATTAAAAAGACCAGCACAAATATTTACCAAATACTAAAATAATAGCAACAGAAGAAGTGATAACATGATTCATAAACAAAACGAGCTTAGCACAGAAAATTATATAGAACAAAGAAATCAACACCATGAAAAAGCACGTAACAAAAATGACAGCAACAAATTCATGTTTGCTGATAATTACATATCTAGCTAGGGACTCATCTCTAAGATTTATAGAAAACTCCAGTGCCTCAACCCCAAAGGAATTAACAATCCAATTGAAAAATGGGCAGAAAACATGAATAGACACTTCACCAAGGAGGATAGGCAGGTGGCCAGCTAATACATGAAGAGATGTTCACAATCATTGGCCATCAGAGAGATGCAAATCAAAACAACAATGAGATACCGTCTCACCTCAGCACTGATGGCAAGGTTCAATGAGACAGAAAATAATAAATGCTGGCAGGAAAGATTGGGATTCTCTTACACTGCTGGTGAGACTGTGAAGTGGTCTAACCACTGTTGAAAGCAATATGGCGGTTCCCTAGAAAGCTGGAATTGGAGATACCATTTGATCCAGCAATCCCATTACTAGGTATATATCCTAGAGAGGTGAGAGCCAAGACAGGAAGAGATACATGCATGCTCATGTTCATCACAGCACTGTTTACAATAGCATAGAAACAACTTATGTGCCCATCAGTGAAAGAGTGGATGACCAAACTATAATACATACACATAATGGAATGCTACGCAGCTCTAAAGAATAATGTAAAGTCTGCAAAACACCGCATAATATGGATGAATTTGGAGGACGTTATGCTGAGTGAAATAAGTCAATTGCAGAAGGACAAGTATAGTATTAGGTTGTTGTTGTGGAAGTTCAAGGAAAGGTTTATATATGGAGGGAAAATAACTTTGTTTGTTGCCAAGGGTGGGAAGGGAGGCGAGGGAACACTCAAAAAAAAAAAAAAAGCATTGAGCCATGTCACTTTAGTTTTGTGTATTTCACTGTACATAAATTATATTTCAATAAAATGCTTAAAAAAAAAAAAAAAAAAAAGACCTCAGACAGATTCTGTGATACCCTGAGTGAACCTGGAATCAGACTTAGACAAGGGCACCTATGGTGCAAGCAGGAGCATCATGGTATCCTTCCTGAGTTCCCTGGAGCTCCTGTCTCCTCATATCCCTGGGATTCAGGAATTCTCCTCAGGTTTCCTGGGCTATTTACCTTTTTGCCCCTAGAGTTCTGGAGAATGTAAAATCTGATGCTTCCAACCCTCTGTAAATAACTTCCACTTCTCCAGACTAAATTCCAGTCAGTTTTGTTCCCAAAGTTTGCCAGTTTTCTGAACTTTTTATTATTCTCAGCTGCAAACCTGTTTTCCGCTTTCCTCAGAGGCTGTGGAGCTTCATTTTTCAGTAGGATTAGGTGAGGCTTCCGGGCAGCTGCTGGCCCAGCACATCTTTGGTTCCAAAGGTTCCAAGTATCCTGTGCCAAGAATTCCCATCTTTCCAGAAATCACCTCCTGGTTGAGAATCAACTCAGCCAAGCAGAGACAGAGTAATAGAAATGTTTTTGATGTAAAACATCTCAAACAGAGGGCCTAGAAGAGTCCTCCACTCTAGAGGAATGGGAGACACAAAGGGGGTGGGGGAAGCCTGAAAAAGGGAGGGAGTATGAAATGGAATTAGAGAAACTGTTTCAGAAAATTAGAAAGAGTCGTTAGGAAACCAGAACTTGAGAACAGGTGTGTACCAAAGAGCTCCTGGTGTGTCTCACCTGGGTGGTATACATGCAGGAAAACATCCACTGAGGGAAATTCCGTGACAACTGGGACTGAAATCCAGGGCAGCTGGGACTTAGAGAGAGGCCTGGAATCCTAGAGGCAAGGTCCAAGCCTTTACCAGCCCTGTGCCCTTTGCCCTTTCACCTAGCCCTCCACCTCCCTTTCTCTCAGTGTCTCTGCAGTTCTGGACAAATGTAGTGACCTCCTAGGAACCAGGCTTTTCTGAGAACATCCACCTGCCTTCATCCTCTGCAACCAGTTGCTTTTGAGTCAGTTCTGACTCATGGTAACCTATGTGTCTGAGTAGAACTGTACTCCATAGAGTTTTCAATGACAGATTTTTTTCAGAAGTAGAGTCCCAGGCCATTCTTCCAAGGCACCTCTGGGTAGACTTGAACTTCTAACCTTTAGGTTAGCAGCTGAGCACATTAACCATTTGTACCACCCAGGAACTGCCCCTCCTCTGTAGGCTCACTGATTCCTTCTGGTTGTTGCTGGTTGGAGCCCCACTGATTCCTTCTGGTTGTTGCTGGTTGGAGCCCCTGTTCCCATGTGGGATTAGGCCCAAGGGGCAGACAGGAGAGGACAGGCTCTCAGCCTTGCTGCCCTAAGATACCACCTGATTCTGGGCCCAGCGTATCGTTTAGCCCTTGGTGTTTCCACCAGGCCCCTCCAGGATACCCTTGGAATGTGCTCCTGCTCCTCCCCACTGCCAGGAGATCTACAAGCAGCTTCTTGGCCTTTGAGCTCCATGGTCCCATTCTGAAAGGTCTGAGGTAGCTGGATAGCATGGAGGGTGGAAGCTATGCAGGCAGAGCCTCACCCATGGCAATGGGTCCTTGGGGATCTCCTTCTCCTCCCCCTGCATTGCTTCCTGCCCAGAATTGGTAGCAAGCTGGATTCCTCATGCAGCATGACTCATCCCAGCTCCCTCCAGAGAGAGGACAGAGTGCTGTCTGAGTCTAGATTTTTGGAGGTTTTGCCTTGGTCTTGCTTCTGACCTCGAGATTTAAAGTGGCAAAGGCCCTAAGCTAGGCCTCCAAGGGCTGGTGGCTGACAGAGACAGAGTCAGAAGGTTCTAGGGCCATGGGAGCCTCCTGTTCCTATCTCACTTACTGTTTGAGACAAGTCTCTAGTCCTCAGCTCTGACTCTGAGAAGTGGGCTGTTCCTGAGAAGCCTTTCCTGCTTGGAAAGGAGGTTATTAGGGGGCTCAAAGAAGCCTCTTTGCTATGAGCTACAATTCCTTTGACAATGAACCAAGCTTTTCATTTAAATGGGACAAAATTTATCACAGAGAGGAACAAATGGACTTAAATGCATTTACCAGATTCAGATTATTTCCCAGTGGAAGGATCCAGAATGTGCTGGAGCAGATAACAAAGTACTGAGAATTCACAGGAACTGGTGGACCTTTGGGCCATTTGGCCCTAGACCTCTTGGAAGTATGTTTTGGAGAATCTCAGTCCCACAGGATGCTCTGGAAAAAGGTGATGGGTTTGGGAAATAATTTCCTTTCAGACAGTCATAAACACAGTAGCTAACAGCACAACAGGAGAGAAAAAGTAGTTGGTTGTTGCATTCTTTGTGTTCCTAACCTGTTTGGTCCAGAGTCCCTTCTCTGCTTTCAGTGGGTGGGAACTGAGGCATAGACAGGGCAACTAGCCCAGGGCCACACATGACTTAGGGTCTGTCTTAATTTGGTTCTCTAGAGAAGCAAAACTAGTGAAATGTATATATAAATAGAGATTTACTTCAAGAAAATGGCTTACACAGTTATGGGTGTTGACAAGTCTCAAATCCATAGGTCAGCAGGCAGCAGATTGAAATTTTCTGCTGACACATGTGGTTGCAGGAGCTGAAGAATCCAAAATCTGCAGGTCAGGAGGCAGTCTAGAGGCCTCCTCTGGCTCATGGGATTACAACGCAACGTGACACAACTGCTGCCATGGGGTCGGATCTGACTCATAACGACCCCTCCTTGGGTTTCTGAGGCAGTATCGCTATGGAAGTAGATTGCCCAAACCTTCCTTCCGAGGAGTGGCTGGTGGGTTTGAACCTCCAGCCTTCTGGTTAATAGTCATATGCCTTAGGTACTATGCTACCAGAGCTCCCCATGGGATTATGGAGGCTGGTAAATCTGTAATCTCCATGTCAGGTGATGGGAGGAAGTCTTCTGCAGGCTTACATACCAATAACCAGAAGTGAGTTGATGAGAAAAGTGCAGGGTCAAAAGACTGAGAGGGAGGAGAGCAGGCATTGCCAGAACATCTGTTTATATATTGGAAGCAGTCCATACTCCCAAGGAAACTCCCTTTCAGCTAGTTGGCTGATCAAATCAGATAACATCATGGAGGTGATTACATTGTAGTACATTATGGAAAAGCAGTCCACTGTCTGCCAGACCACTGAGAATCATAACCTAGCCAAGTTAACCCGTAACGTATACCATCACGGGGCTTAACCCAGGCCAGGAACCAGACCTCCTGCTCCAGCCCCTAAGCAGGGTCTTGGTTCGGCTCAGCTTGGATCAGTATTGGATAATGAATCAAATTCCCTGTGATCTGACACTCCCTCTATATTTTTCTGACTATATTTTTCTAAAAAGCGTGCTTTTGGTATTTATCTGTTACTACTGCTGTTTCTTTGACTTTAATTAAATTTCACTTGGCCAAGGCCGGATATCTGTTCCCAGAGGCCTGTTTCATGCAGAGGGTGTCATTTTTAAGGGCTTCAAAGTGAAAACACAAACCACATGCAGCCATGAAACCCCTTGCTGAGAAAAGCTGGATGGACACATGCATGTGTCACAGTGAACAGGGCCTTGAGGGAGTGAGGAAGGAGGGCTAGTCTGCTGGGGTGCTGGTTTCAAAATCCTGCAGGGGCCGGCCTTGGAGGAATAGCAGGGTCACAGAGGCGCCCTTGGGGGTCAGTGGCTCTGAGGGTAGCCAGAAAACCCGACTCCTTGCTCCTCACCCCCAGCCAAGCTGGGCAAGTTGAGGAAGGGGAGCAGGTGGCCTTTGACTTCCTATCAGGTAGTTTTTTCTCTTCTCTTGTACCTCCACTGAATGTCCTTCCTACCCCACCCAACCCCAGGAGTATCTGGCTGAAATGGATTAGCCAGTGCTTATTAAGCATCTCTTTGGGTTCCAGGCTCCAAGCTCAGGCAACATTGGAGGCAGGCTAGGTTGCCATGGGGCCAGGGAGCAAGTGATGCCCACCCCGACATTAGGCCAGAGTTGAGATGGTTTTGTTGAAACTGAGAATGACCTCTTTTAAGGAGAGGGAAGTGTGGCAGTTGTCTTCCTTACTTTTGCTAGTTTGGCTTGTTCTGGGTGTTTTCCAAGCCTGAGGGAGGTGCCCTAGCTATTAACTCTCACAGTCCCCCTCTCCCATGTTCAGATAGGTCTCTCTCCATCCAACCCCCTTATGGGGCTCCTACCTCATCTGCATAATCTTGTCATTGCAAGTTTTGGGGGCTTCTTGGGGGCATGTTGTACACACATAAGTAGAAAGACTACTTATGACTACTTGATTGTTTTCAATTAATAGTTGATATATTGAAATAGACTTTTTTTTTTTTTAACCTGTGATTTGGGCAAAAGTTTACACAGCAGTTTTCTTTTTCATTCAACAGTTCATGCAGATTTTGTTTCATGAAGTTGATTGCAATCCCCACAATGTAACAACTCTCTTCTCACTTACTCCACGTGGTTACCTTTTCCCTGTATCCTTCTTTCCTATGCATTCCTGCCCTCTGACCTATCTCTTTGTGCAAATACTGCCCTTCTGCTCTCTTATGGGTGAATGTTCTAAGGAATGTAATTGTTTACCTTAAAATAGACATTTTAAAACTTAGTTTTTCCTTAAGCTTTCAAGTTCAATCTACAAATCTCATTATCCTGTTTATGTATCTAGTAAATGTAAATGATCTTGTTTAAAAGGGGGTGTTTATAACCCCATTAATTAAATTTCTTTAACTATCTTGAAGTGATTTTATAAATAAATTTAGAAAATTGAGGCTGGCCGTTCAAACACACCAGTCAACTCCTCAGAAGGAAGGTTCAGCAATCTACTTCTGTAGTGATACCGCCTTGGAAACCCAAGGAGGGGTCGCTATGAGTCGGGTCCAACTCGACGGCACATAACAACAACAACATAAATATCCTAAAAAGCAGAACTTTCCCAGGTTTCTAGAAATTTGCTAACATTTAATAAATTACACTTATAAATATGTGCATATTTAAGTTCTCGTAAAAATTTTAAAACTATTACAAATTCTCTTTAAATGTTCTGCTTAAAATCGTAAACCTAAGGTTATTCAATTACCCATTTTAAATTGAAATTAACAAGCTAATCTGTTAGATATGGCGATATGCCTGTGTCTTAGGCTGAGGTTCTCTACAGAATCAAAACCAGTGAAGCATGTATATGTAGAGAGAGAGAAGGAGCTCTGGTGGTGCAATGCCTAAGGCATTTGACTGTTAATCAGAAAGTTGGTGGTTCAAACCCACCAGATGCTCTATGGAAGGAAGACAAGGCAATCTACTTCCATAAAGATTTACAGCCTTGGAAACCTAATGGAGGTCTATATGAATCGGAGTTGACTTGATGGCAGTGGTTTTGATTTTTTTGGCTTATAGATGGCAGGGGGCTAGATAGGAATTTATCTCAATGAAATGGCTCACACAGTTGTAGACGCTGGCAAGTCCCAAGTCCAGGGGTCAAAAATTAAGCTGGAGGTTTCTCCTGACTTTATACAGCTATAAAGGCTGATGAACCCAAGATCAGCAGGCAGTATAGCAAGCTACTGGCTTCAGAGGATGACAAATCCAAAATTATCAGGGAACATGGCACATTGTTAGCCCACAGGCTGTGAAGGCAATAGTCCCACGATTGGCAATATGGCAGGCCACTTGCTCAAATCTAGAAACTGGAGACGATGATGCGCTAGATGCAGGATCAAGATCAAACAGAAAGGCAGAGGATTTTCCCAGGATGTCCATATAGATGGATGGATGGATGGATGGATGGATGGATGGATGGATAGATAGAGATAGATATAGATACATAGATATAGATGTAAATATAGATATAGATATATATTGGAAGCAGGCCACACCCCTGAGGAAATTCCTCTTCAACTGATTGACTGCTCATAGCCCTTTTCATCATGTAGATTATTACATTGTATCAGATCTCATCATGGGGAATGACTACATCTGAACCTCTTAGAATCATGGTCCAGCAGGCAAGTTGACACACAACCTTAATTATTACAGCCTGATTCTCTTAAATGTTATAATTGTGTGAAGTACGAGATTTATACCTTCCTAAACTTATTTATAAGGAGCCCTGGTGGTGCAATGGTTAAGAACTCAGTGGCTGACTGAAAGGTCAATGATTCTAACCCACCAGCCACTCCATGGAAGAAAGATGTAGCAGTCTGCTTTCAGAAAGATTACAGCCTTGGAAACCCTATGGGACAGTTCTACTCTGTCCTATAAGATTGCTTTGAGTCAGAATCAACTTGACAGTAGTGGATTTGGTTTAGTTAAACTTATTTAGACATAAGTTACTTCATTATCTTACTGTTTAATTACACCTCTTTCTGAGCTAAGGAAGCTTTGTCACTGAGAAAGCGGTTTTACTGCCCAGGGAAAATGAGCTCCTGTGCAGTTGCTGTGCTTTCTCACTCCAAGTCTCTGCCCTCCAATGGGCTGGTCTTAGCTATATTCTAGATACAAGCTATTCAATTCCTGCTTCTGCAGTCCATAGCTCTCTCTACTTCCCCAAACTCCTCCTCCTCCTCCATCCAGGTGACTTCACTAGATGAGATTCAACTGACCTATTTATTGTTGAGGAGTAGTGGTAGTTCAGTGATAGAATTCAAGATCCAGATTCAATTCCTGGCCAATGCATCCAGCCACCACCCATTTGTCAATACAAGCTTATATGTTTCTGTGATGATGAGCAGTTATCAGTGAAGCTTTCAACTAATAGTCGAGGTTAACCGTCTGCACCACCCAGGGACTCCTGAGCACCCCTTCACACTTTTAAACAACAGATCCCAAGAGGGAAATCACTTGCCCAGAGACATGATGAGTTGAGGATAGGACAGGGCCTAGAATTCAGTGCCTTCTCCCAGGGATATTCAGGGATAGAGAGCAGAGATGCAATAAGGAGGAGACTGCCAGGTGTGTGTTGTGGGGTGAGGGTCATACAGAGGAGAGGTACACAGGGCAAAATGGAACAGCGACAGAAGCTGGCATTAAGCCAACTACCCACAGTAGGACAGTCTACTCTGCACAACAAATGCGAAAAATTAAAATAATCTATGCTTCGGTCCTCCATGCAGCTACAAGTCCAGGCTCTGACCTGGGGTTGAAGCATGGAGTGGCCATCCTAGGAAAGAGGAGCCTCAAGCTGTAAGGAGGGATCTGCCTGGAACTCAGGTTGCCGGGCCATAGCTTTTTGACCACATGGCCTTCTAAGGCCCTAGAACACAGCCCTTTGACCATCAGCCTTCTCACTTCCCCACCTCCTCCAGCCCAAGGGGTGTGGCCTTGCTTTTGCTGTTACTGGGATTTTATGTGTCCACATGACCCTGCCAGCAGGATGACTCTTGCCCTCCTGACTCAGAACAGCTTGAGTTTTGGATACCACAGTCCATGACTTCTGTGTTAAAGAGAGAGGTCCTGGTATTGTCCTATTCTCAAATGGGTCTGTGAACCAAAAAGAGGTTAGCAGCCATTGCATAGATGGAAAAGGGGCCTCCACAGAGGGAGAGATGGGGACAAAGGGATGCTACTGTTGGGTGATTCTCTGCCCTGCCAGAGACTCTGCATATGTTGCTTGGTTTCATTGCTCTTTGTTCAGTGGAGCCTTCCATGGGGGAGACCTGAGTTTGATTCCCAACCAGTGCACTTCATGCACAGCCACCACCCATCTGTCAGTGAAGGACTGTGTGTTGCTATGATGCTGAACACTTCAGCAGAGCTTCCAGACTAAGACAATAGGAAGAAAGGCCTGGTGGTCTATTTCTGAAAACAAGCCTGTGAGAACCCTGTGGGACAAAATAGTCCAGTCTGTAACTGATCAATGGTGTGGGATGGGGCATTTCATTTCATTGTATATGGCGTTGCCACAAGTCGGGCCATTTCAGCAGCAGCTAACAACAACCAGAGGTTACTATCCCCACTTTGCAGATGAGTAAAGTGAGGCTTGTGGTGTTAAGTAGCTTACCATGGGTCATGGCTCTGGCTGAAGGACAGAACAAGCCACAGCAGGAGCCAGGGGTCCTGGGTGAGTGCTGCACTTGGCTTTTCAAAAGGTCCTATTTTAGAACTCAGCAGCCAGCTCTGAGGATACCTCCCTCTGCCTGCATCCAGGCCAGGACTTGAGCCCCTACACCTAGTCCCCCATAAGTTATTTCAAAACCCAGAGCACCTGGCACAGGGCTGCTCTTCTCTGAAGCTCACTCCTGCCAAATGGAAAACAAAGTTTCAAAAACTGGCCACTGGTGTCTTCCTTGAAACCTGAATTCCATTTCTTTCCTATACTTATCCAGGGATGGGTCCCTAATGTTTGCAGAGAGGACCCTCTGGAACATGGGCTCAGCTAGGCTCCCACAGGAGCAAAGGGCATGGCTTCTTGGCTCCTCCGGATTCCCAGATTTGTCCAGCAAAGATCTTTTTCCTTTGCTCTTAGAAATGTCAGCCCCAGAGCACACAGCCCTCCACCCAGCATTTGGTTAAAACCACTGAGCCACCAGAGTGCCTTCCTTCAGGGGTAGGTAAGGGCAAACAGAGCAAGCCAGAGACTGGACATCATGAAATGTGAGTCCTAGGCCCGCTTCACCCCAACCACTCCCAAAATTCTGACAGGTAATGCAGGCAGGCACTCTGGGCCTCAGTTTCTTCATCTACATGTTGGAAACTATTGTGCCTTACAGGGATTCTTAAGAATCATATGGGAAGGCATTTAGAGAAGTTCAGAATATTCCAAACCGTCACCCACACATTTCCTATTGAGAACATCCCCTGCCCCAGGTTTCCAGACCCTAGTTATCTCACTGAGAGCCTTCTTTGGCCAGAGCTGGGCCATTCCAGATTGAGACCTAAAGGCTGAGTGGAAGGACATTACACAGTGGAGCCGCCTGCTCTCCCTATGCACTCCTGGCATGCCCCTTGTGTGGTAGTTAAGTTGTGTGTCATTTTGGCTGGGCCTGGTTTTGAGTGACTGGGCAGCTAGATGTAGTTATTCCCTGTGATGAGTTGTTGTTGTTATGTGCTGTCGAGTAGACCTGACTCATAGCGACCCCTCCTTGGGTTTCTGAGGCAGTATCACTACGGAAGTAGATGGTCCAACCTTCCTTCCAAGGAGTGGCTAGTGGGTTTGAACTGCCAGCCTTCTGGTTAGCAGTCACATGCCTTAGACACTATTCTACCAGAGCTCCTCCCTGTGATAAGACTGGTAATCAACTCCATGGTGAAATCTACTGGTGCAGCTGAGTAGCTGCCGTAGGTATATGGTCTGCTTCCAGTATATAAGAAGAAGCATTGAAAAAAGAGCTTTGTGGCACACTTGGACCCTACGTGTAGCCGAGTCTTCAGTCAGCAGTCTGCCATGTTTCTTGCTGATCTTGGGACTGTCTCTGGACTTGAACTAGTGATCTGGCATGTTGTTTGGTAATCTTGGGACTGTGCCAATTTGTTTGTCACCCTTGGGTTTGTCGGCCTCAGCAGCCAGCTGCCTGAGTTAAGAGAAGTCTCCAGCTTCAGTGGGACAGGAGCAAGAAACAGAGCTGAAGCCCAAGGTTGAGAGGCTTTTACCCAGTCCCTAGAGGTGACTCTTTGAACTCAGGTTTCCAGCCTCCTAAAATGTAACAGAATAAATCCCTGTTTGTTCAAGACACCCATTTGTGGTATTTCTGTTAGAGCAGCACTTGTTGTTGTTGTTGTTAAGTGCTGTCGAGTCGTTTCCGACTCATAGCGACCCCATGCACAGCGGAACGAAACACTGCCCGATCCCGCGCCAGCCCCACAATCCCTGCTATACTTGAGCCCATCATCGCAGCCACCGTGTCAATCCATC
>NW_006921726.1:2008725-2048460 GCF_000298275.1 Orycteropus afer afer | reverse complement strand
ATGCCACTTCCTGAAATGGATGAAGATCGATCAGTTCTTTTTGGTACAGTGACTCTGTGTATTCCTGCCATCTTCTCTTGATGTTTCCTGCCTCATTCAATATTTTGCCCATAGAATCTCTCAATATTGCAACTCGAGGCTTAAATTTTTTCTTCAGTTCTTTCAGTTTGAGAAATGCTGAAATCACTGCCAGTCTATGCCAGCCACCAAGCTAGGGCAGGAGCCAAAGCCAAGGGTGACAGAAATTGGGGGAGGGCAAGGGAGGATATGGGGTTTGAGAAAAGAGAGAAGGTGTGCCCACTTTCTTTTGCATATAGTTGCATATAGAGGGTATGTAGTTTTAGACTAAATACATACCCTCTATTTGCAAAATAAAGTGGACACACCTCTCTTTTCTCAAACCCCATACACTCTAGGGTAGGAAAATCATGTTTGTTTACTTTTCTAACGTAGATCTGGTGCAGTTGTTGTCAAATCAATACCAACTCATGGTGATCCACTATGTGTCAGAGTAGAACTGAGTTCTGTAGGGTTTTTAATGGCTGATTTTTCAGGAGCAGATTGTCAGGTCTTTTATCTGAAGCACCTCTTGATGGACTTGAACTTCCAACCTTTTGGTTAGTAGCTCAGTGTGCTACCGTTTGCACTGCCCAGGGACTCATCTAAAGCTGGTCATTCTGTTTCAAGCTTCCACCCTCTTGGTTGGTGGGAAATTGTGTTATTGGGGGGGGGCAGCTTTCCCTGGGGTTATACAAGAATCTTAGGGTCAGATGCATCCAGAATACTTAGCAGAGGGCTCTTGGGTTCTAATGTACACTGGTCACTGCTCTTGGCCAAGTCCATGAGGTCTGTTGCTAGTGGGCAGGGGTCTCTGCAGAGGCTCACAGCCAGGGCTCTCAGCATGTAGTGAGATGCTGAGATGCCCTCCCTCAGGCTTGAGAAGCCTTTGCTCCAGTGGTTTCTGCCCCCACCACCCCTCAGCAGCTCTCACCTCCATCCTCCCCCTTTCTGTAGGAGGACCCCACTTAGTAACCTTTATTGGGGAGCCCTGGTGGAGTTTCAGAGGATCTGTGGTGATATAGTGGTTAAAGCATTTGGTAGTTCTAACCCACCAGCCACTCCAGGGGAGAAAAATGAGACAGTCTCCTTCCATGAAGATTTACAGTCTCAGAAAGCCTATGGGGCATTTCTGCTGTGTCCTGTAGGGTCAGTATGAGTCAGAATTGACTCAGTGACAATGGATTTGGGTTTTTTTGTTTTTGTTTTTTTGAAAATTTGAATAGAGGCTTTAATTGTATAGGAAAGTGCTGTGGGATTGGGAGAGAGACAGATGCCAGCCATACCTAGAAGTACAATCTTTGGTGTGGTGAAAAAAATGTGAAATTGTTCACCATAGATTAGTAAGTGAGCCCAAGTAAGCCCATGCTTACCTTGCTTATTGGGTAATCGGATACTGCTGATAATCTTTGGTTACTATATATTTGCTTGTTTCATATATGTGAGATCATACAGTACCTGTCCTTCTGTGACTGGCTTATGTCACTCAGCATGATGTTTTCCAGGTTCAACCATGTTGTGGCATGCATCAGGCCTTCCTTTCTTTTTATGGCTGAGTTGTATTCCTCTGTGTGCATGTACTGCATTTTGTTTATCCACCCATCTGTTGATGGACATTTCAGTTGTTTCTACCTTTTGGCTATTGTGAAAAGTGCTACAATGAGCATTGATGGACAAGTTTCTGCTTGTGTTCCTGCTGTCACTTCTTCTGAGCACATACCTAGGATTGGGTTTGCTGGGCCATATGGTAATTCTGTGTTCAACTTTTTGAGAAAACACCAAACTATTCTCTATAGTGGCTGCACCATATTACACTCCTACTACCAATGGATGAAGGTTCCAGTTTCTCCACAATCTTGCCAACACCTGTTGTTTTCAGGTTTTTTGATCATTGCCATTCCAATGAGGATGAGGTGGTAGATCTCCTTGTGCTTTTGATTTCCATCCCTAATAGCTAAGGATGTTGTACATCATATATATTATATATATGGTTTTTATTATGATTTGGGTGAAAGTTTACAGAGAAAATTCATTTTCCATACCTCAGTTCATACACATTTTGTCTCATGACATTGACCACAATTCTCCACAATTCAACAGCTCCCTTCTTACTTCCTCCCTATAGTTACCTCTTCCCTATGTCCTTCCCTCCCTCGCACTCCCGCCTCCTGAGCTGTCTCCCTGTACAAACACTGCCCTTCTGTTCTCCCATGATTGATCACTCCAAGGAGTGTATCTACCTGATGTGAATGTTCATTCCATATGCCTGTCTGTTGTTTGGCTGGAAGCCACTGGAGTGAGTTCAATTCCAGACCTGAAGGGTGGCTAGGGGCCATAGTCTCAGGCATCTCACCAGGTTCTATCAGACCAGCACACCAGGTTTTTATGATTTTTGAGTTTTGTTCCACATCACTCTCCCACTCTATCCAGGATCTCATGCACCAGTCCTCCTCCAAGTGGTTGACAGTGGTAGTCAGGCATCATCTAGTTTTCCTCATCTCATGGTCATATAGGCCGAGGATTGCATGGTCTACATAGTGCCTAAGGCACTTGACTGCTAACCAGAAGGTTGGCGGTTCAAACCCACCAGCCACTCCTCGGAAAGAAGATGGGGCAATCTACTTCTGTAGTGATACTGCCTTGGAAACCCAAGAAGGGTTACTATGAGTTGGGGCCAACTTGACAGCACATAACAACAATAACAACCAGTCCCTTGGACGAATTGTTTCTATACATCTTTGGTTTTCTTCGTTCTTCTTTGCTCTGGACGAGGAGAAACCCATCATTGCATTTAGATGGCCACTTGCAGTAAGAGCCCAGTCGCTACTCACCAGAGCAGGATGTAGAATGATATTTTTGTGTAGTATGTTATGCCTATTGGGCTTCATGTCCCCTGCAACCATGGTCCCGAGCCCACAGGTCCAACTACTCACACCCTCTAGGTAGCTGGCTGTGCCAAGAAGCCACCACAGCATTGCCACTTGTCTGTTCTACTATATACCTGGACATTCTTACAGTGCATACAAATACACATGTAAAAACACTGTCTGCTAACCCTATACATGGTGGTGGGCACACTACCCATGGATTTGGGTTTTTTTGGTTTGGTGGATTTTCTTCTGGGTGCCTGACAACTTCCCCTTTCAACCCTACATTTCAAAAACCCCCAAGGCAAAGGAACAGTGAAGATGGGTCTTCTTCTACAAAAGGAGCAGCAAAAATAACCAATAACAAGAAGAAGGCACAAAGAAACATCAATAAATTGCCCTGTCACACAGGCAGGGGAATTTTGCTCTATGTCTTGTTTCCAAAATTTTGCCCCTGAGCAGACAGTGGTGCCAAAGCCATCTATCCTTTGTCTCATCCTCAGGGATGCTGGGGGGCTCTACTACTGGGAGGTGTCCACAAACCCAAAGGCATGTCTCAGTGGATCCTACAGATGCTGGTTCCTCCTCTCCCTTGGTTGGGGCCCCTGAAAGAGAGAGACATGTAGAGGGACATGTAGAAGTTTCCTTGCAGGTTGGGAAGCCTCTTTGAAGGTGGGGCTCCTCCCTTGCCAGGGCTTAGGAGAAGCTGGTCCACCCCCATGGTCGGGGCTGAGCAGAGGGTATTGAGTTGAGGGCTCGAGAGCTGGTGGAGTTGCCACCCCTGACCTGGCATTCCTTTGCTATTGTAGGACCTGGGCATGGAGTCGACCTCACTGGACGATGTGCTGTATCGCTATGCCAGCTTCCGGAACCTGGTGGACCCCATCACACATGACCTAATCATCAGCCTGGCACGCTACATCCATTGCCCCAAGCCGGTAGGGTGGCCACTGGTCTGGGCCAGCCAGGTCCCCGTGGGTGTGAGGTGGGTGCCCTTCTAGGCAGAATAGCTCAGCACCTGAGGGGGCTGATAGATGCTGCCAGGCTAAGGGTACGAGCCTCCTCCCTGTGCTGAGGCTGGGCATTTGTGGCAACAACTGCACCTTGGTACCAGCAACACAGACAGGCTTCATTTGTCCCATCAAAAAAAAAAAAAAAAAAAAGCCAAAGCCACTGCCCTTGAGTTGATTTCAACTCATAGTGACTCTATAGGACAGTATACAACTGCCCCCGTAGGATTTCCAAGGCTGTAGATCTTTGCGAAAGCAAACTGCCTGTGTTGAATCTGAGTTTACTTCTAATGTTTAAAATTCAGGATTTTTTGCATCATCCCAATATTCAGCTTGAAGAACTGGAAGCTCTAGCAACATGAAGGCTAGAGCTGCATGGCTACCTGTGTTATGTAGGGCCAGGGCCACCATATAGAGTTATACAGATTGTTAACTGCACAAAGAACTACAAATAGGGAGGTGGAAGAGAGTAGTTAAGATGCAGGCCACGAGCTGTGTACAGGACTGTGTGCACCTTTTTCTTACTTGCACAAAGAAATCATGTAAGTCCAGAAGGTACTCTCCAGTTTGCCTCCAAGCCCACCACTCCTGGTTGTCTCCAACTCTAAGGATGAGTATCGTTTTATACCCACCCTCTTCCCTCATGTTCATTTCCTGCCTGGCACTGTAGGATTGGGCTTTGAGACCTCAGGGCTAGGGAGCAAGCACACTTACAAGTATACTTACAGGCACAGGCTGTGTACTGGGAGATAGGGGCATTTGTTTCCCATTGGAGGGCACGTGCTCAAGGAAGAGCCCAGGGTTCTCCAAGCTCCACTGTTGCAGCTCAGCCCCTTCTTCTTGGGAGAATCTACCTCTATTCCTGCTGGATCTAAGGCCTTGTTGGGTGCCATACTGGCTTAGCCAGGGCTATGCATCTGGACCCTGAGGGAGGAGGGGAGAGCCAGTGTTCCTTCCCTTCTATCTCTCCGTGGTAAGAAGCCAAGCAGGAATTGGGGGTACAAGAGGGGAGCTCCACCTTTCAGAGTAGGATCCAGGATAAGAGTGAGGAGATGGTTCACCCAGCCTGCCCTTCTTTTGGCCTGGGCACAGTCTTGCACTCAGTCTCTCAGGGAGCTGGGGCCTTGGAAAGCCTCCATCTATGGCTTTGTCCTGGCACTTCTCTATGGCTTCTGGGGCTGCCTGGGGTCATGTCCTAGGTATCAAGACTCAGGGTGGGGGGTGCCACCTATGGGGGACTGGGGACTGAGTGGGCAGGGGCAGGCAGGCCAGGTGGCAGTGGTGCCTCTGCCTCTGCTCAGTGCTGGTGAGATGCTGCTGGGCTCAAATATGGGAGTGTAAGAGGCAGTAGCAATGAAAGTTAGTGAACTGGGAACCCCAAGCCCTGGAGAAGATAAGCTAGTACCAGGAGCCACTGGCACCCACTGGAGCTTAGCCCCACTTGCTGCTCATCCACACTGTCCCCTGGTCTAGCCTGGGGAAGTACAAAAGTACCATGAGCTCCCAGGTGGACCTGTAAGGACCCCGTGCAAGGACTACACTCAGCTTTTTCCAGGCAAGAACCTACTTGCCTACAGGTGGGAGAGGGGCACAGGCAAGAGACGCACAGGCCAGGGCATAATTGACTGCTTACATCAGCTCCAGGAGTCAGGACCAGGACTGGGCTGAGAGAGGTAGGTCCTGGGGTCCTGTTGCCCCAAGCCTTCCTTGCATTCCAGGCAGGGATTAGAGGGCTCCTTGGCATAGTGCCTAAGGCATTTGACTGCTAACCAGAAGGCTGGTGGTTCAAACCCACCAGCCACTCATCGGCAGGAAGACTGGGCAATCTAGTTCCATAGAATTACTGCCTCAGAAACCCAAGGAGGGGTTGCTATGAGTCTGAATTGACTTAACAGTAATGAGTTGGTTGTTGTAGTTATTTTTTTGGGGTTGCCCCTTGTTCCCTTAAGGGGAGGATTCCTGGAACATAGGTAGACCCCATACTTGCCCAAGGTGCTGTCACTCACCATTCCTGATCCTCACTTAGTGGGAGGAAGATATATGTTACCTCCAGAGCAACTTCTCATTTGAGTCCTTTCTTCCCAAAGCAGTGCAGAGCTGAGTGTGAGGGGTACCAGGAACAGGGGAAACCTCACCTAGGTCCCCTGTAATAGCACTCACTCTGCTCCTGCTGAGGTGGGATACCAGAAGGGAAGAGGTGAGGGAGGTGCTGTCTGCCACGGGGTCTCTGCATGCCAAAGGGCCCTGGATCCTGCTCCCTGTTTGTGGTTCCTGATGAGGAGTCTTCTGCCAATCTTCCAGGCAAGGCTGAAGTATCCAGAGCCCTGACAGACCATGGGATACCCCAATCAGCTGGAAACTGCCACTCAGAGGGGGTAGGACAGCAAGCCAGGAGAGGGTGTGGGACCAGGGACCAGGGTTCCTGACACCTACTACAAGATGAAGGGTAGCACTGGGCAGGAGAGAGGTCTCACAGAACCCTGGAGTCTAGAGAAAGGGCTTAAGCCAGCCTGTTTGGAGCATTGGGGATTTGGCATCCACACATCCTAGCCAGGACACACCCCCAGTGCTTACACTCTGGGTTCCATCCAGGCCTCCCTGAAGTGAGACCAACATAGGAGGAGGAGTGCAGGGCATCCAGGCTGTCCCCACACAGGCCCCTCTTCCTGTGTACTCCCTGGCCTTAGTACTGTTGAGCACTGTGTGGTCTAGTGGTCCAGCCCCTGGCCTTCACAGCCTCTTTCTCACCCAGCACAGGGGTTACCAAGTGGGCCCCAAACATGCCTGGGTAGTCACCAGGGGGCAGCCTATCTTGATCACTTAAATGTCAGAACTTCATTTTCTTCCACTCTCAGTCAGATAATCCATGTGAAGAGGGCACGGAGTACCCAATAAGCAAGGTAAACACGGGCTTACTTGTGCTTACTTATTAATCTTTAGTAAACAGTTTGACTTTTTTTTTAACCACATCTGTGTGAAACCCATGTGAAATTGTTCACTACAGATTAGTAAATTAGAACAAGCAAGCCTGTACTTACCTTGTTTATAAGATAATCCACCCTGATGTAAAGCCCCAGAATGTGTGGCCAGAAGCCAGGCAACAACTAATAGTGAGTGCCTGCCATTGTCTTAGAAAACAGTAAGCTGTCCCAACCCAGATTTCCAGAGCCAACCAACCAATGCGGTCAGCACTGCTGAGAGTCTGGGGCCTCTTGGCAGGAGAGGTTCTTTTGAAGGACTCTCCCAACTATGGTTGAGGCAGGGGCAGATAGAGTTGATAGGGCAGCCCCTCCACCCACCCAGTTACCTGAGCTGGTACAGTGCTGACCAGGATGTCCTGCCCTTAGCTCTTTGCATTTGAGGATTTTATATGGACCCAGGCTGTGGGCATGGAAATGGTATACAGAGGTGTCAAGACCATCAGCTATGAGGGGATCACCTGTCAAGAGTGTCTCCATCAGCTATGAGAGGGGAAGAACCTCATGATGGTCCAGGCTGGTCCAACCTCATGATGAAGCATCTAGAACATAAGTAAGCCTTCCCGAGGCTGAGATGGCTACCTCTTAGCATTATCTCTACCTACCCAAAACCCTCTTCTGTATCCCAGCCAGGTATGAGCCAAGGCCCTAGAAAGGCGTAGACACATGCCTGCCCCAGGAAGGAGAACCAAGTGAAACCCCATCCTGCCCCATGACTGTGTGTTGATCCCAAATCTATTTCTGCAGCCCAGCTTCCACATCTATAATCACCCCTCTCCTTGACATTTCCACTGGGATGTCCCACAGTGACGTCCTACTCACAAAGTGCCTAAATTTATTCCCCTAACCCTATCCCTACCCCTCTGCATCATCAGAGTAAAGCCAGCTTTACTCATATAGATAAGAGAAAGCTTTCGAGACCTCTATTTCCTGATGTGGCACCACTCAAATTGAGGAAAAACAGCTGCAAACATCCTTTAATCACCGGAACATGGAATGTACAAAGTATGAATCTAAGAAACTTGGAAGTTGTCATAAATGAAATGGAATGCATAAAGAGTGATATTCTAGGCATTAGTGAGCTGAAATGGACTGGTTTTGGCCATTTTGAATCAAACAACCATATGATCTACTATGCTGGGAATGACAGTTTGAAGAGGAATGGCGTGGCATTCATAATCACAAAGGATGTTTCAAGATCTGTCCTGAAGTACAATGCTGTCAGTGATAGGGTAATATCCATATGCCTACAGAAACACCCATTAATACGAATATTATTCAAATTTATGCACCAACCACCAAAGCCAAAGATGAGGAAATTGAAGATTTTTATCAACTCTGCAGTCTGAAATTGACTGAACATGCAATCAGGATGTATTATCACTGGTGACTGGAATGTGAAAGTTAGAAACAAAGAAGAATCACCAGTAGTTGGAAAATTTGGCCTTGGTGATAGAATTAACAGGTGATAGATGGCATGATAGAATTTTGCAAGACCAATGACTTGTTCATTGCAAACACCTTTTTTCAATAGCACAAATGGCGGCTGTACACATGGACTTCACCAGATGGAACACACAGGAATCAGATTGACTACATCTGTGGCAAGAGGCGATGGGAAAGCTCAATATCTTCAGCCAAAACCAGGCCAGGAACTGATTGTGGAGCAGACCATCAACTGCTCATATGCAAGTTCAACTTGAAGTTTAAGACAATTAAAACAAGTCCAAGAGAGGGAAAATATGACTTTGAATATATGCCTCCTGAATTTAGAGACCGTCTAAAGAATAGATTTGATGCATTGAATACCAGTGACCAAAAACCCGAAGAGTTGTGGGATGATATCAAGAACATCATCCATGAAGAAAGCAAGAGGTCACTAAAAAGACAACAAAAGAAGAGAAGACCAAAATGGATGACAGAAGAGAAACTTGCCATTGAGCAGTGAGTAGCTAAAGCAAATGGAAGAAATGACAAGATAAAAGAACCGAACTGAAGATTTCAAAGAGCAGCTCGAGAAGACAAAGCCAATTACTATAATGAAATGTGCAAAGACCTGGAGTTAGAAAACCAAAAGTGAAGGAAATGCTCAGCATTTCTCAAGCTGAAGGAATTGAGGGAAAAATTTAAGCCTCGAGTTGCAATATTGAAAGATTCTATAGGCAAAATATTGAATGATGCAGGAAACATCAAAAGAAGATGGAAGGGATACACAGAGTCACTGTACCAAAAAGAACTGGTCGATCTTCATCCATTTCAGGAGGTGGCATAATCTAAAACCAGTGGTACTGAAAGAGGAAGTTGAAGCTGCAATGAAGGAATTGGCGAAGAACAAGGCTCCGGGAATTGACGGAATACCCATTGAAATATTTCAACAAACGGATGCCCCACTGGAAGCATTCACTTGGTTATGCCAAGAGATTTGGAAGACAGCTACCCGGCCAACTGACTGGAAGAGATCCATATTTGTACCCCTTCCAAAGAAAGGTGATCCCACAGAATGTGGAAATTATCAAACAATATCATTAATATCACATGCAAGTAGGATCTTACTGAAGATAATTCAAAAACAGTTGCAGCAGTGTATTGACAGAGAACTTCCAGAGGTGCAAGCTGGATTCAGAAGTGGATGTGGAACAAGGGATATCATAGCTGCTGTCAGATGGATCTTGGCTCAAGGCAAAGAATACCAGAAAGCTGTTTGCTTGTGTTTTATTGACTATGCAAAGGCATCTGATTGTGTGGATCATGACAAATTATGGATCACATTAAGAAGAATGGGAATTCCCAAACACTTGATTGTACTCATGAGGAACCTGTACATTGACCAGGAGGCTGTCATTCGAATGGAACAAGGGAACCCTACATGGTTTAAAATCAAGAAGGGAGTGTGTCAGGGTTGTATTCTTTCTCCACACTTATTCAATCTATATGCTGAGCAAATAATCCGAGAATCTGGACTAAATGAAGAAAAACATGGCATCAGGTTTGGAAGAATCATTAACAACCTGAGATACACAGACGATACAACTTTGCTTGCTGAAAGTGAGGATGACTTGAGGCACTTACTGATGAAGATTGAAGAATACAGTCTGCATTATGGATTATGTCTCAATATAAAGAAAACAAAAATCCTCACAACTGGACCAATAAGCAGCATCATGATAAATGGAGAAAAGATTGAGTTTGTCAAAGAATTCACGTTGCTTGGTTCTACGATCGATGCCAATGGAAGCAGCAGTCAGAACTTTAGACGACGTGTAGCACTGGACATGGCAGCCATGAAGGACCTCTTTCAAGTGCTGAGGAGCAAGGATGTTTCCTTGAGGACTAAGGTGTACCTGACACAAGCCATGGTATTTCCAGTCGCCTCGTATGCATATGAGAGCTGGACAATGAATAAGGAAGACCGAAGAAGAGTTGATGCTTTTGAGTTGTGGTACTGGCGAAGAATCCTGAAAGTACCATGGACTGCTAAAAGAACTAACAGATCTGTCCTGGAGGAAGTGCAGCCGAAATGCTCCTTAGAAGTGAGAATGGCCAGACTTCATCTCACCCACTTTGGTTATGTTGTCAGAAGGGACCATTCCCTGGAGAAAGATGTCATGCTTGGTAAAGTGGAGGGTCAACGAAAGAGGGGAAGGCCTTCAACAAGTTGGATTGACACAGTGGCTGCGATGATGGGCTCAAGTATAGCAGGCCTCATGGAGCTGGTGCGGGATCAGGCAGTGTTTCGTTCTGCTGTGCCTGAGGTCGCTATGAGTCGGAAATGACTCAACAGCACCTAACAACAACAACAACAACAACCCCTACCCCAAAACTTGTTCCATGATTAGCGCCACTTGTCTAGTGAGAAACTTTAGAGACCCCTTCCTCCTCTTCCTCTGCTATACTCTCATGTTGAAGGTCAGGTTCCCCAAAAGCAGACCTAAAATGAGGATTTGTGTGCAGGTGATTTATTAAGGACATGCCCCCAAGGGAAGCCTGGTCAGGGAAAGGGAAAATCAAGCTCTTGTGCAATCTCTAGCAAAATCCGGGGAGAGTAGCTTAAGCCTGATCCACGGGGGACTGTGTAATGTAAATTACAGCACAGGGTTGTCTCCAGCAGGGCAGCTGGGCTGTCACACTTCTGCATTTGTAGTTAAGGACTGCCTGTTGTTGTTGCCTGCTGTTGAATCAGCCCCCAACTCACGATGACCCCATGCACAATGGAACAGTACACTGCCTGGTCCTGCACCATCCCTGTGATTGGTTGTGAGTCAGACCATTGTCCTCTATAGGGTTTTCATTGGCTGATTTTCAGAAGTAGATCACAAGGCCTTTCTTCCTAGTCCATCTTAGTGTGGAAGTTCTGCTGAAACATGTTCAGCACTATAGCAACACACAATCCTCCACTGACAGGTAGGTGGTGGCTACACATGAGGTACATTGACTGGGAATTGAACCCTGGATCTCCTGCATGGAAGGTGAGAATTCTACTACTGACCCACCACTGCCTCATAATGTGTGTCCAAAACCGAACTGGTTACTGCCAAGTCAACTCATAGCAAGCCCTGTGTTACAGAGTAGAACTGCTCCATAGGGTTTTCTTGGCTGTAATCTTTACAGAAGCAGATTGCCAGGCCTTTCTTCCTTGGTGCCACTGGGTGAGTTTGCACTGCCAAACTTTAGACCACTCAGAGTCCTATAAGGGTTCTCCAAACCAAAATCAAACTCACTGCCATCGAGTTGATTCCAATTCATAACAACTCCTTTTGGGTATCCAAGGCTGTAAATCTCTATGAGAGCAGACTGCCTCATCTTTCTTCCACGGAACAGCTGGTGGGTTTGAACCACCAACCTTTTGGTTAGCAGCCACATGCCTTAATAACCACACCACAGGAGCTCCTTAGGGGCTCTCTAGAGTGATATAAATTCCCGGGCATGTCTGTCTGAGGTTGCAACAGCCAGCTCCAGCAGCTTTAAGAATAGTCTAGAAGAAGAACCACAGATTCTGGTTGTTAGAGGCAAAGGCACACCAAAGAAGGCAGGAGGACACAAAAATGGTTAAAAGAAAAAGAAAAGAACCAAGGGGATATGGGTAGAGTACCAACATTGTCCTCTATAGTCAGCACAGCCCCACAATTCTGTTTCCTTAATTTATCTGGCGCCTGCCTATCTCGCTCCAGCTCCACTGCTACCACCTTATCCAGACCACAGCCTCCTCCAACTAGACTCAGTGCTTCCACTCTTGTCTCCCCACCTGACATGCTCTGTGGGGCAGCCAGAGAATTCTTTCTAGAGGCAAATTAGATCATATATTGACCTTGGCTAAAATCCTTCATTGGTGCCTGTTGTAGTTAAAATGTGAACTCCTGATGGCGACTTCCAGGTCCTGAGCAGCTGGGCTGCTTGAATCTCATGTCACAGCTCCCGCTGCCCTTGCCCTGATCACTCTGCTCAGCCACATGGGCCTCCTCTGCTCCTAGAACATCCAGATCCTCTCCTGCGGATTTTGCTATTTCCACTGACTACACGTGCCTCCTCTGATCTCGCCTCTCCTCCACTCAGACTCAGCATACCCATCCCTCTCAAAGCCCTTTGACAAGCTGCCTAAATCCGATCTCCTGATTTTAGTCTATGGAGGAGGAGGAGGAAATTTGCTGTTGAATCTATTCGATTCATAGTGACGCCTCCTTGGGTTTCCGAGGCTATCTCTACAGAAGTAAGATTGCCCAGTCTTGCTTCCAAGGTGTGACTGGTGGGTTTGAATGGCCAGCCCTCTTAGCAGTCAAATGTCTTAGGTACTACGCCACCAGAGCTCCTATTTTTCTCTATATCATACCCCATTTATTTCTTCATCCCACTTTCTGGTCTCTGAAATCATCTTGCTTACTAATTTATTTGTTAATGTACTGTCTGTTTTCCCTCACTAAAATATGAACACCCAAGGGGTGAGAGATGCTGTCAGTCTGGTTCACCGTTACCTCCTGCACCAGCCAGGGCCCTGGCAGGAAGCAGGCAGCACATTCTGTTGTGAATTTGTAAGACCTAATAAACCGCTCCTTCTAGAGTTATGGGCAGGCTGAAGGGAATCAGCAAGGGGTGTTGAAACACCCAAGACCAGCAGCAACAGGAAATTGTTACCACTGTGGAAGGCAGCTGAGGAAGCATACAAAGGTATGCTTGGGGTCAGCAAGATGAGCAGTGTGAGATGTGGAGCCATATGGGAGCTGTGACCCCTCCTGGAGGGGGCTGAAGGTTTTCCTCAAGCACTTCTCCTAGTAACTCAGTAAGAGGCCCTGTAAACAGATTCTTGAGGCTTCTAGTCAGGTCCATTGGGCAGGTCTGGAGAGGCTACTGCCTCAACCTGTGGTCCACCCTGCTGTGAGTCAGTTGCCCCTGACCTGTGCTATGTCCTCCTACTTCCTGTGCCTGCCTTCTTTAAGCATGGAGGAAGAGCTGTAGAATTGATTCCACAAACTTCATTAAACCTGCTGGATAGTGCAGGACTCTGTTGCAAGTAATAGAACCCCACTCAGGCTGGATCAAGCAAGGAGGAGAATCTGTTCTCCAGGTCCCAAGGTCTGTTGCAGGGCTCAAAGACAGCAAGCTTCTCCATACTTTCCCTCTTCCTCATCACCTCACTCTCCATCTCTACCCCCTCCCTTCACCTCACTGCCTCACTCTCCAGTCCCCTACTTCCTCTCCACACAGACTGCTCTTTCCCAATCCATGAGATAGAAAAAGGGGCTGCCCATGCCCCCCACCCCAAGTTGACTTGTCAGACATCAGGCCCCCTGAGGAGACTATGGGTATGTCTCAATTCCAGATGCCAGGGAAAGGACTGATTGGATTGGCTCTGCTCTCTCAGGTGGCCCTTTATACCAGTCAGCGGTAGCTTGGGGCTGCTGGGCCACATCTCTGAAAAGAAGAGTGTTCCCAGAGAAGAGGGGCCAGCAGACCACTGAGTGTTGGGTGCAGGGAACATGTATAACCTGCAGTGCCTATTCTCAGGAAGCCCAGGCCAGGACTGCATAAGGGACTGCTCCGTAGCTGGGGTGCCAGCTGCTTGCCACGTGGAAACTACACAGAAAAGGCACTTTCTCCCCAGCCTTCCTTCCCCTCCTCCCTCCCTTTCTCTTTCCTTCTTCTTTCCCCTTCTTAAGGAGTTCTGGTGGTGGTGCCAATAGCATTTGACTGCTAACTAGAAGGCTAGCGGTTCAAACCCACCAGTCACTTTTTGGAAGGAAGATTGGGCAATCTACTTCCATAGTAATACTGCTTTGGAAACCCAAGGAGGGGTCTCTATGAGTTGGAATCTACTCAGTGGCAGTGAGTAGTAGTTAGTAGTAGCCTTACTCCTTCATACCCCTGTCCCTGTCAGTTCAGCTCTCCAAAGAAGGGAAACCTAGAGAGACCTCAAAAACTATGGCAGCATTAGGAAAACATTAGATGATCTCACTCGAGGCTTTTCTGGTTATACATGATAGAAGTATTTTGAACTAACCTAAGAAAAAGATAAGATTTATCACAAGAGGGCACAGCACTGTGGAGGAGGGCCAGTCTCAAGCCAAGCTGGAGCCAACTGACCAGGTTTGGATTCTGATGCCAGGCAAGTGTGTGGCCTTCCCATCCATTTAGCTTCTTTATGCCTCAACTCCCTCATTTGTAAAATGAGGTCATAGTAGTACCTGATTCATAGAATTATTGTGAGAGTTTAATGAAGTTAATGCATGCAATGCATAGAGGAGATGTCTGATATGTATGTAGTAGATGCTCAAGAAATGTTATTTATTTAAAAAATAAAAAGCCAGTTGTTGTCAAGTCTGACTCATGGCAACTGATATGTGGCAAAGCAGGATTGTATTCCATTTCAATGGTTGATATTTTTTCAGCAGATTACCAGGCCTTTCTTCCAAGGAACCTCTGGGTGGACTCAAACCACCAGCCTTTTGATTAGTAGCTGAGCACATGAATAGTACTACCCAGGAACTGCCAAGAAATAGTAGCTATGACTTATTTAATACAGACAAGTAGAAGGGAACTCTCACTTATGTAAGCACATTACATGTATTTCACTTCTAGCCTCACATCAACTACAAGGTATCCATATTGTTCCTGCTTTATTGATGAGGAAACTGAGGCCCACTGTGTTTGAAGCTGACCATCTCAGATGGGCTGGATCTGTAGCACTAGGATCAATCATGTGTCTCACTCTGTGCGTGACTACCCCCTTGTGGTGGTGACGGTGCACTGCCAGAGTGTTTTTGCCACCTCCCTCTCCACCTCTCTTACTTTAAGGCTTAGCTGCCTAGCTGGGTGAGGGGAGAATCCATGGTGCAAGTTTTAGAAAAACCCTGAGAAGTGGTTAGAGGCAAAGCCAGCAGTTGAGTTCTCAGCTTTGGAGCAGGCATTATGGGAGCAACGTGCAGCATCACCAGGAGTGATGCTGGGCCAGGAGCCCAGCCCAGAGAAGAGATGTGCCTTCTCTGCCCCTAGGCAGGCCAGGTGGGGTACTTCTGAGACCTGGCCAAGAGTCAGGTCCTCTGAGGTCTGTTTGGGCTGTGTCTTCATCTTACACACTGACTCTCACCTCTGCCCTAGGCCCCACCCATTGGTCCTTTTCTTTAACGGGACTAGACCAAGGCTTCTCACCCCACCTCCCAGTAGAATCACCTGGGAGCTTTAAAAGACCAAGAATCAGGTGACCCAATGGGCAGCCGAAGTGGAGAACTCTTCTCAGAGCCTGCCATCTCTCTTGTCCCTTCCCATTCTCCCTGTGGCCTCCAAGGTTAGCCTTCATCCTGACGTCGACGTCAGCCACCCTTCCCTATGCCTATGCCAGCCGATAATCCTCGGGGTACCTGATCCCACTGGCCACCCTCCTCCTTGGTACCTGATGTCCCATTCATTCCTGTTTTTCCTCTCTGTTCCCTTGGCTGGCCATGTGTCCTCTGACTGCCTCTTTGGTTCTGCTGCTGTTCTCCCAGGCTTCTTATTGTTAGGGTATAATCAGAGGCTGATGGCTGTGGCCAGCCTCCATCTGTCCTGAGTCCTAGTCCCAATTGCATCCACCAGCCAAAGGTTCCACAGACCCCTCAAATGAGCCAGCCATTCCCCTATCCTGCCTTTCCCCTGCTGTTCCTCTGGAGCCTGCTACCTAGGACCAATCCTTGCCCCACTTCCACACCCCCTACACCCCTAACCATCTCCACCCTACGCACTGGCAATTGTCAGATGTGGGGAGCTGTCATATTAAGGCCTTCCCACAGGCCTAGCATGAGTATATGGGGATACCACACCACATTGCACCCCATCACTGCCAGCTCTGGGCCTGGCCCTGAATTACCCTTTCAGCCTCCTGTCTAAGAGTAGGGAAAAAGGTGGTCCTAAAATGCAAATCTGATATTGTGACTCTCCTCTAAGTCAGCCCCTGCCTGCCTTACTACCATATTCCTACCACACATACCCATAATCACTTGACTAAGCAAGAAACTAAGTCTAGAAATCAGGAAGTGTCAAAAAACTGGAAAGGTATCTCCAAGTTTATCAACATTCATTGCCTAGATGATAGCCAGGTGATGTAAGTTTGTTTATTAAGCAGGCTCAAGGCAATAAGAGGCGGTTAGGCTTGTAGCGAACTAGGGGCCTCAAGTCTCACCTAAATGAATTCCATGAAAAGTCTCTGGCATTCCTTTGCCTCCTGTGTCCCCCTCAGATTTGCTTCTTTGGGCAGCCCTGACCTCCCATCTTGGGGTCTTTTCCCCTCAGAATCTCCTTCTTTTGCCTTCCACCAGCCAAGCCCCAGTCAGTGCCCAAGCAGAAGCTCTTCCCAGATTTGATTGGTGAGCATCCAATCTGCTGTCACAAATTGCAGGAAGGAGAATTAGATGCAAAGGAGAAAAGGGAAAGAAGATTGAATTGGTAAATGAACAAGAAGCTTACTAGCAGAGATGTAAGAGGAGGGAGAAACAAATGTGTGGAGCTGACAGCATGTGAACACATGAAACTTTATCCATCAGGCATTTACTGAGTAACATTTGTGAGGCGGGGACAAGGGCTGGTAGGTCAGAGTCCTTGCCCCCGGGAAGTTGGCAGTCAGATGAGATGGGAGAGAAGACACCATGGTGGCTGCCCAGGAGTCAGAGAAGGGAATGACCACACCTGGTTTGTGAGAGCCAAGGAGATCCTAGAGGAAATGTAGAAAGATTGTGCTTGAAGAGTGGAGAGGTACAACGGCTTTGCACAGTTACATAGATGACATTCCAGTGTGCAGAGAAAATGTGATTTTAAAATTTTTGTCTCGATAGCTTCTTCACAAGTCTTTGCCCACTGGGTGATGATTTGAGGGTAGAAGGAGGACAAAAAAAAAAAAAAAAATCAGCTAATTTCAGTTTTGAAGTGGTCCAAATCAATAATATAAATAGCCCCTGTAGGTTTAACTCAGTCTCTGGGATAATTGCTCAGATGCCTCCATTCCCACCCCCATATACCTCCCCATGGATGAATTTGGCTCGGAGCTCGTGTGACCCTGTGGCTTTGCAGGGAGGTACAGTGGACCCAGGCCAAGGAGATCCTAGAGGAAGGGTTGCTCCCTACCCCACTCCCAACCCTTCTGCTGCTGGGAGTAGACAGTCACCTTGTCTCTTCTAGGCCCCATGTCAGTTCTGCTGATGCTGTAGGAGCCAAAGGAGCTCTGGTAGCATAGTGCCTAAGGCACTTGACTGCTAAGCAGAAGACTGGCTGTTCAAACCCAACAGCCACTCCTCGGGAGGAAGATTGGGTGATCTACTTCCATAGTGATACTGCCTCGGAAACCCAAGGAGGGGTCGCTATGAGTCGGGTCCGACTCAATGGCACATAACAGCAACGTAGGAGCCAAGGGAGGCATGCAGCCTAAGCCAGGCCTCCTGCCCAACCACTGAGCTGCCCTTAGAACTACTTTGGACCCCAGGTTGGCTCAGCATGCCGTGCCCAGGGGTGTCCCCCCAAAACCCTCTGCCCTTGTGATCCAAGTTTAACCATTTCTCTCTCCTGCTTCTCACCTTTCTCACTGCTTTCCTCTCTCTAAGTCTTTCTTCAGCTCCACAGAGGGGGACTCACCTGTAGTTTTCCTTACTAAACATTTTTTTTATCAAGTCAAGCAGCCCTCGCCTTCAGTATGTTAAATGGATGCTAAAGGAATTCATTTGCATTCATGGTTCATTGGTAGACTTCTGTTCTCCATGTGGGAGACCTGAGTTTGATTTCTGGCCAATGTACCTCAAGTGCAGCCACCACGCTCTGTCACTGGAGACTTGCATGTTGCTATGATGCTGAACAAGTTTCAGCAGAGCTGCCAGACCTTAGGAACTAGGAAGAAAGGCCTGGTGATCTACTTCTGAAAATCAGCCAGGGAAAACCTATGCATCACAGCAGTCCAATCTGCAGTTCTACTCTGCACTAATGGGGTCGCCATGGGGATGGCACAGGAACAGGCATTGTTTCCTTCCAGTAAGTCAGGGCTTACTGGACTACAGCTAATAACAATAAATGCCAGTACCTCAAAGTCTTGATTTACTGTAGCTTTATAGTAATTTTTAAAATTGAAGATTGCTTTAGGTCCCTTGCATTTTTATGTGAATTTTAGGCTCACTTGTCCATTTCTCGAGGGGAAAAAAAAAAAAAAGCATTTGGAATTTTGATAGGGATGGCACTGCATCTGTAGATCAATGTGGTGTGTATTACCATCTTAACAGTGTTCAGTCTTCCAATCTTTGAACATGAGATCTCTTCCCATTAATTTTTAGGTCTTTCATTTCTATCAACAATGTTTTATAGTTTTCAGTGTACAGTCTTGCATTTCTTCGATTGATTCTTAAGAATTTTATTTTTTTTTATGCTATTGTAAATGAAATTGTTATTTGATCTTGCATCCTGCAACCTTGATGAACTCATTTTTATTAGTTCTAAATAGCTGTGTATGTGTGTGTGTATTCTTTAGGATTTTCTATGTATAAGATTGTGTCATCTGCAAATACAGTTTTACTTCTTCCTTTCCAATTAGGATGCCTTTCATTTCTTTTTCTTGCCTAATTGCTCTGGCTAGAACTCAGTACAATGTTGAATAGCAGTGGTAAGAGTAAAAACATCTTTGGTTCCTGTCTTAGGAGGAAAGGTTTATCTTTCACCATTAGGTATGATATAATCCACAAGTTTTTCATATTTGCCCTTAATCACAATGAGGAAATTCCCTTCCATTTCTACTTTGTTGACTGTTTTGTTTTTGTTTATTAGGTAGGAGGGTGAGGTTGTTTTGTTTTTTATCATGAAAGGATGTTGAAATTTGTCAAATGCTTTTTCTGCATCTGTTGCGATGATTATGTGTTTTCCCTTTTATTCTATCAATATGGTGTATTACTACATTTATGGATTTTCATATGTTGAACTAACCTTACATTCCAAGTGGGCAAATCCCATGTTGTTGTGGTGTATAATCTTTTTTATATGCTGCTGCTCAGCTATTAACCAAAGGGTTAGTAGTTCATACCCACCTAGAAGTGCCTTGCAATAAAGGCCTGGCTATCTACCACTAAAAGATCACAGCCTTGCAAACCCTGTGTAGTGCAGTTCTGTGCTGCACACTTGGGGTCACCATGAGTCACTATCAACTTGACAGCAACTGGCGTGGGGCTTTTGTGTTTGATTGTATGCATTTTGCTAGTATTTTGTTGAGGGCTTTTATGCCTGTATTCATAAGTAATATTGGTGTGTAGTTATATTTTCTTGTGATATCTTTTGTTTTGGTATCAGGATAACGGCCTCATAGAATGAATTAGGACATCATCCCCCTCTTCTGTTTTTGAAAGAATTTGTGAAGGACTGGTATTTATTATTCTTTGAACATTTAGTAGAATTGATTAGTGAAGCCATCTGGTCCTGGGCTTTTCACTGTGGGAAGTTATTTGCTTTTATAGACCCATTCAGATTTTCTGTTTCTTCTTGGGTCTACTTTGGTAGTTTGTGTGTTTCTAGGAAGTTGTCCCTTTCATTTGTTGTTGTTGTTATGTGCCATCGAGTCAGCCCTGACTCATAGTGACCCCTCCTTGGGATTCCGAGGCAGTATCACTACAGAAGTAGGATTGCCCAACCTTACTTCCGAGGAGTGGCTGGTGGGTTTGAACCGCCAGCCTTCTGGTTAGCAGTCAAGTGCCTTAGGCACTATGCTACCAGAGCTCCCTTTCATTTAGGTAATCTAATTTGTTGTCATACTCTGGTTCATATTTCCTTATAATCCATTTTATTTCTGTTAGGTCACTAGTAATGTCCCCTCTTTCACTCTGGATTTTAATAATTTGGATCTTCTTTCTTTCTTAGTCAAGCTAAAGGTTTGTCAAATTTATTTTTCTCAAAGAACCAACTTTTGCATTTGTTGATTTCTTCTGTTATTGTTACATATCCTATATTATTATCCTATATATCCTATATTTATTTTATGTCACTCTAATCTTTATTTCCTTCCTTCTGCCTACTTTGGGTTTAATTTGTTCTTTTTCTAGTTTCTTAAGCTGAATGGTTGTTTATTTGAGATATTTCTTCTCTTATAATATAGGCATTTATAGTAGTGCAGTTCGGAGCAGCTTGAGGAAGGAGATGGACAGACCAAGAAGCTGGCTGTGGGCCACAGTGGCAGTGTAGTTCAGAGCAGCTTGAGGGAAGAAACGACCAGGAAGTGGGGCAGGGGCTGCAGCAGTGTGGTTTGGAGCAGCTGAAGGAGACCAAGAAGTAAGTGGAGCAGTCGGGAACAGCTGAGGGAGACAAACTTGTCTGTTAGTTTGTCCTACTGTGGTGGCTTGCATGTTGCTGTGAGGCTATGCCACTAGTGTTTCAAATGCCAGCAGAGTTACCCATGGTGGACAGGTTTCAGCAAAGCTTCCAGACTGAGACAGACTCAGAAGAAGGAAGAAGCCGTCCACTTCTCAAACAGTTAGCCAGTGAAAACCTTATAAATATCAGTGACACACTGTCTGATATATCACTGGAAAACTTTATGAATAGCCTTATAACATTGTCCAATACAGTGCCAGAAGATGAGCCCCTCAGGTCGGAGGACACTTAAGATACGACTGGGGAAGAGCTGCCTCCTCAGAGTAGAGCCGACCTTAATGAAGTGGATAGAGTAGAGCTTTCGGGACCTCCATTTGCTGACATGGCGTGAATCAAATTGAGGAGAAACAGCTGCAAACATCCATTAATAATCAGAACATGAAATGTACAAAGTATGAATCTAGGAAATTTGGAAATTGTTAAAAATGAAATGGAACGCGTAAGGATTGATATGCTAGATGTCAGTGAGCTAAAATGAACTGGTCTTGGCCATTTTGAATCAGACAACCATTTGATCTACTATGCCAGGAATGACAAATTGAAGAGAAATAGTGTGGCATTCATCATCACAAAGAATGTTTCAAGACCTATCCTGAAGTACAGTGCTGTCAGTGGTAGGATAATATCCATACACCTACAAGGAAGAGCAGTTAATACTATGATTATTCAGATTTACAACCAACCACCAAAGCCAACGATGAGGAAATTGAAGATTTTTACCAACTTCTGCAGCCTGAAATTGACTGAACATGCAATCAAGATGTGTTGATTATCACTGGTGATTGGAATGCAAAAGTTGGAAACAAAGAAGAATCACTGGTAGTTGAAAAATATGGCCTTGGTGATAGAAATGACACCAGAGATCGCATGATAGAATTTTGCAAGACCATTGACTTATTCATTGCAAATAGCTTTTTTCAGCAACACAAATGGCAGCTATACACATGGACTTCACCAGATAGAGTACACAGGAATCAGATCGACTACATCTGTGTCAAGAGATGTTGGAAAAGCTCAGTATCTTTGGCCAAAACAAGGCCGGGAGCCGATTGTGGAACAGACCATCAACTGCTCATATGCAAGTTCAAGTTCAAGTTGAAGACAATCAAAAGAAGTCCATGAGAACCAAAATATGACCTTGAATATATCCCTCCTGAATTTAGAGACCACCAAAAGAATAGATGTGATGCATTGAACACCAGTGACTGACGACAACCAGAGGAATTGTCGGATGACATCAAGAATGTCATCCATGAAGAAAGCAAAAGGTCATTAAAAAGACAGGAAAGGAAGAAAATGCCAAAATGGATGACAGAGGAGACTCTGAAACTTGCCCTTGAATGAAGAGTGGCTAAAGCAAATGGAAGAAATGATAAGATAAAAGAACTGAACAGAATATTTCAAAGAGCAGCTCGAGAAGACAAAGGAAATTATTACAATGAAATGTGCAAAGACCTGGAGTTAGAAAACCAAAAGGGAAGAACATGTTTGACATTTCTTCAGCTGAAAGAACTAAAGAAAAAATTTAAGCCTTGAGTTGCAATATTGAAAGATTCTATGGGCAAAATATTGAATGATGCAGGAAACATCAAAAGAAGATGGAAGGGATACACAGAGTCAGTGTACCAAAAAGAGTTAGTCGATGTTCATCCAATTCAGGAGGTGGCATATGGTCAAGAACCAATGGTATTGAAGGAAGAAGTCGAAGCTGCACTGAAGGAATTGGCCAGAAAAAGGCTCCAGAAATTGATGAAATACCCATGGAGACATTTCAGCAAATGGATTTGGAAGACACTTACCTGGCCAGCTAAAAAAAAAAAAAAAAAAAAAAAAGCCTCCAGGAATCCAGGAATTGACCGAATAACCATTAACATGTTTCAGCAAACGGAGGCTGTGCCAGAGGCACTCAGCTATGCCAAGAGATTTGGAAAGCAGCTACCTGGCCAACTGACTAGAAGAAATCCATATTTGTACCTATTACAAAGAAATATGATCCCACAGAATGTGGAAGTTATCAAACAATATCATTAATATCACACACAGGTAAAAATCTTGCTGAAGGTTATTAAAAAGTGGTTGCACAGTATATTGACGGAGGACTTCCAGAAATGCAAGCTGGATTCAGAAGAGGACGTGGAATGAGGGATATCATCGCTGATGTCAGATGGATCCTGTCTGAAAGCAAAGAATACCAGAAAGATGTTTATTTGTGTTTTATTGACTATGAAAAAGATTCAATTGTGTGGATCATAACAAGTTATGGATAACATTGAAAAGAATGTGAATCCCAGAACACCTAATTATACTCATGAAGAACCTGACTAGGAGGCAAATCTTTCGAACAGAACAAGGTTCTGCATGGTTTAAAATCAGGAAGGAAGTGTGTTGGTTGTATCCTTTCACCACACTTATTCAATCTGTATGCTGAATAAATAATCCAAGAAGCTGGACTATATGAAGAAGAGTGTGGCATCAGAATTGGAGGAAGACTCATTAACAACCTACAATATGCAGATGACACAACTTTACTTGCTGAAAGTGAGGATGATTTGAAGCACTTACTGATGAAGATTAAAGACTGCAGTCTGCAGTCTGGATTATACCTCAATATAAAGAAAACATAAATCCTCACAACTGGACCAACAAGCAACATCATGATAAATGGAGAGAAAATTGAAGTTGTCAAAGACTTCATATTGCTTAGTTCTACAATCAACACCAATGGAAGCAGCAGTCAAGACATCAGATGACATTGCATTGGGCATATCTGCTGCAAAAGACCTCTTTCAAGTCATGAAGAACAAAGATGTCTCCTTGAAGACTAAGGTGCACCTAACCCAAGCCATGGGTATTTTCAATTGCCTTGTATGCATGTGAGAGCTAGACAATGGATAAGGAAGACCGAAAAAGAATCGATGCTTTTGAGCTATGGTGTTGGCAAAGAATACTGAGAGTACCATGGACTGGTAGACTAAAAAAATCTATCCTGGAAGAAGTGCAGCTGGAATGTTCCTTGGAAGCAAGAATGGGCAGGCTTTGTCTCACCTACTTTGGTCATGTTGTCCGAAGGGATCATTCCCTGGAGAAGGATATCATACTTGGTAGAGTGGAGGGTCGACAGAAAAGGGGAAGGGCCTCAGCGAGATAGATTGACACAGTGGCTGCAATGATGGACTCAGGTATAGCAGGGATTGTGAGGCTGGCACAGGACCGGGTAGTGTTATGTTCTTTTGTGCATAGGGTTGCTATGAGTCAGAGACAACTCGATGGCACCTAACAACAAGAAGTACTGTTTTCATTATGGACTGTAAGTTTTGGTATGTTGTGTTTTTGTTTTCCTTTGGTCAAAGTATTTTCTAATGTCCCTTGTGATTTCTTCTTTGATCTGTTGTTTATTTAAGACTGTGTTGTTTAATTTCTACATATTTGTGAATTACCTAAATTTCTTTATTTTGTTTATTTATAATTCCATTTCATTATGGGCAGAAAATATACTTTGTATAATTTTATTTCATTCCTTTTAAATTCATTGTGACTTGTTTTGTGGCCTGACATATGTTCTCTCCTGGAAAATATTCAAAGTATACTTGAGAGGAATGTATATTCTGCTTTTTGTTGGATAGTGTGTTGAAAGGTTGTCTTTTAGGTCTAGTTGGTTTACAGTGTTGTTCAAGTCTTCTACTTCCTGGCTGATCTTTTGTCTAGTTCCACTTTTATTGAAAGTAGGGAATTGAACTCTCCAACTATTATTGTTGAATTATCTGTTACTCCCTTCAATTCCATCAGTTTTTACTTCATGTATTTGGGGGCTCTGCTGTCAGATGCATATATGTTTATAAATGTTATATCTTTTTTATGCATTGACTCTTTTTATTATTACATTATAAAATGCCCTTCTTTGTATCTAGTAACAGTTTTTGTCTTAAAGATTATTTGGTCTGATATTAGTATAAAGTACATAATTTGAACATTCGTTCTTATCTATAGGATCCAATAAAGTTGGTTCCATTTTAAATGAGGAAAAGGTGAGACTTACAAACATTTTATTTTTTGACAGGTGGTTGTTAGATGCCATCAAGTTGGTTCCAACTCACAGCAACCCTATGTACAACAGAATTAAATACTGCCTGGTCCCGTGCCATCCTCATAATTGTTGTCATGCTTGAGCCCATTGTCACAGGCCTGTGACATCTCATTGTGGGCCTTCATCTTTTTTGCTGACCCTCTACTTTACCAAGCATGATATCCCCTTCAGACAATATGAGCAAAGTGCAATAGACAAAGTCTGGCCATTCTCAGTTCTGAGGAGCATTCTGGCTTTATTTCCTCCAAGACAGATTTGTTCATTTTCCTAGCAGTCCATGGTACATTCAGTGTTCTTTACCAACACTACCATTCAAATGCATCAATTCTTCTGTGGTCTTCCTTATCCATTGATCTCTCACATGCATATGAGGCTTTACCATACCTTGGGTCACACCCGTTATAGTCTTCTTACTGGATCCTCATGTAAAAAAAGACAACTCCCACTGGCTCAACCATGTCTCATGTCTGTCACCTCATCTGCAAGCTTCAATCTCTGTCATAGGTTTGGAGTCTGGTTTGCATGGTGCCTAGGGAACCCCAGAGCCACTGGTGAGAGCCGCTTGAGAAGCCACAGTGCTTTCTGTGGTGCTTCAGTGCCTTGTTCTCATTGTTTTCTGACACCACCTCATTTCCAACGGATTCTAGGCTCCCCTGGGGTGGTTTCCAGGACTTCTCACACATCCCACTTGCTGAGCCCCCACCCCATGATACTGAGGCCACCAGAACCTGGCTTTGAGATGCAGCCTTGGTGGAGGGCCTCTTTGCTCCCATGTTCTGGGCTAAGGCCTTCCAGGATGGAAAGAGGGAGAACGTATGTTCCTCAGATGATCTCAGGTTTTGATCACCCCTCAGGGTGAATGAATGGTAAAGAAAGGAGGGGTGGCCAGAGTAGACCCATCCAAGCCCTAGACCTTTTGTCTCTGCCTTCCCCTTGACCTTTCTCCCTTGCCTTCCCCTTCTGGGTATCTATAGCCACGACAAAGCTCTTATTGGGAGCTTCAGAGAGTCATTCCTAGGGAAGAGGTCCCTGTACCAGTACCCAAACAGCTTTCCCTCCCTTTTCACGGTAACCCCCATGTGCATTATTTTGCTGCTCTCCCTGCAACCAGACTTCAGAGTGGAATGCAGTCTCCGTTTCTCCCTTTTCTTTGCTGTCCCCAGAAACTGACATAGCTCTGTCTATCCCGAAGGGTTTGCTGTTCATCAGTTATGAAAATTTACAAAATGTAGGAAAAAGAGACAGGAGAGGTTTAGGCAGACAGGACATCCTATATTCTGGAGCCAGGTTGTATAGATTCCAGAAACAGTATGTAATGGTGGAGCCAGTGTGTGGCCTTAGATAAGTCACTTAACCTCTCTGAGCCTCAGTTTCCTCTTCTGTAAAATGGAAGTGATGGTTGTTGGTCATCATCAAGTCTGCTCTGACATATGGCAGAAAAAGAAAACCAAACTCACTGCCATTGAGTCGATTCGACTCATAGTGACCCCTCCTTGGGTTTCTGAGGCAGTATTTCTACATAAGTAGATTGCCCGATCTTCCTTCCGAGGAGTGACTGGCAGGCTTGAACCACCAGCCTTCTGGTTAGCCTTAGGCACTATGCCACCAAAGCTCCCTGCGTATAACAGAAATGCTACCTTGTCCTCACCATCTTCATGATTGTTTGCATGTTTGGGTCCATTGTTGATGCTATGTGTCAATCCATCTCACTGAGGACTTTCTTCGTTTTCAGTGACCCTCTACTTCACTGACCATGATGTCATTTTCTAGCAACTGGTCTTTCCAGAGGCTGTGTCCAAAGAAAGAGAGCCAGAATCTCACCATCCTCACTTCTAAGGAGCATTGTGGTTGTATTTTTTCTAAGATTGATTTGTTCATTCTAGCAGCCCACAGTATATTCACTATTCATCACTAGAAAGTATTTACTGCTCTGGGGTATTGTGGGAATTCCATCAAGTTATAGTATAATGTCTGATGTGCAGTAATGTAGGCAAAAGATAGTGATGGCCATAGAAGTGGTAAGAAGTGGTCAGATTCCAGATTCTCATCTGCCCCCATCACATACCCCTTTACCCCAAGTCCTTGCTCAAGCTATTTCCTCCTCATTCAAGGATCCTTCTTTCTCCATCCAAAAAACACTAACCTGACCATTCTTTTTTTTTTTTTAATTGTGATTTGGGTGAAGATTTACAGAGCAAATTCACTTTCCATACAGTTCACATGCACTTTGTCTCATGACATTGACCACAATTTACCACAATGCAACAGCTCCCCTCTTACTTCCTCCCGATAGTTACCTCTTCCCTGTGTCTGTCCCACCATGCACTCCTGCCCCCTTAGCTGTCTCCCTGTGCATAGGCAGCCCTTCTTTCTCCCATAATTGTTCTCTCCAAGGAGCGTATCTACCTCAGGTAAATATTCAACTCTCATGCCTGTCTTTTGTTTGGCTGGAAGCCACATAACCTGACCATTCTTAAAAGCCTTCCTCCAATCTGAGCCTCGGCAGAAGTCATCTTCTTGCTTTACCTTGCCAGGGTTCTGTGTGTTCATGTGGTTCTTATAGTACAGTGTTTATTTGATAAGCATTCAAATACACTTTCAATGTGCTGGGCTCTAGGCAAAGTGCTTTACAAATATTAACTCATTTAATCCTCACAAAAACTATGAGATTGTTGCAGTCTGGGTTCCGAAATAATGAGTAGAAAGTCAGCTGTAGCTCAGAGAGAAATTTAATAAGAGAACAGTAGATACAAGGTGGAGACACATGGGGCCAGAGGTGACGCCATGTGTGTCTCTCTAAACCTTACAGGCTAGTAGTTTTTAAGGTCATGGTGTATGTGATTTCTAAAGACCTAATGCAGGCAGGTATTCATAAAATCCTGACCCTTTTGTGAAGGTCAAGAAGCAGAACAAGGTTGTGATAAATTCCTAAGATAGGCCTCAGCTTCCATCAGGCTAGGTGCATGCACAGTCTGCTGTTTGCCCTTGGTTCTAGTCTTGGTCTCATCTTGGATTGGCCATCTTAGTTCATCAGGTGGTAAAGGAGGGCAGGGGTATACAGGCTCCAAAACTGGTTAACATTGGCCACAGATAGTGAGCTTGAAGACATCTCAAGAATGGCCTTTTAAGTAGTAAATTTATATTTACATTATTTCTTTTGCAGTGTTTCTTCCTTAGTTTCATGATGTAAGGAATGCATGCAATTGCCCTGTCCTGTGAGCTGTTCCTGTCTTGGTTTTATGATCTTAGGAATATGGCTGCAGGGGCAGGATTCTTATGTGATTATGGCTACAAGTAGCAGAGTAAGGCAGTGTTTAAATTGAGCAAGATTAATATGGAACTCAGGTTAGAACACATATTCATCTCCTAGAAGTTCTAATCTGCCTATACTATTACAAGATCAGTACTGTTTTCCCTTCAGAGATGAGGATCAGAGGCACAGAGAGGTTAAGTGACTTGCCCAGGGCTACACAGGAGGTAACAAAGCAGGGACTTGAATCCACGCAGTTTAGCTCCAACTCTATGCTTTTAACTATTCAGTATGTTGCTTCTCCTTTGTTGTTGTTAGGTGCCATCATATCAGCTCTGACTCATAGCCGCCCTATGAACAATAGACCAAAACACTGCCCAGTTGTGCACTATCCTTATAATCCTTGCTATACTTGAGCCCATTTATCACAGCCACTCTGTCAGTCCATCTTGTTGAGGGGTCTTTCCCTTTTTTGCTGACCCTCCACTTTACCAAGCATGATATCCTTATCCAGGGACTAGTCCCTGCTAACAATATGACCAAAGTAGGTGAGATAAAGGCTGGCCATTCTTGCTTCCAAGAAGCATTCTGGCGGCACTTCTTCCAGGACAGATTTGTTCATTCTTCTGGCAGTCTATGGTATTTTGGTATTCTTCGCCAACACCACAATTCAAAGGCATCAACTCTCCTTTGGTCTTCCTTATTCACTGTCCAGAAGGATATGGTGGAGCTGAAACCAGGGCGCCTTGAAGAGTACCTGCCTAAAGTCAGGGGAGAATGAGATCAAGTTTGGGTACAAATAAGAAGACTTCTACATTAAAAAAAAAAAAAAAAAAGGTGGGGACCAGGTTTGCTGATCCGATAGAGCCTGGTGGAACCACTGAGACTATGGCCCCTAGCTGCCCTTCAGGTCAGGAATTGAACCCACACCTGTGGTTTCTAGCCAAACAAAATACAGGCATATGAGTTGAACATTTACCTCAAGTAGATACACTCTTTGGAGAGAAAAATCATGGGAGAAAGAAGGGCTGCTTATGCACAGGGAGACAGCTCAGGGGGCAGGGGTGCATGGAGGAATGGACACTGGGAAGAGGTTAACTATGGGGAGGAAGTGGGAGGGGAGCTGTTGCATTGTGGTAAACTGTGGTCAATGACATGAGACAAAGTATATGTGAACTGCTGTATGGAAAGTGAATTTGCTCTGTAAATCTTCATTCAAATCACAATCAATCAATCAATAAACAAATAAGAAGACCTCTACATAAAAGACTTCACTGGGAACTCTACTGGGAGCTCTACTGGAATAGTGCCTAAAGTATTTGACTGCTCTCCAGAAGTCTGGCAGTTCAAACCCACCAGCCACTCCTCGGAAGGAAAATTGGGCAGTCTACTTTGGTCGTGATAACTGCCTCGGAAATCCAAGGAGGGTCACTGTGAGTCAGATCAGACTCAAGGGCAGTGAGTGAGTTAGTTAGTTACTTAGTTATTCACTGTCCAGCTTTCACATGCATATGAGACTATTGAAAATACCATGGGTTGGGTTAGGTGAACCTTAGTCTTCAAAGTGACTTCTTTGTTCTTTTTAAAGAGATCTTTTGCAGCAGATTGGGCAGTCTACTTTGCAGCAGATTTGCCGAGTGCAGTATGTCATCTGATTTCTTGACTTCTGCTTCAATTGTTTGTTAATTGTGGATCCAAATATGCATCTCCATTAGCAGAGTGATGATGATGATGATGATGATAGCTGGCCTTTATCAAGGGCTAACTCTGCCAGACACTGGGTCAATACATTGACCTCAACACAGCGAGGTGATTAAGTACACATGGGTTTGCATCTAAGCCCTGCGATGTGGACCACCTGGTCCTTAGCATACACTCTTGGCCACTCACTCCCCACACAGGCCTCGTGTCCCACCACACAGCACAGGTCTGGGAGAGACTGAAGGTTCAGTAACTGTTAATTTGACTTCCCTTGGGACTGAATTGGAGCCTCTGTGGTGTCCTGCTCCATCCTGTTCCCCAGGGTCTCAAACACAAATGCTGAAGGACCAGACAGGTGACCTAGGTGAGTAAATTGATCTCGGAAGACTTGCCCCTTCTTTGTTTTATTCACCTGATTTAAGAGAGATGTGAGTGAAGGTGATGTTTCACTTTCCTCTGTGTAAGATACAAAGCAAGAACATTTGCTCATAGCTGTATTCTCAGCTTCTAGCACATGTACCTGGCAATAGGTGCTCAGGAAATATGTATTGTCAATTGAAAAAAAAAAAAAAACTTGGCTCGGACCTGAGAGTGGCAGGGACCATGGGGTACCCTGGCTGAGAGGTCAGCTGGCATCTATCTCTAGCCCATTGTTGCCAGAGCTCCTGATTTTTCAAAAGAAGATAGAATCCAGACTCTAAATGTCAATTTTTCAATGATTGCCATTCACAAAAACTATAAACACTATGCAGGTCAGTTTGCAACAATAGCCCTCTGGTATGGGCATCCACATTCAGCCAGCAGAGCAGGCCCCCAGCCCAGCCGCGGGCTCCTTCACCAGGACTGGGAGGCTGCGGGCAGTCGGGCAGCTCTGTTCCACACTCAGGGACCCGTTCCTGTGGTTGCTTCTGTAGGAAGGCGATGCACTGGGCACCATGGAGAAGCTGTGCCGGCAGCTGACATACCACCTCAGCCCACACTCCCAGTGGAGGCGGCATCGGGGGCTGGGCAAGAGGAAGCCACAGGCCTGGTGAGTTCATGTACCTGCAGAGTTCTTGCCAGAGGTAGGCCTCCTCCACCAGGGCAGCCCAAAGCACGTCTAAGCCAGGCTGTGGGGTGCACGGTCCCACCCTGGATACCAGAACCAAGGGGTTGACTTGGGAGACTGCCCAGAAGAAACAAGATTGAAGGAGAATTTGGGGTGGGCATTCTAGTGGGCATAAGCCCCAAGAGGAGATAATGAAGAGTGGCTGGAAGCTGAAGAGTTACTGGGCTGAGCACAATTGGATAGGCAGGGAAGAAGACAGGAGTTTACGTCCTTGGTGGGCTAAGAAGGCATTCCCACCACGTCTTCCTGTTCCCTAGAGTGTCCCATGGGGGTCCCAGCCCCTAGCCATGTGCCTGGCCCAGTGAGGATCCTCAGGAGCTTCGTAACCCCAGAGGAGAGGGGGAGGCACGTGAGACACAGAATCTATAGGCAAGGACAGTAGTAGCACCAAAGGTAGGCAATGGAGGGAAGCCTGAAAGGAAGGCTTACTGGAGGACAAAGGACCCAGCCTTTCTTGCAAATATCCTTGGAACTAAGTGTGACTGCCATCTGAAGGGCTCTCCAGCAGGGTTCTGCTGCTAGGACTCTTCCTTCCAGGCTCCTGCAGATGGAAAAGGGGAGACTGGCCCCTCCTACAGAGAAGAGTGAGCTCTGGTTTCTCCTCCCTTCTGGGGACGGACACACACACACACACACACACACACACACACACACACACGTTCCCAAAGTTGAAGGAGATCGGTCCTAGGGAGCTTTCCCAGGTGGAACAGAGTGAGAGGCTCTCCCCAAGCTAGCCTTGGGAAGGATGCTGGCTGGGGCAGGGTCACAAGAGGAGATAAAGTAGGACGGAAGGACATGGAAACCCTGAAGACAGGTGTCACACTGAGACTTCTTGAGCTAGCTGTGTAAGACATTTGAGCTGTATTGGACTTGATGGGATTTTTTTCCTACCCTTCCACATGTTGTCCATTCTCCATTCAGAAGCCATGTATATGAGGTGTCCTCATTCCCCTCAGATCACACATGAATGGCATCTAAACAAAGCCCTACGTGAGGGGCCTTTCCCACTTCTCTGGCCTTGCCTTTTCCACTCCACCTCTCTTACCCTCTCACTGGGCCCCAGCTACACTGGCCTTCCCAGTTGTTCACAAGTACCCCAAGCTTGTTCCAGCCCCCAGGCCTATTGCACTTGCATTCTGGTTGCTGAAACTTTTACCAAACTCTTCTGATTATCCATGCTTTTTCTTCACATGTCAGCTCAAATGTCATCTCCTAGAAGATGCCTTTCCTAGCCAATCTCAAGTAGACCATGTTTACCCCCACCCCAAACCTCTCTTTGACTTCATTCACACATCATCTTGTTTGTTGTCTGTCTGCTCCCAATTGAATAAAAGCAGAGATCTTATCTTAGTCACACCACCCCCACCGCCCTAGAATAGTGCCTGGGGCACATAGTAGGAGTTTAACAAATATTTGAAGGAATGAATGCGGTAGAGGATATTAAAGTCACCTAACTCTGGTAGCATAGTGCCTAAGGCACTTGACTGCTCACCAGAAGGCTGGTGGTTCAAACCCACCAGCCACTCCTCAGGAGGGTTGGGCAATCCTACTTCCGTAGTGATACTGCCTCAGAAACCCAAGGAGGGGTCGCTATGAGTCGGGGCCGACTCGAGGCAATACAACAACTGGTTGAGTACGGGGGCTGGATTCAGACCGACTGATCCAAGGCCCAAGCTGTTAACCACCATGCTACCTTATTCCTTTGTGTTGTGGGTCTCCTTAATTAATTACATGGACAATAATAGCAGCCAACACTGAACAAATACCAGACATTGTCCCAAGACTTGAGAGTTTCAAACTCCGTGGGACTGGACTCCAACAGAGGCAAGATGAGGAAACACAGGACATCCTCCCAGCTTCAGGAGACCCCAAGGATAGGGACTTGCCTACTTTTGCTGATAGGAAATCTAAGCTGTGCCCCTTGGGCTGCTGCTGTTAACCTGTGACCTTGGAGGAGCTGAGAGGGGAAAGAGGCTATAAGTATCCTACCTCCCTCCTTCCTACTGTTGGCACCTCTGGGCTTGCCTGGGGCACCTGAAGATGGGGAACATGGGCATCTCATCAATGACCATGGCTCAGAGCCAGCATAGACAGGTGAGAGAAGGGGCACTCAATCTAGCTTTGGCACTTGGGCTCTGGCCCAAGTAAGGAACAAGGGGAGGGAGATGAGTGGAAGGGAGTAGAGCACTTAGTCTCCAGGGGTGAGCGGCCGCCATCAGGCACAGAGCGCCTGAACCCTCCAGTCTGTTTTGCAGGGCTGACCTGAAGGGTCCCCATCTGATGTGGAAGATGGTCTTAAAGTCATCTGAGATTGTTCTCTTGGGGGCAGCTCAGCCAAAGTGATTATTAATTACAGCAGGAAACTTCATCTTTATCATACACTGTTACATAATTCCATATTTCAGGCAGAGAGGTTAAATAACTAAAGGTCACACAAGCAGGGAGGAGTAAAGTACAAATCCAGACATACAAAAACACCTGGGTCTCCTTGTAGCCCTATAGGATTGGCAGCCACAGACCAGTCTCTGGTCAAATGGGATAGTGCCAGCAAGTGGGGCAAGGGAGTATCCCTGATTTCTCCCACCACTGCAATTACAGAATTTGATCATTTTGCAATAGTATGAGGGCCTCTGAGGAACAAGTGATCACGCTTGGTTGACCCTTGCTTATTCTCCTTCAGTCTCAAAGCTATCCTGGCTGGGAGCCCTCTGGACAACACAGTGGACCTGTCAGGCATCCCCCTGACCTCTCGGGACCTGGAGCGAGTGACCAGCTACCTGCAGCGCTGTGGAGAACAGGTGGACATTGTGGAGCTGGGTTTCACAGGCCTTACGGATGACATGGTCCTGCAGCTGCTGCCAGCACTCAGCACACTTCCTCGCCTCACTACGCTGGCACTCAACGGCAACCGGCTGACCCGGGCCCTGTTGCGTGACCTCACTGATGCCCTGAAGGACCCCAGCAAGTTCCCCAATGTCACATGGATAGACCTGGGCAACAATGTGGACATCTTCTCACTGCCTCAGCCCTTCCTGCTCAGCCTGCGCAAACGTTCCCCAAAGCAAGGCCACTTACCCACCATCCTGGAACTGGGTGAGGGGCCAGGCAGTGGAGAGGAGGCCCCAGATGGGACACAAGAGGATCCTGGAGGGGGCCCTTTGGCCCTTGCCAGAGACCACAGCAAAGACATGGAACCTGTACCTGTAGCTCAGACGTTGAGAGGGAGACATGCCTCACCCAGGGAGTCCTTGTAGAGTAGAATGGCTGAGGGAGGTAAGGGCTTCTAACCGGACCAGACAATCCAAAAGTGGCCTGGACTGGCTCACCCACTAGGAGGCAGACTCCAGCATCTAGGAAAGGGGGATCCTCCTTGGTTATCTTTCCCCTTACAAACCTCATCTGTTTTGGTCCTGAGATGCATCACTAGCTTAGGGGTTATCTGGCACTCCCACCTCAGCACCCCAAAATTTGACTGCAAGTATAGGGTTTAGAGGTGCCAGTAACTTGAGTTATTATGAAGCCAACAAGCTTTCCCCCAGAAAATATTGTTGGGGCCTATGATTTTCTAAGTTTGCATTAGATTTGCTCTCTTCAGGTAGCAACTCCACACAGGTTGGAATCTTGGGGACAGGGAGCCTCATTCCAGTCTAAAGGTGGATTGAAGGTGGTCACCACCTACTGCTTTTGAAAGCCTCAGCCTGTGCCTCTAAGGCCCTGTCCATCAACCGCAATGTTCAGTCTTCCAGTATACAGGGTCTCCTTGGTTCCATCCAGCAGTGTCTAGGGCCTGCTCAGAAACCCTGTAAATCCCCACAATTGCCAGACCCCTCAGGGTACACCTGCAGTGGCTCTGCTTGCCCCCTAAGCAGTTAAGACAGTATTACCTCGGATACTCCCATTTGCCACAAAACTTCTTTCATGGAGTCCCTGAAGGTAAATAGACCTTTGAGCCCATTCCTAAGATACTAGGAAATGCTCCCAAAAACCTGGGTTCTGATGGCACAGTGGTTAAAACACTTGAATACCAACCAGGTCAATGGCAAAGTCAAGCTGCTCTGCAGGAGATAAGAAAGCCTGCTTCTGAAAAGATGGTAGCTAAGTCAAAATTTCCTGAATGGCAGTGAATTTTATTTAGATGAGGCTAAGAGGACATCTATTGCCTACAGATAAGATACCTTGCAGTGGGGGGGAGGCATGGGCAGGCGTGTTGTAAATAGCAGGGTCTTAAAGGCATTGAACCCTACATCTTCCCTTTGCCAAATCTTTGGCAGAGGTCCAGAAATAATAAGCACTGGCCCCAACTACAGATGAGAAATTCCCCTTAAACCCCAAAATCACCAGGAGGTGAAAACAGTTTAGACTACTGACCAAAGTTTGAGTGATCATCACATTTAACCTTTTCTTCACAAATACACATTTTTAAAAACCAACACCAAAGACCATCTTTTCTTATACTTAGTTTATAATTGCATGGAAACATTTTTAAGACAAACTGGAATTTATAGCTTCTAGTTAAGAATTCAGCCCTACCTCAGTAAAAATCTCTTGAGAAGTTTGACATAAATTAAATGGGACCAAATGTGCCTGTCCCACTAAAAGTTGCCAAATACACTTCTTGGCTCTGAAACTCAGCAAGTTGAACACATTCCCAAAGTTATTATACCAAATGCTTAGGTTCTCTGATCTGAAGCTCATGGTGGTAGTCAGTCATCCCAGGTTACTGGACTTCATATTGTCCCTGCTGCAGCTGATCTCCTCAGGACACAGCCTGCAAAGAAATGAAATGATCAATCTCACTCTCTACTCCAACTAAGTCGATCACAGCATTAAGATATCTTCAGAAAACCTCAAGTTCACCACTTTATCATCTGCCGGTAATTCCAGCTATTTTGGGTGATTTCATCATGTGATATCCTTTTCTGCACGTCAGCTTTAACACTTTAACCATGGTGGTTGGTTTTTCAGGATCAAGACTTACCTCGTAGGTTGAGCTGAAGCTGTCACTCTACTGTGGGTCCCACTCTCTACCTCTCCCTTGTTAAACCTGGGGAAATGAAAAGACACCTCAGCCACAGCCCATCAAGGGCAGAGAGAAGCATATCTGACAATAACAGACTAAGGTACCAATGACAAGTCCATGCTAATAAGTGTGCTCAAGCATTTAATAGAGCTGCTTTTCTGTAAATTTATCACAGAAATTAACAGAACCCAATTAGCTTCTTTAGTGCTTATGACCTCCATTTAGCCAATTTTGAACTTCAAAAATCTAAGATTTTCAGGGATGAGGGAAACTACATCTAAGAAGTACAAGTCATTTAGTCAAGATTATACAGCAGAGATAACAGGAACCCCTTCTGGCTACTCTCTACTCTTCTTCAACAGTCACCCAACCCCAAGTCAGAGTATCTCAGGGACATTCAGTAAAGGGTCAAGGGCTACACCGACTAATTTGTGTAATTCCCAATATCTTACCTATCAAAATAGCACTTTAACAAACAGCTGTGTACACACAACCACTAACCTAACCTCTCAGACATAACACTTGCCTCATGGTATTTCAGTGCTCCTAACTCCCATACAGCTGCTGGCAAACCTTCAAATTTTAACCTGAGTATAAGAATGAAAGATAACAGCGCAGATCGACTTTGTGCACCAGCAACTGATGAGAAAGTTATGTGCCTCTTTTTTATTATCATATTCTTTAGATCAGTCAAGGCTCCCGTGTAAAACTTGGTTCAACTGAACCATGCTGATACCCAGAAATCACCCAAAATTAAACGAAAGATGTCTTAAAGCAGGGAATATATATGTTATAATGTCAAAGAGTTGACGTTTCCGTACATAGCTGTAGCTTAAGTGCAGTTTCAGGCTAGGGCTGTGGCTGCAATATATTTGAGAGTCCGCAGTATTCAATGACTGAGTAATTTCAAATGCTAAATGTATAAAAACCACAACTAAGATGTCAGTTGGCGATTTTAGCGTATTTAAGGTAACAAAAATATGATAAGCCCGGTTGACACATTTAACTTTACCTAGGAAGGAAGATAGGAGCTCTGGTAGCATAGTACCTAAGGCACGTGACTGCTAACCAGAAGGCTGGCGGTTCAAACCCACCAGTCACTCCTCCGAAGCAGGTTGGGCCATCTACTTCCTGCCTCGGAAATAACAGGAAGATGGGGCAATCTACCTCCGTAGTAATACTGTCCAAGAAACCCAAGGAGGGCTCGCTGGGAGTCAGGGCCGACTCCATGGCACATTAACAGACTAGAACTTACCTCACTGAAATGATGCTCTTGTCGTCAGTGCTCTGCCGTTGGTCTGCAATCTATTTAAAAAAAAAAAATGACATACATGAAAAGTACATTCTGGCAGTCATGTTCAATGAAAACTGTCGAGATTTCAACGGCTGTGGTCAGACAGGCATAAAAGTCGTCAATTATCGCTTCTGACGGCACTTCCTATCACCAGTATCATCACGACAGTCGCCCAGTTCCTCATGGTCCAATTATAAACTTTACCCACTGTAGCGCCCCAACAGGACCCTGAACCCAACTTACCTAGCTTCCTCGAGTTTGCAACCCTCCGAGGCTGCCACGGGGAATGGCATGAGCCTCCTTAGGGAACCCTAGGCAGCAGCGGCGACGGCCCTGCCAAACATAACAAATACTCATTACCCTTGTGGCCCATGCGGGCGACTAGGCCCAGCGAGACCCTGCGTGACTCTCGTCAACACTGCCGCAACGCCCGCACCGAGGCCCACGGGAGGACAGCCGCCTTTTCTCTGCAACTGTGTTTCCCGAAAACACCATTCAAGAAGTTACAAAAGCTCTCCCTCCTTATTTGCCCTTAGAGCTAAATACTGACTCCAAAAGCAAAAGCTACTTACCTCCATAGTCACAGCGAAAAGGCAGAACTTGCCTTTAACACAGATTCTTAAGGAGTTGGAATGTTTCATTTCTCACAGATGGCAGGGTGACAATGGCAAAGACTCACGGGAACTTCCACCCCATATAAAGATACAGACTCGCCGCACCGCTAAGGATTCCCCCCTCCTATTGAGCCTATGGTCTCGTCCACGCCTCCCGGAATTCTGGGTTGTAGCGGGAGAGGTCTAGAACACCAGCCCCCAGAGTTCCCCGAGTGATTTTGTGGCGCGCAGGCTCTTGAGTGGATTTGTGTCCTGGCCCCATTACTACCTAGGTGTGTGGTCTTGAGCGAATTACTTACACTTTCTGAGCGTCGGTTTGCTCATCTTAACAACGCACATACCCGCACCACAGATGGTCATTAATGGGGAGCACTTAAAATTGTAGAGCCTAGTACGCAGTAAACATTTGGCTGATGAGGACCAGCTCGCCTAATAAACATTTCCAGTCTGCTTTCTCCCCACAACTACTTAAAAATATTCACGAACCTCTTAAACACCCCGCTCCTGACACCTTCATCACCCTGTTTTAGATCTGTAAGAGCAAGAGAACGGCAAGTGGGGGCCCCTGAACCTACCCGTATCCACTGTCCTGACTCTTCTGGGGCCCCTCCACCTAGCTCACCCGTATTGGAAACTCGCTGCTAATGCTTCCTTTTCAGCATATGAACATGCTCAGGTCTCTCCCACTTTAAAAAAAAAAAAAAAATACTAAGTTCATGCGCTCGTATTTTCTACAGACGTTGCACTGAGGGAGAGCAGTTCATTTTGACTGGGAAAAAAATGGAAAGGCAAAAGTAAAATAGCAGCTTTTGAACTGGTCTCCAAAACAAATACAGGATGGAGGGAGAGCGGGTTGATTAATTATCTAAGACCCCCATTGGGTTTCCAAGGCTGTAAATCTTTACAGAAGCAAACTGCCTCATCTTTCTTCAGTGGAGCTGGTGGGTTCAGCTTTTGGTTAGCCTTTTGGTTAGCCACAAAATGCCTTAAGCACTCTATCACCAGAGCTCTTTTCTTAGTTATCTAGTGCTGCTATAACAGAAGTACAAGTAGGTGGTCTTATTTTTTCACAGTTCACAAGGCTTGTTGTTGTTGTTGTTGTGTGCCGTCCAGTCGGACCCGACTCATAGCGACCCCTCCTTGGGTTTCCGAGGCAGTATCACTACGGTAGTAGGATTGCCCAACCTTCCTTCCGAGGAGTGGTTGGTGGGTTTGAACCGCCAGCCTTCTGGTTAGCAGTCAAGTGCTTTAGCCACTGTGCTACCAGAGCTCCACAAGGCTAGAAGTCAGAATTCAGGGTGCCAGCTCTAGGCAAAGGGTTTCTCTCTGGGCTCTTTTGGAAGGTCCTTGTGTCTTTTGAGATTCTGCTCTGGGTGATCTTGTGACTTAGCATCTCTCTTCCCCCATCTCTACATTTTACATGCTTGTTTCTTTTATATCTCAAGAGATTGACCCACACCTACACTAAACCTGTTCATTAACATAATAAAGACAACCCATTCCCAAATGGGCCTATAACCACAGGTATAAAAGTTAGGATTTACAAAACATGTTTTTGAAGAACACAATTCAATCCATAACAGGGGCTTCCAGACATTACAGGGTCAAGGGGTCAAACACATATCCTTCAACTTGCATAAACAATTAGGCAAAAATTCTAAGTAGGGCTTGGGGGACTAAAGGATGGGAGAAAAGTGTCTAAAAATCCTCCATAAAACCATAGAGGGCTGGGAGTGGTGGGCAGGGCATTCTGTAGGCACCGAGGAGCCTCTTGGGCCTATAGAACACAAGGAGACATGTTACTCTTGGGTCTTAAAAGGCCCCTTTGGCTTGGGACCATGGTTGCAAGGGACATCAAGCTCAATTGGCATAACATACTATACAAAACATTGTTCCACCTCCTA
>NW_006921726.1:2003758-2008220 GCF_000298275.1 Orycteropus afer afer | reverse complement strand
AGACAGCTCAGGGGGCAGGAGTGTATTGAGGGATGGACACTGGGAAGAGGTAACTATGAGGAGGAAGTGGGAGGGGAGCTGTTACATTGTGGTAAACTGTGGTCAATGACATGAGACAAAGTATATGTGAACTGCTGTATGGAAAGTGAATTTATTCTGTAAATCTTCACCCAAATCACAATAATAATAATAATAATAATAATAATAAAAGGCCCCTTTAGCTGCCCTGCAGAGAATGGCTTGGAAAGATGGGAACTGAGCAGTGCATTAGAGCTTAAACTCTAAGGCACTTGGTTGTGGAAGGCTGTGGTCTACGGTGGAACTCCATTTTTGAGTCTTGACATAAGTTCAGACACCATTTGAGTTTTTTCTGATCATTAAACCAGCATCGTGGCTATGCCAAAACAAGTCTGGGACAAATGTGGGGAAGGGCAGTTTGCCCTGAAGAAGAGTATGGTTAAAAGGTGGATTATGTTCACACAAAGAACTAGGTAAATTGCCTGAGTGTGTCCTTAATGATTTGTTGAAAAGAGCCAAATGAATGTTATCTAATTTAAAGACTGGCCTACTGGTATTGTCTTGAAGCCACCTTGTGGCTATAACTCATGGCCACATGGTCATGAGTCATATGATCACAATGGAGCCCCATGGTCAAGCCCAGAATCCAATCCTGTAACCCTTGTTAATCTTCAGTTGTGTCTGTATCTTAATCATGGTCCTTTCCTCCACTTCTGTAGTCACACCTGCCACAGTGATGAATTAATCTGCCACCAATCATGATCTTGTGATGATTTCTTTTGTACTCTATCAAATACAATGAACACCACAACTGTGATTCAGTGAATTCCATTCAGCTTCTTGTACTGTGTACATGCAGATAGTTTCCCTCATCCTGGATGGCTTTGTTTTGTCTTTGTCCTGTCTAAGGTTTAATAAAAGGGACTCTATAAAGCATGTTTGAATCTGGAGTCTTTTTGACCCTAGCACAAAAGAAAAACATTCAGTTAAGGGTTGCCAATGACATCAAACTCAATTGCATAACATACCACACAAAAATATTATTCTACATCTACTTTGGTGAGTAGTGACTGAGGTCTTAAAAACTTGCAAGCAGCATCTAGATGCAACAATGTGTCTCTTTTCATCCAGAGCAAAGAAGAATGAAGAAAACCAAAGACACATGGACACAGTTAGTCCAAAGGACTAGTGGACCATGTGAACCTCAGCTATATGACTACAAGACCAGATGAACTCGATGGTGCTCAGCTACCACTGTCAACCACTCAGAAAGGGAATAGTGCTAGAGATCCTGGATAGAATGGGAGAAAAACGTGGAATAAAACTAAAATTCATTTTAAAAAGATCAGGTTTAGGTAATTACAGGGAGGAAGTGCGAAGAGATCTGTTACATTGTGGGGAATTGCAGTCAATGTCATGAAACAAAATGTGTGTGAACTGCTGTATGGAAAATGAATTTGCTCTGTAAACTTTCACTGAAATCACAATAAAAATTTTAAAAAGGGGGGTTGTGGGAGGGGTTATCAAAGATATATAATTAGCAAAATAATACAGGTGTTGGGGGTCTTCAGTTAACCTATTTAAAATATCTTCACAAGGCAAAGCTGCTCCTCCCTTGTTCACCCAAAAGTCACAGTCACCTTCTCAGAAACAGAAGCAGAACCCAAGACAAAATGGAGTCTGAGCAAAACCTTGTGTCAGCCATTTTAGTTAGACTAAGTAGCATAGTGCCTAAGGCACTTGACTGCTAACGAGAAGGCTGGCGGTTCAAACCCACCAGCCACTCCTCGGAAGGAAGTTTGGGCAATCTACTTCCATAGTGATACCACCTCGGAAACCCAGGAGGAGTAGCTATGAGTCGGATTGGACTCGAGGGCACATAACAGCAACAACAAAGTTGTGTTAGACTGGGTTCTCTAGAGAAACAAAATCAGTAAAGCTTATATATAGAGAGAAAAAGAAATTTATCTTAGGAAAATGGCTTACACACTTACAGAAGCTGGCAAGTGCAAAGTTCTTGGATCAAACATCAAGCTGGAGACTTTGCCAACTCTTGCAGCTGCAAGGGCTGAGGAGCTCAAGGTTGGCAGGCAGTATACTGGCTGTTGACTCCAACAAATGATGAATCCAAGATCTCCAGGCTGAATGGTAGATTGTGCCCTCACAGACAATTGTAAGCAGCACAATAGAATCCCGATCCATAGAAGAGTGTCTCTTTTCCCAGGATGTCCATAAATATACTGGAAGCAAGCCACACCCCTAGGGAAACTCCCTTTCAACAGATTGGCTGCTCAAAACATATTCATCTGATCCCATCATAGGAATAACCACATCACAACTGCTTAAACCACACAGAATTGCGCTCCAGCCAAGTTGACACACAGCTCCAACTATCACAAAAGTGTTCCAAGGTTTTGGGGTATTTTCTATTTTCCCCTCCTCTGATCAAAAATGGCTTTCAGGCATGTCTTTCCAAGGTTCAAGTTTCAGCTAATTGGCTGAAATAGCAAAACTAAAACCCTAAGAAGTTCCACAATTCATTTGTTTATACATAAACAATATCACTGTTTTCATGTGCCTCAGCCAAACCTCAGATTTTGAATCTATAGACACAATGAAGTTCACCTATTAAAATACAAAACTGTTCCTTGGGAGACTTAGCAGGAAATCATAATGTCATTGTTTTTTATAAAATCATGGCTCGAACTTCAGATACTTCTCTAGTTATTGCATTTATAACTTTGCTAAGTTTATCAACAGAAGCTTCTAATTGGAGTTCCATTATCTAAACCCATTTAAATTCTGATGATTATATTATTTTTCATGCAAGAACCAGCTATTTCTGTTGCTAATCACACTATGCTAAGAATTTTCTCATCTCCTTTCATGTTTCTTTTCTCATTCCCAATTTAATATTCCTCTCATATTTCTTATTTTTCCTCTTGGTTAATTGATTATATATAAAAACATGTAGGAATAGCATAAAAAGAACCAGTCAAAATATGCAGGTGAAAACAATAAACCCATTAGATAATTTAGGAGAAAAAATGGTTTCTTATATTCAGAAAATGGAATATTAAAACATCAGCAATATTCCTATATAGATCTTATAGTACCTTTTCAGTTCACTTAGTCTTGTGTAGTTAATTTTTCTTTCATGGGATTTTGGATGTGCTGCACTACAGTCTGTGAACCTGTCATCTTCTACATCAGAGTTCTGAAAATCTGGATTCAGTCTAGTAGGATCCATGTTCAAAATATCACAGGGCTTTTCATACATCAAATATAGCCCTTGTTTCTGTTGGAATGTTGTTGTTGTTGTTGTTTGCCGTCGAGTCGGCCCCGACTCATAGCGACCCCTCCTTGGGTTTCCGAGGCAGTATCACTACGGAAGTAGGATTGCCCAACCTTCCTTCCGAGGAGTGGCTGGTGGGTTTGAACCGCCTGCCTTCTGGTTAGCAGTCAAGTGCCTTAGCCACTATGCTACCAGAGCTCCCATATTTTGGTTAAATTTTTCAGCAAGTCAGCAAAGCAAAGGCTTTTCTGTAGGGACAAAACTTAATATACTCATGGTTAACTCACAATTTTAAAAAAAAAATTTTATTATAATTTGGGTGAAAGTTTACAGAGTAAATTCACTTTCCATACAGCAGCTCACATACACTTTGTCTCATGACATTGACTATAATTTCCCACAATGCAACAGCTCCCCTCCCACTTCCTCCCCATAGTCACCTTTACCCTGTATCCTTCGCTCCCATGGACTCCTGAACCCCCTGAGTTGGCTCCCTGTGCATACACAGCCCTTCTATTCTCCCACAATTGTTCTCTCCAAGGAATGTATCTACCTATTGTAAATGTTCAGCTCCTTTGCCTGTCTTTTGTTTGACTGGAAGCCACAGGAGTGGGTTCAATTCCATACCTGAAGGGCATCGAGGGACCATAGTATCAGTGGTTCCATCAGGCTCTACCAGACCAGCAAACCTGGTCCCTTTTTTTTTTTTTTAAAGTGTTTTTCCACCTTCTTCTCCCACTCTATGCAAGATCTCTTACAGAGATCCCCCTCCAAGTGGTTGACAGTGGTAGCCAGGCACCATCTAGTTCTTCCGGTCTCATAGTCATATAGGCTGAGGATCACATGGTATACCAGTTGCTTGGAATAATTGTTTCCATGTCTTTGGATTTCTTCATTCTTCTTTGCTGTGGATGAGGAGAGACCCATCATTGCATCTAGATGGCTGCTTGCAAGCTTTTAAGATCCCAGTCACCACTCGCCAAAGTAGGATGTGGAACAATGCTTTTGTGTAGTATGTTATACCAGTTGAGCTTGATGTCCCCTGGGACTATGATCCTGAGCCCACAGGTCCAACTACTCATTCCCTCTGGGTAGCTGGCTGTGGCCAAGAAGTGACTACAACCTTGTCCCTTGTCAGCTCTACTATAT
>NW_006921726.1:1977056-1980075 GCF_000298275.1 Orycteropus afer afer | reverse complement strand
TGATTTAGAATCATTTCTAATTTTTCATTTATTTTGTCATTTTGTTCTTGTATTTTCTTCCAAAATTCTTGTAGGGTTTTGTCTGTGTTTTACTTGATCTGTCTCTCAATTCTTTGAAGATACCTAAATATAATTCTTTTGAATTCCTTATCAGGGAGTTCCAATGCTGCATATTCCTCAGGGATGTGTTTTGGGTCTATATCCTGGTCCCTTGTTTCTCTTGCTTTATATTGCTTCTTTGTGTGGACTGTGATGCTCTGTTGTTTCCGAGGCATCGTGATGTTTTTGTGTTTATATTTAATTGGTGATTATATGTTGGAGTGACTTGCCCACAATTATAATATTTTAAATGTAATTTTAAATATAATTCTTTTTAATTCCTTATCAGAGCATTCCAATGCTACTTCTTCCTCAGGGATGTGTTCTGGGTCTATATCTTGCTCCCTTTTTTCTAACACTTTATCTTCCTTCTTTGTGTGGACTGTGATGGTCTGTTTTCTCAGAGACATCATGGCATTATTGTATTTATGTCTCTGTTAACTGCTTGTGAAGAGTAGCCAAGGGTGAGTCAGGCTTTTCTTGGTGGTTGTTTATCATTGGCCCATTAGTGGAGAAGAAAGTGGTGACTCTCACTTAGTAAGTGAAGCTGCAGGAGATGTGGGTGTAATTGTGTTGTATGGGGATTGTGGCTGTCTTCCACTCAGTTAAACAAAAATATCAATTGAATAACCATCAAAAAAAGTAAAAGCAAATGGACAAAATATACACAGTGTAATCATACAGGAAGAGTAGCCAAAAAAAGAAAAAGAAAAAGAAAGAAAGAAAGAAAAAGAAAAAGGGAAAAAGAAGGAAAAAAAAACCCTGCAATATCTGGGGGAGAGGGCAATGAGAGACAAAATGTAGAGAAGGAGAATAATGAAGAAAAAATGGGTAGAATGAAAAAAAAAAAAATACAAGGAACAGGGTTAACCATGAGAAAGAAAGAAAAAAAAAAAAATTGCGACCAGGAACAGGGAAAAGAAAAAAAGCTGAAGACTATAACCTGGGAAGGGAAGAAAAAAGAATTGTAGTAAAAAGGACAAAAGTATTAAAAATAGTAGTAGTTTTAAAACAGACAAAAACAAACAAACTAAAAAACAGAAAAAAGAAAAGAAAAAAAAAATCAGGGCAGGGCAGAGCAGGGCATTCCTGCTGGGCCAGAAAATGGGTGAGAGTGAGGGATGGCCGCACCTACATTCACCAAGAATGTGTGGGGTATAAGAGTAACAAGGGGAATGTCATACCTTTCCAGTTGTCTGGGTCCAGAATGTCCTTAGGGTTCCTGGCAAGTGGGCTCTGTTTTTAAATCCCTGGAATCTGGGAGAACACTGTCACTTTAAATATCCAAAATGGTCAAGCCACTTGTAAACATTCAAAATGGCTGTTGACAAAAGTCCACAGCTCAGCCTGCCTTCCTCTTTGCTGCTTCCCCTTTTATTCACCAGCCACCAGAGCAGTCCTCTGTGCAAATCCCTGGCTAGCAGGGCCAATTTTTAGGTTAATTCTTAGGTCTTACCACTACTCAGCAATATCAAAGCTTTCTGTGTTGTCAGGATTGCTGCCAGACTGCAGCTCCATATGTCTCCTTTTTTGGTATTTTCATGCAAATTATTCTGCTAGTTACAGTTTAGTCCACTTCTATATCCTTCCCTTCAAGACTCAGATGTCCAGGATTATCTTCTCTATCTCTGTTAATGGGTTCCCCTTTTCTTTGTTGAAGAGGGTCTGTGCAGTCTTTCTGCCTATTCTGCCATCTTACTGGAACTCCAAAATTATATTTTCATAATCCTACCTTTTGCATGCTTCCTAAATAATTTGTTTCTTTTTAAAGCTTTGTTATGCCAATCAAAATAAACAATTTTTTCAGTGCCCTTTTCAAATGAATCAATTTGTATTAAACTTCCTTAGAGTAGCTACTGAAATCCTAATTCATAAGGCAGGCACCAGAAGCAGTTTTATTTGGAGGTGAGGCTTAGAGCATCCTCATGGTAGCACACAGGGGAAGATAAAAAGGAAACCGAGATCAAATGTTCTCTCTGGATTAGAACTGAAGTCCACAAGACAATATCTCATTCACTTCTCTAGATGACCCACTGCAGATTTAATCCAGGTGAAGGCCACCTTGAGTGAGAATCACACACTTATTGGATCTCTGAAGTCAGTTTAAACAACAGACTTATTAGGTCTCTGCCTGTGTTTTTCCTTATGATCACTTATTTTATGAGGATAAACAAAGCATAACATTCTTAAAACAGCATAACACAAATAAGGCAATGCACACACACATATACACAAATAGCTATACGATTTCAAGCTGTTTCAGTTAGCAAAATTAGCAGAGATCTCCCTCAGATCCAGTCCAAGAACCCTTGTCCCAAAACTGGCCACTAAATTTCTAAAGAATTCCTTGGTAATTGCAAGCCAGTATCCACTGTATAAAAACAGCAATGGGACACTCCCAGATCTCAAAACCTACTATAAATCCATGGTAGTCAAAACTGCCTGGTATTGGTACAATGACAGATACATAGACCAATGGAATAGAATTGAGAACCCAGAAGTAGATCCATTGACCTATGGTCAGTTGATCTTTGACAAAGGGCCAAAATCCATTAAACAGGAAAGAGATTTTCTGTCTAACAAATGATGCTGGAAAAACTGGATATCCATTTACAGAAAAGTGAAACAAAACTTGGACCTCACACCATACACAAAATCTAACTGCAGATGGATTAAAGACTTAAATGTGAAACCTAAAACTATAAACTTCCTCAAGGGAAAATAGGGGCAGATTTAGGGCCCCTCTTTTATAGCATAAATAGACTATGAAGCGTAACTCAAAATCCACAAACAGCAGAAGATAAAATAGATGAATGGGACCTTCTCAAAATTAAATTTTTATGTGCTTCCAAAGACTTCTCCAAAAGAGTCAAAAAGAGAACCTACAGATTGGCAAAAAATATTTGGCAATGACATATCT
>NW_006921726.1:1927790-1976161 GCF_000298275.1 Orycteropus afer afer | reverse complement strand
TCCTTCTGAGGAGTGGCTGGTGGGTTTGAACCACCAGCCTTCTGGTTAGTAGTCAAATGCCTTAGGCACTACACCATCAGAGCTCCTGGAGGACATTATGCTGAAGGACATTATACTGAGTGAAATAAGTCAATCACAGAAGGACAAATATTGTACTAGTCTGTTATTATAAAAAGTCAAGGAAAGGTTTATATATGGAAGGAAATTTTCTTTGTTGGTTATCTCGGGCAGGGAGGGGATGGACACTGATAGATAGGTAGAGGCAAGTATTTATTTGGGTGAAGGGAAGGGCAATGTACCAAATGTGAGTGAGCAACACAGTGGCATTGAGGAAGAGGAAGACAGAGAGAGGTGCATGGGAGGTATAGACAGCAAAGATGAACCCTTTTGCACATACAGTACTGCATTGTCAGTGAAGGCAAACATGGGTATATGGGTGGATAGATAGGTGGACAAGCTGAACTATTAGGTATGTCCATGCAGGGGGTAATGTGCCCATGACCATGTACAGGGTTGGCAGCCAATGTTTCTATATTTGTATGTTCTGTAAGAATTTCCAGGTATATAGTAGAGCTGATAATAGACAAGGTTGTAGACATTTCTTGGCCACAGCCAGCTACCCAAATGGAGTAAGTAGTTGCATGTGTGGGCTTGGGACCCTGGTCGCAGGGGTCATCAAGCTCAACTGGCATAACGTACTACACAAAAACATTGTTGTACATCCTATTTTGGCAAATAGCAACTGGCATCTTAAAAGCTTGCAAGTGGCCATCTGGATGCAACGATGGGTCTCTCCTCATCCAGAGCAAAGAAGAATGAAGAAAACCAAAGACACATGGAAACAATTAGTCCAAAGGATTGTTGCACCATGTGATCCTCAGCCTATACAAGTATGAGAGCAGAACTAGATGGTGCCCGGCCACCACTGTCAACCACTAGGAGGAGGAGAATGGGAGAACAGAGTGGAACAAAACTCAAAATCATTTAAAAAAAAAAAGAAAGAAAAAGGGACCAGGTTTGCTGGTCTGATAGAGCCTGGTGAAAACCCTGAGACTATGACCCCAAGCTGCCCTTCATGTCTGGAATTGAACCCACTCCTGTGGCTTCCAGCCAAACAAAAGACAGTCATATGAGCTGAACATTTATATTAGGGAGATACACTCCTTGGAGAGATCAATCATGGGAGAATAGAAGGACTGTGTACGCACAGGGAGCCAGCGTGAGGGGGCAGGACTTCATGGGAGGAAAGGGCACATGGAGGAAGTGACTATGAGGAGGAAGTGGGAGGAGTTGCATTGTAGGAGTTTGCAGATTGTCCTGAGACAAAGTGAATGTGAACTGCAGTATGGAAGATGAATTTGCTCTGTAAACTTTCACCCAAATCACAATAAAATTTAAAACAAACGAACAACAACAACAAAAAAAAAACAGCAATGGGGTCTGCAATGCTTACATATGTAAGCCATTGGAGTACTCAAGAGAGGTCCAGCCTGATCTTTAGACATGGTATTTCCCAGTTTACCAAGCAACAACACGTGTTTCAAAGTTTCTACAAAACAGGCTGGGCATTGCTTATTCCCCTCCTGCAAATTTATTGCATGATTTCGTGATTACACCCAATAAGTGCACAAACACAAAAAAATCAGATGACAACACTTGGCATAGTGAAGCATTGCATTTCGTTTAGCAATCCTCACCAACATGCACAAACCCAGGTTAACAAAACCTGAGTCCTAGACCAAACATCTGCAAGGAAGCTGACCAAAGAGTTTGCAAATAGAACAAACAGAACCAAAATTCTCCTTAAGCCGTGTTTGATGGCAAACAAACACTTTTTCCAGAGGGGGGGAAAAAAAAGACACTAAGTGATCACTAAAATCCAATTTAAAGTGTAAACTCCAAAGTGGACCTTTCTTTCTTCAGACTGTTCTTAGTGAAACTATGCCAAACAGGCAAGTACAAGCAAGTGGCAGAGACACCGTGTTTGTCTATACATTAGGCAGGATTTCCATGAGGGAACTGTGTGTTGTGCCCTGATACGGCATTTTCCAACTTCAGAGAAGGTTTGTATTTGTTCAAAGATGAGGACCCTTGGGCTCAGTGATATCCTGAAGGGGAAGTACCATGGGCTTTATGTAAGGTTGTGGCAAGGAAAAGAGGACGCACAAAAGTGGGGTTAATGAGAAGATTTTATTCTGCGCTCCTGGGCGAAGTTCAACGGTCCCTGAGAGAGGCCCCAGAAGTCAGGCCGCCTAGGGTGTGTGTGGGGGGGGGCGGGTTATATAGTTGCATAGCGGACCTGAGTGGGAGCAGAGGGAAAAAGGCGGGACCCAATCAGGTGAAAACACCTCATTAGCATAGTCGTTAAGGGAGGGGGGGGAGGACCTGTGCTGGTTCAAAATAAGGCGGGAACCAATCAGGTGGGAGCTGCATCCGGGTTGGCCTATTTGTAGCTTCTTCCCGTTCAATCTTTTACCTGCTTGACTGGCGCAGCATTCCCGTCTGACAGTTTGAACATGTTTTGATTAAACAATTAATACCTGAGTTACAGAGCCATCGTCTTGAAGCTGGTAGGCAGTCTGAACTTCTAGCCCTTCTCTGAACCAGCTTATCCTAACACGGGAGTCTTTACCCATCTTTCATGGCTAGCGACCACCCCATTGGCTTTCACTGATCGTCCTTGCATCCTTTGTTTTTGTGGCTTATAGAACCCATTATTCCACAAACTTAAAACTTGTAGGACAATTTAGGCAGAATTTTGAACTGTTGCCACCTGCAGAAACAAATAGCCTTTTGCAAGAGACAGAACCAGAACTCTGCACCACTGCCACCAGTGGGGGAAACAAGAACCTTCCTTGCAAGAGACTGGTAGAGGGAGAAAGGGGAAGAAAAAAAAAAAAGGCAAAGAAAAACTTATTAGGCCAGACTTTAGCATGTGTAACTTCTCCTGAAATTTATAAATCTTGCAGATACAACCAAACACTCCTCAAAAAAACAAACAAAACAAAACAAAACAAAAAAACCTCACTACTGTTGAGTTGATTGAGACTCATAACAACCCCTCCTTGGGTTTCCGAGGTGATATCTCTATAGAAGTAGATTACCCAGTCTTCCTTCTGAGAAGTGGCTGGTGAGCTTGAACCGCCAGCCTTCTGGTTAGCAATCAAATGTCTTAGGCACTACACTACCAGAGCTCCTCCAGGGCTCCTGTTGTTGTTGTTGTTGTTATGTGCCTTCCAGTTGGATCCAACTCATAGCGACCCCTCCCTCCTTGGGTTTCTGAGGCAGTATCACTATGGAAGTAGATTGCCCCATCTTTCTTCCGAGGAATGGCTCGTGGGTTTGAACCACCAGCCTTCTGGTTAGCAGTCAAGTGCCTTAGGCACTATGCTACCAGAGCTCCTCCAGGGCTCCTAGAGGAGGTAAAATGCAATCTTCAGATATATGCAAGAGCTGTATCCTAGAATCTAATTTCAGTTTCTTATAAGTCCAACTGGTATTTCCGCCCCATATTCTTTAAGAGATTATCAAAGGCAGTCTTACCTACACCTGGAAATAACAATTGTTTGCAAACAAACAGAAAGAAAGCATTAAGAGTTCTCACACCAAAAAAACACACAGCAAGACTTAGTAAAGGTCTTGGAGAGGCACACTTAAACTGTATTAGAACTTAAATTCTAAAGCTCTTGGGTTTGTGGAAGGCCGTAGTCTATAGTGGGAGCCCTAACTCCATCTTGAATCTTGACATATGTTCATATACCAGCTAAGTTCTTTCTAACCTACAAACACTGTGGCTATGAATAGAGAAGTTCCAGGACAAACCTAGGCAGTTTGCCCTCAGGAAGAGTGTGGTGGAAAGTAAATTATGCTCACAGAAAAAACTAGGGAACTTGCCTGAGTGTATCCTTTTTTAATTTAAATTAAGTTTGTTATGTGCCTTCCAGTCCAACCGAAGGTCATAGCAACCCCTCCTTGGGTTGCAAGACAGTATCACTACGGAAGTAGATTGCCCAACCTTCCTTCGGAGGAGTGGCTGGTGGGTTTGAACCGCCAGCCTCCTGGGTAGCAGTCAAGTGCCTTAGGCACTATGCTACCAGAGCTCCTAAATTAAGTTTAGTGTCCTGATATTGTTTGGTAGCCACCTTGTGGCTAAGACTCAGGCTGAATGGTCAGGAGTCACATCCAGAACACCACCTAGCCAGGTAGTTAAGGCCCAGAACCAATCCTGTAACCCTTTTCTATCTTCAATTATGTATTTATTCCAATCATGGTCCTTTCCCTGATCTATAGTCCCACCCACAACAATGATGAATCCATCTGCCACCAATCATGGTTTTGTGATGATTTCCTTTGTTTTCAATCATATATAATTAGCCCATGGCTGTGATTCTGCTAGCACTCTATTCATCTTTTTGTACTGTGTACATGCTGATGGTTTCCCTCATCCTGGATGGTTGTCTTTCTTTTGTCTTTGTCCTATCCAAGTCTTAATAAAAGTGTCTCTATTGAACCTGTTCGAATCTGGGGTCTCCTTTTCCCTATTGCAAAACATGGGCTCAAGATATAAGAGTGTTTACCTCCTGGGGTCCCTTGAGTTTGTGGAATGGAATTCTGGTTCTGTTTGTTCTATTTGCAAACTCTTTGGTCAGCTTCCTTGCAGATGTTTGGTCTGGGACTCAGGTTTTGTTAACCTGGGTTTGTGCATGTTGGTGAGGGGTGCTAAATCAAATGCAATGCTTCACTATGCCAAGTGTTGTCATCTGATTTTTTTGTGTTTGTGCACATGTTGGATTAATCACCAAATCTTGCAATAAATTTGCAGGGAGGGAATAAGCAATGCCCAAGTTTGTAGAAACTTTGAAACACATGTTGTTGCTTGGTAAGCTGGGAAATACCATGTCTAAAGACCAGGCTGGACCTCTCTTGAGTACTCCAGTGGCTTACATATGTAAGCATTGCAGACCCCATTGCTGTTTTGTTTTTTTTTTTTCCTCCAAATTTTACTGTGATTTGGGTGAAATTCATCTTCCATATAGCAGTTCACATTCACTTTGTCTCAGGACAATCTGCAATCTCCCACACTCCTCCCACTTCCTCCCCATAGGCACCTCCTCCATGTGCCCTTTCCTCCCATGCACTCCTGTCCCCGTCCCCCCCCCCCCCCCCCCGCCAGCTGGCTCCCTGTGCATACACAGTCCTTCTATTCTCCCATGATTAATCTCTCCGAAGAGTGCATCTCCCTAATGTAAATGTAAATGTTCATTTACAAGCCACCTCTTCTCTGGCTCCTGTTCCAGTCCTCAACCCCCAGGGGTTCCACTGCAAAAGATAGATTTGGATCCTCCATAGACTATATCATTTGTGCTGGGGGAAAAACCCAGATTCAAACATGTTCTATGTCAGGTGCCGTCGAGTCAGCTCTGACTCATAGTGTACAACAGAACGAAACACTGCCTGGTCCTGCACCAGCCTCACAATCCCTGCTATACCTGAGCCCATTGTTTCAGGCATGGTGTCAATCTATCTTGTTGAGGGCCTTCCCATTTTTCACTGACACTCCACTTTACCTTCTCCAGGGACAACATGACCAAAGTAGGTGAGACAAAGTCTGGTCATTCTAACTTCCAAGGAGCATTCTGGCTGTACTTCTTCCAGGACAGATGTTAGTTCCTCTGGCAGTCCATGTTACTTTCAGTATTCTTCACCAACACCACAACTCAAAAGCATCAACATGTTGTACAAAGACCCTTCATTAAGCCTTAAAACCAAAACCAGACTCACTGCCGTGGAGTCAGATCCGACTCATAGCAACCCCTCCTTGGGTTTCCGAGGCAGTATCACTACAGAAGTAGATTGCCCCATCTTCCTTCTGAGGAGTGGCTGGTGGGTTTGAACTGCCAGCCTTCTGGTTAGCAGTCAAGTGCCTTAGGCACTATGCTACCAGAGCTCCTTATTAAGCCCTAGACAGGGCAAAAAAACAAAACAGACAAACATCTAGAATGAGAAAAAAACATCAGCATGTACATGGTACAGATGCCAAATGGTGTCCATTTAGTCAATGCCATGGGGCTAATTATATGTCACAGAAAATAAAGGAAATCACAGAATCATGACTGGTAGCAAATTGGTGGTATCACTGTTGCAGGTGGACTCCAGAAGCTGGGAAAATATCATAATTGGGATATGTACACAATTGGAGATAAACAAGGGTTACAGGATTGAGTTCTGGGGCTTGAGCACCTGGCTATGTGGTGGTCTGGGTTGTCCTAAGTGAAAATAACCACAAAGTTATAGTAATGAAGGAAAGAGATTTTTATTTGGCACATGCAACAAAGGAAAACAAAGGTGGCAAATGGACAGATATGTCATCAGAACAATTACAAATCAATGAAAATTTCATCTCTCCATAGATATGCTAAAATTATTGAATCACTGTGATTGTTTCTTTCAAATAATGAATGGTATAAATTTTCAGTAATAGTCAAGAGGATCTTTATTGGTCCTCTAACCTAAACAATAGTTTGGGCAGGAACAAGATAAGGGTGATACCTGTCCTTTATCAAAATGTCTTCTTTGTTCTAAAATGATGTTGTTGTTTCTAGGTACCTTAGAGTGGGCTCTGACTCATAGCGACCTTATGTACAACAGAACAATACACTGCCCGGTCCTGTGCCATATCTAAAAAGATATACCTAGGCAAGTTCCCTAGTTCTTTGTGTGAGCCCCTTTTCTGTACTCTAGTTAATCTGCTCTTCCTGAGATCACTCTGCCTCTTCCTGGGTGTTCCCAGCATTATCATAGCTACTGCCTCTTCCTAGGCTTTCCTGGAATTATCAAGGCTACATGGGTGAGTCAAAATCAGAAACACTGGGGAAAGTAACATAGAGAACTCAAAATGGGATCTGAACTTAGGTTAAGGCTCAAGATGGTGTTAGGGTTCCAACAGTAGACCACAGCCTTCTGCAAACCAAATGACTTTAGATTTTAGGTTCTAATGCAGGGTCTGACTCATGACCATGAGATCCTTAGTCATAGCCACAAGGTGGCTACAAGACAATATCAGGACCCCAATCTTTAAATTAGATTGTTGTTGTTGTTGTTGTTGTTATGTGCCGTCGAGTCGGCCCGACTCATAGGATTCAGCTATTTTCAACAAATCATTAAGGACACACTCAGGCAAGTTCCCTAGTTATTTGTATAAGCATAATCTACTTTCAAACACACTCTTCCTGAGGACAAACTGCCCTTCCCTATGTTTGTTCCAGGCTCATCTAGGCATTGCCACATTGCTGGTTTAATGATCAGAAAAAAACAGTGTCTGAACTTATGTCAAGACTCAATATGGAGTTAGGGCTCTCACTGTGGACCACAGCCTTCCACAAATGAAGTGCTTTAGCTCTATTACAGGAGGAGCCCAGTGGGAACAGAAAGCAAAACTCTAAGCCTAAACTCAGCAGAGGGGTACAGAGGAGACTGGAGGTTTGAAAGACATTTTAGAGGCAGCTTTCAGGGGTGCCTAGTAGCAGTGGGAGAGGGAGGAGAGGTGACTGTATTCGCCCATGTCCACACCTCATGTGTCTGCCATAGTGACGGGCACAGCACCATGGCTAGCTGCCTGCCCAGGAAGAGGACAGGTTGGGACTGGGGGTGCCAGGTGAGGGTCTCCTGGGAGGTGAAGCCCAGCCCCAGACACAGCTATGTGCACACTGAGACACGCAAATGTCACCAGCCAGGGGCCCAGTAACTTTACTCAAATAAAGTTTCCAGAAGAATTAGTGATGGGAAAAAATTTGTATTTTCACCAGAATGGACTGGGGCCAGCAGGTGTGGCTATTCTGCTGCTGTGTTCTCTGTCCTGCTGCCTCCTGCTGTGTCTGGGCCATCAGTGGGGCCCCAGTTGCTGGAGGGGCAGATGGTCTTCCTCTGAGGCACAGTCCTCGTCACTTGGGGGGGCCACAGTGGGGTTCTTTGTGGTGCCTATAAATGAGATGAGGAGCTTGGCCCCTGGGATGTGTCCCCAGGAGGGCTGTGTTGAAGAAACAGGAGGACCCACAGCCACAAAACCATGCCAGACACTGTGTATAGCCAGTGGCCCTGGAGTCCCTAGCAGTTTTCCTGCCTCCCTCTTCCCACAGCACATCCTCAGTGGTCCCTTCCCTATGTCAGGCATGGTGCTAAGCACAGTGAGGCCAACAGGATCCCCTTCAGGAGCCGAAAGCCTGCGGAAGTGACAGGCTGTGTGTTAGAGATAAGAATACCAGAGATGTGGTAAAGAGCAGGAGGGGAATCAAGGTTAGGAGCTTAGGGTTCTCAGAGAAGAGAGATGTGTCCCATAGTGGAGAGGGCTGACTTGGACACCCAGAGGGGTGGGAAGGACCTTCTGGCAGAGGTAGGAACCCAGGAAAGCAAAAAAGCAAAGAACACTGTGGACAGGCTATCCCACGAATGGAGCTGTGGATGGTGAGCTTTGGGCTTGTATAGCAGTTTGGGGCCTTCACCTCTACACTGAAGAGTGAGGTCTCCAGGCAGTGGAGGGCATTGTGGTTTCTGGTCTGTGTGTAGTTTTTGTCTATTAGAGGGACTGCAGTGGGATAAGTCTGGAACAGGAAGACTTGTCTGAAGATCCAGAGAGGTACAGGTTGGACAGTTCCAGAAGTGGTACAGGAAAAGGAGACTGAGAGTCAGGAAGAGGGGTGAGGGACTGCTGAGAGGTGAGGACCAAGTGGGAGATGGAAGGGCAGGGTGAGGAGTGGGTGGCACATGTTGTTGTTGTTGTTATGTGCCATCGAGTCAAACCCGACTCATAGCAACCCCTCCTTGGGTTTCCGAGGCAGTATCACTACGGAAGTAGGATTGCCCAACCTTCCTTCCGAGGAGTGGCTAGTGGGTTTGAACCGCCAGCCGTCTGGTTAGCAGGCAAGTGTCTTAGCCACTATGCTACCAGAGCTCCCTCAAAGCCTCCAACTTAGACGGTGGGGGTTTACACATATGTTACCTGGTAAAGCTTCCAGGGCTGTTCTTATTGGGGGTGTTGAGTTGGAGGCCTCTCTACAGGCAGTGCTTATAGGATGAAGAAGTGAAATGCTTGGGGCTACAAACTTGACTTTTGGAATATTGACACTGAAGTAATGGGGCAGCAAGATTCTGAGGGAAGGATATACAGAGAAGGAACCCTAGGTAGGACACCTCTTGGTATAGGTATGTATGTAAGGGCCTCATGCAGACAGAGGCTAGGGTCAGGAACACAGGGACCTGGGAAACAAACAGGCCATGGAGCAGAAGCAGCCCAGAAGAGCCTCTCTATAGCAGGGCTCATGGGTGATTCAGGGGCCATTTGAGGCGGGTGGTGTGTGTATGGGGGTGGTTAGGGCCAAATGTGCAAGTCTCTAATAAAGTTTGTCAGGCAAGAGACAGAGAGAGAAAGGGGAGGAGGACAGCCAACCAAAGATATGAGGTAGGAGCTTCTAAAGATTCCAGAAAGAAAGGGCACGTCATTTATCAAGAGAGCTAATCCTTGAGCAGGCCTCTGAGGTAGGAGGGAGCAGTGTAGGGACAGGAATGGAAGAAGGTGGTATGAAGTGGGAAAAAGTGGGACCCTTAAGAAGGGCTCAGAGAAAGGCTTCCCATGCTGTAGGCTGGGAAGGAGGCACAGAGCAGGGGACAGTCAGGAGGAACTACTCCTAACGTGTTCGCCCACTAGGTGTGCAGGCTCAACCCAGGCATGGCTGGGGCAGGCATTCAGTAGCCGATTGAATGAACAAAGAAGTGCAGCTTATCAGAGAGAAAAGGGGGCCAGCAGTGGGGGCAATGTGAGGGTTGAGTTGGAGGAATGACTAACAGCCAGACCAGTGGGGAGGCTGGTGTGGGAAGGAAGGGAGGAAGCACAGTCTTAAGCATAGAGTAGGACTGCAGTGGCTCTGCGGAGGAGGTACAGGGAAAGAGAGGCTTCAGGCCAAGCAGAGACACACCCACTACCACTGCCCCTCAGGCCACCATGGCCACTCACCGGGGACTTGGGCTCCTGCTGGCTCTTCATACAATGTGGGCAGCATCTGCTCCCAGGCAGCCCAGTTCACTTCCTCCACCCTGAGTGTGCACACAGCAGCTTTGAGACTCCATAAGCCAAAGGGTCAGCCCTGCTTTGTCCTCCAAAAGGGACCCAAGACCCCCAAGTGGGCAGACTGTACAGAGGCTCTGGTGGGCACGGGGGACAGGATAGCAAGGAGGCTGGCACTCCTATGCCTTTCCCTGAAGGATACTGGGTCACCTCATCCCACCTGGTGTCCCCCCTGCCCACTTTACTCACCTGAAGCACCAGCGCTCATCAGGGCTACCATCCGGCTTGGTGCCCACCGTCAGCATCACCCCTGCCCGCTTCTTCTTCTGCCGGCACCACCAGTAGCCATTCTCCATCTCTAGGACAGAGATGGCTTTCTGGGGACAAAGGATGCATCAGATAAAGAGGTCTGGGACCCTGCCTGGAGGAAGGGGGATACACAGGACAAGGGGAGCAGGAAGGTGCACCACAGCACTTTACAGTATAACCAGAGACTGTTAAGCATGTGACTTTGAATCCTGGCTCCAACATTTTATGAGCTATGTGGTGTTGGGCACTGACTCTCTCTGAATCTGCATTTCCCCATTTGTAGAACGAGGATAACACACACCAGGGAGCAAGTGCTCAATGATTACTTGCTATTGCTATTACATTGTTACAGCTTCCAGAATCCCCTAACATTCTGGATAGATCTTGATTTGCACAGTCCCAGACATGTGCCTGTGCACTCACACACAGTGAGTTAGGAGAAGGATTTGCCCAAGAGGCAACAATTAATTGGTAGCAGAGCCAGCACCCCAGGCAAGGCTTTTCCCAGACCCACCCTGACCCTTCCACAATCAGGGAGGAGCTGTTACTTCCATGGTACGTGGGTGTCTGGGTGTCATATTAGCTTCTTTACTTACAGAGGACTCTGTCCTCCTCACCTAACTCCTCCAGGCTGAGCCAGCCTGGGATTTCACACCCCTACCAAACCGATCCCATTTTACATATAGATGAACATAGAATATAAGCTCCATGAGGGCAGGGACTGTGCCTTGTTCTCTGCTATGTCTTCAGCACCCAGCACTGCGCCTAAGCCTACCAGTAATAGGGATTCAACTGATACTCGATTATAATAATATTGATAATAATAGCAGACACACTGACCATCTACTACTATGTGCTTGGCACTGTCCAAATGCTTTACATCTATGAACATATTCAATTCTCACAACAGCCCTATAAAGAGCCAAGGCTTCTCCATCAATTGATGAAGGAGACTCAGACTCAGCACACAGTCAGGTGGGCCCAGCTCAGCTGGGTCCTTGGGGAGGAGGAGAGGTGGCTCCCTGGTGGCACCTGAAGCTTCCAGATACTCCAGCTGTCGGTGGCAACGCTGTTGACAGTCTCACTCATGAGAGCAATGAGCATGTTGAGCAGTAGGACATAGGTGAGCAGCACATAGGCCAGCAGCAGCAGCAGCACCACCCCACGGAAACGCAGCTGCTCCTGGAAGGACAGCTCGCCCATGCCGATGGTGAATTTGAAGAGTTCCAAGGAGGCGTCCAGGATGCCCCTATATGGGGTCACATTATCCTCTGTGTCCTGTCCTACCTTGTGATGCACTGCATCTGTAGCATTGAGGCCTGTGGGGGCCTCGGAGCCCTGGGTCTCCCTGCTCAGGCTCACCAGGGCTGCAGGAGGGAGGGAGGGAGAGAATGGTGTCCTTAGCCTGGGTAGGAGCCCTAAGGGGGTATATTGTGGGCAAAGCATAGGTGGGGCTCAAGGGGTGGCCTTACCTACAGCGAAGCCAAAAAGGAAGACAAAGTAGACCAGAAGAAAGCGGAGCAGGTCCCTCAGGATGACCTGCAACACATGTGCCCAGGAGCTGGGGTAAGAGACTGAGCCACCAGGCACAACCCCAAGCACGGGTACCCATGCACATGCCCCACACATGCATACAACATGTGTACAGACACATTGAGCAAAGTGATCTTTTAAAAATCCACATCAGATGACATCATTCTGCTTAAAACTTTCCACAAACAAAAGCAAACTAGTTGCAATTGAGTCAATTTCAACTCACAGTGACCTCATGCATGTCAGAGTAGAACTGTGCTTAATAGGGTTTTCAATGGCTTTTTTTTTAGGAGATCCCCAGGTCTTTTTTTTCCAAGGCTCCTATGGATAGACTCAAACCTCTAGACTTTTGGTTAGCAGCCCAGTGCTCAACCATTTGTATGCCCCCCCACTCAAAAAAAGAAAAACAAAAAAACCTCACTACCATCGAGTCAATTCCAACTCATAGCAACCCCCATTGGGTATCTGATACAGAAATAGATTGCCCCATCTTCCTTTCATGGAAAAACTGATGGGTTTGAGCCACCAGTCTTCTGATTAACAGTCAAATGCCTTACGCACTGCACCACCCAAGGACTCCTAAAACGCTCCAGGGATCTCCAAACCCCTCCATGACCAACAAGGCCCCTAACCTCTACCTTCCTCCTCAACTCTCTGCCCTGTTTTCTCTCTCACTCTTCTCCAGCCACCCTGGTCTTCTCTGTCCCCAACCACAAGGAGGCCTTTAACCCTGTTCCCTCTGCATAAAGCCCTTCAGCCTTGGCTCTGTGATGGCTGAATCAGTCTTTCAGGTCACAACTTCAATGTCACCTCTTCAGAGTGGCCTTCCCAAACCATCATAGCTAAAGTATTCTGCATCCGATTTTCCTATATATTTCCTTCATAGAATTTAGCATTCTGAAATTTTCTCTCATTTTCTTATCATACATACTCACGGCCATCGAGTCGATTCGACTCATAGTGACCCCTCCTTGGGTTTCTGAGGCGGTATCACAATGGAAGTAGATTGCCCAACCTTCCTTCCGAGGAGTGGCTGGTAGCTTTGAAACGCCAGTCTTCTGGTTAGCAGTCAAATGCCTTAGGCACTACGCCACCCACTAGAATGTCAGCTTCACAGAGCAAGGGCTTATCTATTTTGTTCACTGCTATAATACCAACACTTAGAAGAGTACTGGTGCATAGTAAGCATTCCCTACATATTTATTGAATAAGTAAATGAATATAGACACATATACCCACTTGCTCCAGGGCACAGACACACCAGTGAGCTTATTTCTCTATCTTCTGTTCCATTGTGTACAGTGATGCATGTGTTCCTGTGTGAATGCTGGCACACACATATGTACGTATGTGTGCATATGTGTGAGACCCCTGAAATCATGGGTGTGCAGGCTCATGCTTACGCTTACATGCAGTGAGTGTCTGGATGGATGATACCCAGGTAGACACGCTCAGGCTCTCCTCTACCCAGGTTAGCTATGGGGGAAAGCCTCTGCCTGTCTGACTGCTGGACAGGGCTGCTGCATCCAGCCCTACCTGTGGGGATGCCCCGGGCTGCATCTCCCTCTCACCTTCTGGATCATGACGCTGTAGATGCCTGTGTGCTGGAAGCCACGTGTATAGTAGAGTAGGTCCAGCCAGCCCAGCACCAGAGAGGACACAAGAAGGGGCAGATACCACTCTATGGCCAGTAGACACAGCACCTGGGACAGCACTGTGAGCAGGGCCTGGAGTAGGCTGCATGGGGGAGGGTCTGGGTCAGCTCCTGGGTACCTCTGCCCCTACTGGCTAGCACTGACACTGCCTCTCTCACCCCAGTCTGATGCCTTGAGCAGCTGTCCATAAGCAGAAAGGGTTGGTTGGAGGATCGGACACCAAGGTCTACCAAGAATACCCATCCATCTTGGGCAAGTAATTTAACTCTGTGGGTCTCAGTTCCCTTCCCCATAAAATGGGCATAATGGTAATAATACCAAACTCATAGAGTGTTTGTGAAGATTAAATAAAGTAATACATGTAAAGAGGTCAAGATCTACTCAGAAAACCAAACTCACTGCCATTGAATTGATTCTGACTCATAGTGACCCCCAGAGGGTTTCCAAAGCCATGAATCTTTACAGAAGCAGAATGCCTCATCTTTCTTCTGCAGCTGGTAGGTTCGAACTGCTGTTGACCTTCTGGTTAGCAGCCAAATGCCTTAACCATTACACTGCCAGAGCTCCTTCCAGGTTCTATTGGTGCCTAATAAGTGTCAACAAATGTAAATATCATGGTCATGGTGGTAATTGACAAGGATGGGTGCATAAAGAGCCCCAGGAGAAAGGATAGGCCATACTCTTGGGTCCGGTTCCACTCTGGTCCCAATGCCCTGGCCCCTGTGTTCTTGCCTCTAAAGGGCCCTGGTGCTTTCTGCCATGCCTGTCTCTTCCAACCCTTGGACAGTGGATGAGGAGGAGTGAGGCCCTACATACAAGAGGATCTCGAAGTAGCTGTCCATAAACGAGATCCAGATGAACAGACGGCGCCGCCAAAAGTACCACAGCTGCAGGGTGGGAAGAAGACAAAAGAATGTGAACTTGTGTGCGGTCCCTGGGACAGGAGCTCCCACCCCCATGATGCTCCCTGCCTGTGGACTGAGGGACTGCCGGTCTGGCTGTGTGGGGGCCTCCAGCCAGGACCCCCTCAGGAGCTACAGCTTTGACTTTTGAGGATGCATGAATCCTTCTAATTAGCTCAGAATGGTCTGGATACTCTTTCTAAAAGGAGTAGACACCTAGACAGTGTCAGGGCCTCCTTGTTCCCTGCAGATCCAGAATAAGAATCCAGCAATCTATGGTAGCTTCAAAGAGGAGCACTCTTTCCACTCCCCCTACCTGGCCTCCCAGAGCACACCCTCTATTGCAGCCAATTGGGTTAATTCTGCCCACTCCAAGAGGGTCTCGGTGCCCTTGTGGCCAGCCTGTGTCCTGAAAATTTCCAGCCTTTTCAATGGAAGAGGCCCTGCAGAGGGAGATGGGTTGGACCCCTTTTGCCCTCAGCCTCCTGTGGTCCCTAAGTAGGAAGTGTCCCACAGAGGGACCTGGGAGAGGAGCTTCCAGATGCAGTTCCAGAAGGACAGAGCCAGCACTGCCACAGAAGCCACTGGCTATACTACAGGCACCCCAGAAATCACAGCATGGCAAAAGGTCAGCACCCATACCCCTCAACTGCAGAAGATTGGTCTGGGTGCTACCTGACATAGGATTTGGTTTGCCCACTAGTAAGGAGTTACAGTGAATTTGCTGTAAGCCTCTGTAGCAGAATTCTAGTTTGCTTCTTGGAAAAATGGGGTGGGGGAAGAAGCAGAGAGGTGGGGGGAGGGAATCCTCACCTGACCTAAGAGGAGGTACAGCCCCCCAAGCAGAATCAGGATGTGGCCCAGCAGCAGCATGGAGTTTCCACCTGTCGCTTTCAGGGGGAGGAAGGCCTGCTGAAGACACACTCAGATAAGACAGTGGGCTGTGAGTCCTCTGTCTGACAGCTTGCCCTCTGGGAGCTGGATCCAAGGGCCCATTCTAGGCCTGAACTATAGAGAGATCACTCAGAACAGCAGAAGGAACATGGGCTCCAGGGCAGAAACCCTGGATTCCAGTCTATGGTGAGGCACTTTGTATAGTGTTTATGAGCATGGGATCTAGAGCCAGCTTCAAATCCCATCTCTAGAACTCACAAGCTGCACTGACTTGAATAAATTACTTAACCTCTTTGTGCTTCCCTTTCCTCAACTATTAACTGGGAATACTGATGGTTCCTCATCTCAGAGGGTCAATGGGAGAATTGAATAAGTTATCAGTGCCAATTTCCATCAATTTGACTCAGACTCAATGACCCACACATGTCAGAGTAGAACGGTGTTCAGAGGGTTTTCAAAGCTGATTTTTCAGAAGTAGATCACCAGGCCTTTCTTCCAAGGCACCTCTGAGTTGACTTGAACTTCTAACCTTTCAGTTAGCAGCTGAACACATTAACTGTTTGCACTACCCATTAAATAAGTGACCACATGTAAATTACTTAGAATACTTTCTCATATGTGGTAAGCATTCAATAAGTACTGTACAAACTACTAGGATTAGTAATAATATTACTATGATGGGGTTGGCTTCTGTACTGTTACTGGCTGTGTAAGAGCCTGGGCAAATCCCACTCTAATCTGAGATTCATCTTCATCCAAGGTTGTTTCCAGGAAGTCTTCCCCCAGAATGTGCCCCCTCCTCAGGCCTTACCTTCTCCAGGGTAGGTTGGTGGTAGGCAACAGCGGTGAAGATGATCATGTAGACCAGGTAACATAGGAAGTTGAAGTAGAACTTGAAGGTGAGGAGCTCCCATTTTGCCTGTAGCAGTTTGTTCAGCGGCTCCAAAACCACCATTCGGTGTCGGTGCTGGGGTGGAAGCAGGACAGCCATGGGTATGTTCAGCAAGTGTATATAGAGAGCTCATTTCATGGCAGGCTCAATGTAAGGGCAGAGGAAATGGAGGAGAGGGTGGGGCGCAGGCTCCTACACCCACAGCAGCCCCGAATGACCCCTCTCCTCCTTGCACTCCAGCCCTCATGGCTATTAAGTGACCAAGAGCCACTCTCTCTACTCTAGACTAGGTGTAGCAGGTGCTGGTCAACAGGGAGGCCCTTGATGGTTGCCATTGTGACCCTGACATGACCCCTGGTTGGCTGGAACTGAAGTGTGTAATGAGTGTGAGCCAGCAGCTAGAGTCAGGGTGATACCTGCCGGGATAGGCAGCCACACCCCCATACCCCCACAGCACAAAGAATATGGCTAGAGTGGTCCTTGCAGGGAGCTCTGCCTGGCCCATGCCTCACACCCACAATCCCTGCAGGCTCACCGGGCTTCTGCAGTGAAAGGCGATGATCTCCAGTACTGAGTTCTCCTCCCAGCTGTCCACAGAAGCCAGGTCGTACAGGGACACCCGAACAGGCCCGTAGCACCACTCAGTGAACTTTCGAGAAAGGGGCTGGCACTGCCCTGAGAACTCTCGCTGCAGAATGTGTCTGAAAATCTGCAGGGCAAGTTGCCTGAGCCTGGCTGGGCTGCCTCCCAGCACAGACGTTCAGAGGCTGGAAACACTCAGTGCCCTAAAATGCTGCTCACCAACTACAGAGCTACAGCAGAACACACATACTCCAGACACACATGACTCTATATGTATTAACTCTCAAATGTCCACACATGCTCACCCACAACACAGACATTCCACCACTCACCTACATATGCCCAGGGCCTGCAGCCAGCCTGTCTCTTCCTTCCCACCTCCTGCCTACAGCTGTGCCTTTCCTGGGCTCCTCAGATGGCAGAGACACACCTGGCCCAGTGGTCCTCAAGGCCCCTTAGGATTAGAGGCTCTCAGGAATGCATATTTGTGCACATCTGTGCTCAGAGTCTGGAGCTTTCAGCAGATGTAGAAAGGACTACCTAACTCCAACAAGTAAGAAGCAATTTGGTTTTGCAAATGAGGATGGGGGTAAAGAAGCTCCTGACCTGGATGTGGCTTACACAGATCACACAGGCAAATCTCTAGACAACCAAGTGGAATGCACACACCCCAGGAGATGCTTCAGAAACTGGGAAGCAGGAATAAAATATTAAAACCTTCATGTATGTTTGTTTCTCATCTTAATTTAAAAAAACTTTAAAAAAAATTAAATAACCAAACCAAAACCAAACACACTGCCGTTGAGTCAGATCCAACTCACAGTGACCCCTCCTTGGATTTCTGAGGCTGTATCATTACGGAAGTAGATTGTCCAACCTTCCTTCCAAGGAGTGGTTGGTGGGTTTGAACTGTCAGCCTTCTCTGGTTAGCAGTCAAATGCCTTAAGCACTACGCCACCAGAGCTCCTTATTTCTTACAAATAGGTGTGTTTAATCAAAAAGTGTAGAGACTACTGCTCTAGAGACCTCCCACCCCCACTTTTCTGCAAAAATCACTGGTAACTCCTGCTGCTTCCTGGAGAGGTGAGGAGGGGGGAGGGACAGCCACTCACCTCAATTTTGCCCTCCTTGGCAGCCAACTTCAGGGGTGTGAGGCCCTGCAGGTTGGTGATGTCCTCAAGTTGTACGGAGGGGCAGAGGCGGGCACCAGCTTGCAGGAGCGCGTCATACATGCGGATCACCAGTGCACTGTTCTCATCTGAATTGTCAGCAATCATCACCAGGGCATGCAGCACTGTGTTGCCCAGGGAGTCAGCAGCCTGCAGGCTGGCCGGCTGGTGAGGGTTCTCCAGGAGGTAGGTCACTACATCCCATTGTTTGGTGCACGCAGCCAGAGAAAGGGGCAGCTCACCTGGGGGTGAGGGTGCAGCTTGGGCCTTGAGCTTCCCTTTTATACGTGCCTACTTCTCACATTCCTCTGAGCAGAAGGCCAAGCCTCCAGGAACCAGGTCACAGCACCCAAAGGAGAGAAGGAAGTATTGCCTCAGCACTGGGGCTAGGGAGCTCAGCCCACCTAGGCATGCATGGTGAGGGGAGGATGATCCCTGCTCAGGGCAACTGTCCCCTTTTCCCAGGAGTGCTGGCAGATGCAGTCCTGTCCTGCTCTGACCCAAGGCTAAGTGGATGAAACAGTGTCTGGCCAACCAAGGATCCCATCTCCCATCTCTCTTTTCTTTGTTGCAGCCCAGGCCCACTGATGCCTAGTATGGACATCCCTTTACTCAGCAGTCAGGCCTTGTCTGCCCAATCCCCCTACATGCCAGTCCTAGCTCCTTTTCCCTGGGTATGTGTCAAGCCTCCTTGGCCAGATAAAGATAAAACAGCTCTTAAGGCAAATAGCTTTTGCAGGTAGCCAAATGGGTAAAAGCATGGGCATCAGTGCCAGGCAGTCCTGGGTTTAAGTACCAGCTCTGCTACACTCTGTATGACCTCAGGCAAAGCCCTCAACCCCTCTAAACAAAAACCAAACCAAACCCATTACCATCGAGTCAATTCTGATTCATAGTGACCCCAACTGGGTTTGCAAGAATATAAATCTTTATGGAAGTAAATTACCTCATCTTCCTCCCACAGAGAAGCTGGTGGGTTTAAACCACTGACCTTCTGGTTAGCACCCAAATTCCTTAACCACTACACCCCCAGAGCTCCTTTCAACCTCTCTACACCTCAATTTATTCAAGAAAGGCTTGCTTACCAAAATAGAAACAAGCCCCTTGGCTCCTCTTCTGGAAGAAGTGGCCACAGGCCCGGGCATGCACATCTGCCCCATTCTCCACAAGGAGCTTCACGCACAGCAGGCTCCTCTTCTCAATGGCAATGTGCAGGGCACTATGACCTCGGTAGTACTCATCTGTGCACTGGGCGTTGACCAGGGGCCATGGATTGCCAGAGTCCCGGTCAATCTGCAGCAGAGGCAGGATGCAGGTATTGGTGCCCTCCCGAAGGTTTAGCACAGCCTTCATGAGACATGTCTTCCCTGTGGAGCCCTCTGTGGGAGAGGAGAGGGGAGGAGATGTGGAGAATGCACAGAGGATGCACAGACCTGAAGCCTCTGGTCTGCCTGCCAGTCTGTGCAGCAGATCTCAAGATCCCAAAGTTCCCTTTGGGAGGGTAAAAAAGGATTGCTATACCCTACTGATGAGAGCCTGGGTCAACATAGCCATGCTGGAGGGTATTAAACATCAGTCAACAGGTATTAAAACACCAACAGATATTAAAAACGACTATAAATTCTGCCCTAGAAATCAAGTTTCACCCCATGTGCAGAGATGTCTATACAAAGACATCCATAGCAGTATCTCTAAGTGGCTCCCATACTTAACGGCTCTGTCTCCTCAGACAAATCACATGACCTCTTTTCACCTCCGTTTTTCTCACTGTAAAATAGAAATAACCCTTCCATGGCTATTGTAGGGATCAAGTAGAATAACATGCATGAAGTATTTAACACAGAGAAACCCAGCACACAGAAAGTTGTAGGTGAAAGCTATAAACAACCTAAACAGCTATCAACAAAGAATTGTTGTTAGTGCCATCAAGTTGGTTCCAACTCATAGTGACTCTGTGTACAACAGAACAGAACACTGCCAGTCCTGCTCTATCCTCACAATCATTGCTATGTTTGAGCCCATTGTTGTAGCTGTTGTGTCAATCTATCTCATTGAGGTTTTTCCTCTTTTTCACTGACCCTCTACTTTACCAAATATGATGTCCTTCTCCAGGGACTTGTCCCTCCTGATAACATCACCAAAGTGTGTAAAATAAAGTCTCACCATCCTCACTTCTAACAAGCATTCTGGCTATACTTCTTCCAAGACAGATCTGTTCCTTCTTCTGGCAATCCATGGTGTTGTCAATATTCTTCACCAACAACATTAATCCAAAGTAATCAATTCTTCTTCTGCCTTTTGTTCATTGTCTAGCTTTCACTTGCATATGAGGCAATTGAAAATACCATGACTTGGGTCAGGGGCACCTTAGTCCTCAAAGTAGTATCTTTGCCCTTTAACACTTTAAAGAGGTCTTTCACAGCAGATTTGCCCACTGCAGCACATTGATTTCTTGACTACTGCTTCCATGGGCACTGACTGTGCATCCAAATAAAATTAAATCCTTGCAATGTCAACCTTTTCTCTGTTTATCATGATGTTGCTTACTGGTCCACAGAATTGGTTAACTAAATTATGGTAAATCTACACAATGGAAAACTCTGCAGTTGTTAAAGTGACCGAGTTAAAAGTGAAAAACAAAGACAAAACAAAGCAAAAACAGTTCCTGTGGAGTCATTTCTGACTGACAGTAATCCACGTGTGTCAGAGTAGACCTATACTCCCTCACCAAAACCAAACCAAACTCACTGCCATCAAGTCAGATCCAACTCATAGCCACTCCTCCTTGGGTTCCCAAGGTGGTATCACTACAGAAGTAGATTGCCCAGTCTTCCTTCCTAGGAGTGGCTGCTAGGTTTGAACTGCCAGCCTTCTGGTCAAGTGCCTTAGGCACTATGCCATGAGAGCTCCTTATACTCCATAGGGTTTTCAGTAGCCGATTTTTTAGAAGTAGATCACCAGGTTCTTCTTCTAAGGTTCCTCTGGGTGGTCTCGAACCTCCAACCTTTCAATTAGCAGCCAAGCAGAATAACCATTTGCACCACCCAGGGATAAGGAAGAAGTAAATATACTGAAATGGAAAGTGCTCCAAGATGTATTAAGTTGGGTGGGTGGGGTGGGGGGAGGTGGAGGAAGCACATTACAAATCAATATGGATGATAAGACCCCATTTATGTAACTACATGTCTAATGTACTAAAAAAAGTCGGGAAAGATGTACCCCAAACAATTAACAAGGGACTCAAGATGACAGACTGTTTTACCCTTATCTTTATACATTGCCTTTCTGCTTGAGTCTTCTGCAGTGCACAACTATTATTTTTCTAATCAGCCCAAACCTGGTTGTTGTTGTTATGTGCCGTCAAGTCAGCCCTGACTCATAGCGACCCCTCCTTGGGTTTCCGAGGCAGTATCACTACAGAAGTAGGATTGCCCAACCTTCCTTCCGAGGAGTGGCTGGTGGGTTTGAACCGCCAGCTTTCTGGTTAGCAGTCAAGTGCCTTAGCCACTGTGCTACCAGAGCTCCCGCCCAAACCTTAAAGATACTTAAATTTTCTGCAAAGAATGCTCTCAGGTTTACAAGGTATATGGTGTGTGAATTATATCTCAACAATGCTGTGATTAATACAAGAATGCTCCAAGGGTGTCCTCAACTATCCACTCAGCCAGTGAAATGGGGCTGGGGGTAATGAGGTAGGTCAGGAGCCCAGTGCATTGAGTAGAAGTAGGAGGCCCAGCTGTCTTGGCTCTGTCCACAGAGCCTCCAGCAGCCATCTCCTGAGCAGCCAGGGAGTGGCAGGCAGGCTAGTGAGAACACATGTCTCTTAGCTCCTGACCCAGGAGCTCACCCAGCCTCCCCAGCTCTGCCAAAGAATACTACATCTGGCCCTAAAGGATGGGCCTACCTGTGTATTCTGAGTCTGTGAGGTACTTGCTAGTCCGGCGCAGGTACTCTGGCAACCCGGTCAGCTCCTCCGGGACTCCTCGGGAGACCACACTGAAGAGCCGGTCGCGATCAAAGCGGTCTGGGTCTGGCTGGCTGTAGAGAAGTTAGTTTGTGACTCCTGCTGGAAAAGGGCCTCTGACTATCTAAGCACTGGCCCTCCACCCCTTGTCAGGCCCAGGAGTCCTGAGGGAGGCTCTTCTGGGATCTCTAACCATCTCTAACCTTCTAGGGCAGATCAAGGAGACCAACCCAACCCAATCCCCCCCCAACCCCCCCCCCTCAGTGCCCTGGGATGGGGGAAGGGAGAAAGGGCTGTCCAGGGTACTAATTTGAAGCATTCCCAGGACTCCAGTCATCACAGATATTTTCAGCATTTCCAGGTGCTTTGATGCTTTATTCACAACAAACTCAATATCCCACTTCATAAACGACAGGTCTATTTCAAGAAGGGCAATTTGTAGTAGCTCTGGAGCTTGGGTCTGGGTCTGAGAGCCATTGTACGTATCCTTGGCCTCAATGAAGGGAACTGAGAATAGCCCCTCCTCTTCTTAGAAGCCACCTACTGACTAACCATGGAATAATCATCTTCAATACTCATTTCAGTCCTAGGGATCAGGAATAACTATTTACACAAAAATGGAAGTAAAGTAACTTGCTCAAAGTCACACAGGTCAGTGCAGAACTGGGGTTCTGACAGGGGCAAACTCCAGACCCTGACTCCTAACCCCTAGAGAGATTCTAAGGTGGCCAGCAAGAGATTTCTCCAAGAGTCTTAGGGTAACAGGTGTGCCCAGCACTGACTTACCAAGAGTCTCACTAAGAAGCTTCACTTCTGGGAAATCTCTTCCACAGACCCTGAATGGGGCCTTGTAGGTCAATGCCATCTAAGTGTCTGGGGAGGGGAAAGGGTATAGAACACTTCCTTCTGGGCAATGCCACTATTCACAGGAGGGAAGCTTGTCCCCAGGACTCCTGGCACCATGACCAGCAGATATGAAGGGACAAACATAAGTCAGGAGGAGGGCCTTGGATGCTTTGAGGACCCTCAGGTCCCAGCCTCACATCTTCCTGGAAAAGGCTAGTCAGATGAGGGTTTAGTGGCTGTGGCTCTCTGATAAGTAGGGATGATTGTTGTACCCGCATGACTTTTCTAGAACAAGCCACTGCCTCCTGATCACTGTTGTTGTTGTATGCCGTCGAGTCGGCCCCGACTCATAGCGACCCCTCCTTGGGTTTCCAAGGCAGTATCACTACGGAAGTAGGATTGCCCAACCTTCCTTCCGAGGAGTGGCTGGTGGGTTTGAACCGCCAGCCTTCTGGTTAGCAGTCAAGTGATCAAGGCTGCATATCTGCTTCATGCTGCATCCATCTCACAGGCCACATGACCACAGCATGACCAAGAAGTATCTGTGGCTGACTAGAGAGAGCCCTCTGGGGAGTCTGGCTACAGGAAGTAAGCCATTTGGACAAAGCACTTCCAGTCATCAGAATGGCATCATGGTCCTGGGATAAAGAAGTCTGATGAGGACACAGATGGAGACACTGATAGGCTACACAGCTCCCAAAAACTTCATACTTTCATCCTTTGCTGCCCTGGGGCTGAAGGAGTTTGGCTCCAACCCAAACAGCACAGAGGGCTCTAGCCCATGAGGCCAAAGAGGGTAGTCACATCTCAGGTATGATGGAGGAAAGGAGAGGTTTCCCTGGTAATCTTGCCTAGCTCATGAGGACTCTGTTGCCTCATATGGCAGGCCTCATGTTGGTGGGGGATGCCAGGGTCAGCTCTCCCACTGGACTGGAAGCAGGACTCCAGAAAATAGCGGGCTCACATAATATGAATTGGTGGAGAGACCACCAGGAAAGTCAGAGAGCAGATGACTCACTGCAGAAGTCACTGCCCCCAATACTCCAAGTCTATATTCCCTGGGGGATAGTTTCAGCCATGAAGTAGAACCAAGAAATGCCTGGAAAATTACAGATCTCCTTGATTCTCTACCATGACTAGAATATGGATCTTACTATCATCCCCCACAGAGGCTCTAACAGGGGAGGAGTCTGGGCCCAAACAAGGGGGATGCGAAAGGCAGTTAGAAGAGTGTGTCCCTATTAAATAGAACAAGGTCTCAGAGTGCAGAAAGCCAGAAGGTTCCAGAAAGAGCAACCGCAGAGAGTAAAGCAGAGTTCAGCCAGCCGAGCTCTTGAGTCAGACCAAGGGACTCATTGAGTCTGCAGAGGAAGCACAGATCTCCTGGAGGAGAGTGGATCTCTTCTCCCCCACCTCATTTACTTCCTTACCTGGCACCTATTCCCTTTCGGAAATTAAGGTTCACTTTGATCTGAGGGGAGAAGTTCCGGTCCTCGCCCTGGAATGGTGACTCCATTGGAGGTGGCCCATCCCCATGGCCCAGATTTCCTTTGTCTTCCTTGGTGCCATCTTCCTGGCCTCCATCTGATGTTTCAAGCCTGAAAGCAGAAGGGCTGGAGGGCGATGTCATCCTAGTGGGAGGAGGCTGCTCTGTCCAACTCCAATCTCTGTGGAGATGCAGATGTCAGGAGGTCCCCTCTCCTTCCTGGTATGTGTTGGAGTGGGAGGTCTGGCTGGGGCCTGCAATAGAAATTATTTAAAAGCTGAGTGCAAGTAGACCAACTCACAGTGCAGGAGGGCGCTCAGACCAACAATAGGGGGGAGAGAGCTGGAGGAAAGAAGGCAGTAGATGAGGAGAGAGAGGGAGGCCTGTGGCATGAAGATGGCCCCACATCCTGGTACAGGTAAAGAACAGGAACTCAAAAGGGCTGGCTTCTATGAATTGTTCCACAAAAAGAGCCAGAAGCCATCAGATGCAAATCAAATCCCTGACTTTCCCCCTAAAAAAACCCATCAAACTCACTGTTATCAAGTCAGATCTGACCGATAGTGACCCCTTCTTGGGTTTCCAAGATAGTATCACTATGGAAGTAGACTGACAACTCGGCTACATGCAGGGTTCAAGCACGCCATAAGCCAGAAACCATTCCCAAAGCTGTTTCTTATATACAGGAAGCAGACCCCATACCCAAAGCAGCTACTCAGCTGCTCCAGTAGATTCCACCATGGAGTTAATCACCAATCTCATCATGGGGAATAACCACATTCAGCTGCCCAACCACTCAACCAGGCCCAGCCAAGGTGACACACAAATTTAACCACCTCAATTTCCCCTAGGACTTCCAAAAATCAGAGAAGCCACAGACCCTGGTCAGGGGGTAACAAACTTTTGCATTAACAGCAAAACCCTTTCTCCAAACAACATTTTGCTCAGAAGCCAATACTCACAACAGATCAAAGTACAGTTGCTGGGGTAGGACCCGTTCCCTCAACCTCTTGCCATGGAAGTGGAGAGCTCAGGGAAAACTGCTGGAAAATCACCAAGCTTCTGGTTAATAGTCTAATGCCTTAGGCCACCGGAGCTCCTTAGAAAATTGCTAGTCTAGTTCAACAGTCTCCTGTGCTGCCAGGACAATTAAGGCTCAGAAAGGGGAAGTGACTTTCCCAAGGACACACAGCCCTTGGCAGGACTAAAACTATCTTAATCTACCATGATGTTCCTCTTCAATTCTCAAAACCCTTCAGGCCTGGTTCTGTATTTTCAGTCTGAGTCATTTCTTAAGGTATCCCACTACACCTCTCTGTGCCTTGGGGGTCTCTGGGGTCTTCAGAAAGGTGAGAGAGCCCCTCGCTGGCTGCCTCACCTTGGGCCCCAGGCTGGGCTCAGCTGACAGTACACTCTCACCCTCACTGGAAAAATGAAACCAACCTCCCATCACATGGCAAGGGGTGGGGCCCCAGTCTGGGGGAGGGGGATAACTCCTGTGCCCCTCAGTGGGCAGGAGCAGAAGTAGGAAAAGAGTCAGAGGTGGGTGAGGAGACCACAGGGATAAAGAGCTGAAGGATGGGAAGCAGAGAGGTGGAATCGGGGAAGGGCCTGGTCCACTCCCCTTGGCCTTGTCTCAGGCTCTTCTAGACCCCAGGGACCTGTGTGGGCCATTTTCCCACAGAGGCAGGGGGATCTGCCTTGACATGCAGTTGTAACTCACCATCTTTGGACCTACAATGTTGTGTCTTCCCTGGCCAGAGACCATTCAGCCTGGTTATGCTCTCACCCCTTCCTGCCATTCTGCCCCAGTGCCATAGCCCACCACTCCCAAGCCCCAGCAGCAATAGCTGTCAGGCCAGCCCCTACCCCACCTCCACCACTCCCCAGGCCACCCTGGCAACAGAGCCTGACCAAGCAGAGAGGGCCGGAGCTGCCGGTAGACCTTGGCTTGGAGCTGGGAAGCCAGAAGCCCACAGGGTGTCTCCTCCCCATCCTTCATTGTCAGGTTGGGGGCCCTAGGAGGCGTTAGCTGCCCTACGGACTTACCCCGCACAGCAGAGGCCAAGGCGTGGCGAGTTGCGTGCTGGGAACCCAGTGCTTCCTAGCGCTTTAGGCTGCCGGAGGAAGTGGGGTGGGCGGTGGCGCGCTGACAGCCGAAGAGCAGCAGGAACCTCCCTCGTTTCGCTGGTTGTGATCTCTGTCTTCCTCACCCTAACCTCGTCTGGCCCAGCCGGTACCCTGGGGAATGAGGCTTCAATTCTCTCCCGCCAGGCCAGCCTAGCCATCAGATACTGACCATCTAGACGGCCCCACCCTGCTCTGGGGAAACATGCCCCTTCCTTCCCCCTGAGCCCTTAGGTGAGGCGGGGCGGGGGGCGGTGTTGAGGGGGACAGGCAGAGGCGGGTCTTGGGTGCTGAGGTCTGGCCAAGGGTGGGAGCTTGTCTGGGGTGGAGGACTCCCACCCCACTACGCTGACGCCTACCCACTACCCTCCCCTGAGATAACTGCCCCCCACCATATTCCTGCCAGCAGTCATGTAGCTCAGAACTGGGACCCAAGCTGCCCCATCAAGAGACAGAGAGAGTTGCTGTGGAGTGCCCCCCAGTAGAGGACAGTCCCTGATCATCAGACACCCACTTATACAGCCCCCCCCCCAGCAATTTTGGGGACTTTCCCACCTCTGTGGCCTTTTACCAGCCTCCTCCCCAGGGACTCTAACAGCCCTGGAGTTCCCCCAATGAAAGGTGCTTCCAGCACCAGCCAGCAGGTAGAGGCAGGGAGGCTGGCTTGCACACCAGAAATAGGTCTCCCTGCCTGGGAAGCTCTGGTACCCTAGTGCCTAAGGCACTTGACTGCTAAACAGAAAGCTGACGGTTCAAACCCCCAGCCACTCCTCAGAAGGACGGTTGGACAATCTACTTCAGTAGTGATACTGCCTCGGAAACCCAAGGAGGGCTCACCATGAGTTGGGTCCAACTCAATGGCACATAACAATAACAGCTTTGGGGAAAAAAAGATTTTCTGCCTGGGAAACCCAAAGGTGGTCACTATGAGTCGGAATCAACTGGATAGGTGGTAGTGAGTTTGGTTTGGTTTGGCTTTTCCCTGGCTGATGCAGCAGTTAAAGTTCAGCTGCTAAGGAAAACTGGAAACCAGTCACTCTGTGGGAGAAAGATGTGGCAGTCTGCTTCCATATTCTCATTCACTGTCGTCATGGAGTTTGATCCCATTCACAGAGACACCTCCTTGGATTTCCAAGGCAGTATTACTATGGAAGTAGCTTCCCCAATCTTCCTCCCCAGGAGTGGTTGGTGGGCTTGAACCGCCAGCCTTCTGATTAGCAGTCAAACGCCTTGTGCACTAGGCCACCAGAGGTACTAAATTCCCATAAAGATTACAGCCTTGGAAATTCTATGGGGCAGTTCTACTCTGTCCTGTAAGATTGCTAGGAGTTGAAATTGACTCAATGGTAAGGGGTTTGTTTTGGTTTTGGCCCTGCCCCAGTCTGTAATCAACCTTTATGCTTGGGGACACAGCCACCATATAAGCAACCCTAAGGCTTCTCTCCCTCTCCCTTACTCCCTAAATCTAATCCACTAGCAATCCTATGCTTCCAAAACTTGTCTCTGTCTTAATTATCTCTACCACCCACCTGATTCAAGCTACTATCATTTCTCGCTTGGTGTCCCTACTTCACTCTTCACCACTTGCATCCTCATAATTCATTCTCCTTACAGCACCTGGATTGATCTTGTTTAAAAGAAAATCAGAGGACCTCATTGGGAGGCTTAAAACCTCCCAATGGCTTCCCATGGCACTTAGAATAAAATGAAAACTGTGCACCCCAACCCTGTGTCCTTCTCCCCTTCTACCTTCATCTCACATTGCAACCTCTATCTTGCACTTCATACTAGAGATCTGTGCTATCCAATATGGTAGTTCTCTAGTCGCAGTGGCTATATAAATTTAAATCCATTACAATTAGACTAAGTTAAACATTCAGTTATTCAGTCACAAAGCCACACTGCAAAGGCTCAATGTGGCTAGTGGCTACCACTTGGGACAGCACAGATACAGAACTCTTCTATTATTGCAGAAAGTTCTACTGGACAGTGCTATTCTAGGTATTCTGAATACATTTCAGTCTCTCACATATGCCAACCATGCTCTCTTCTGTTGCCTTCAAGCCTTTGCATAAGCATTCCATTAGGAATGCTCCTCTCACATGTTACAAATACATCACATACTTCACCTTACTCCAGTCAACTTCTTTTCATCCTCCACCTCTCAATTTAAGCATCACTTTCTCTGAGTAGCCTTTCCTAGACCCTGGTCTTAGTTGGAGGGCCCCAGTATGTGTTTTCATGATACTTTGTACTTCTCCCATCATCACTCAATACCCAGTAATTATTGTAATTATGTCTGCTTTCACTTTTAGCAATAACATGTATCTATTGAATCATACCTTAGACACTGTCCTAACTGTTTCACATGGAATACTTCATTGAACTCTCAGAGCAACCTTATTTCATAAATGAGGACAGAAGCAGGGCAAGATGAGACACCTTGCACGAAGCCACATTGCTAGAAGGTGAGAAGGTAAGAATTCAAACCCAGAGCCATGCCCTTATCCACCACGTTCTCAATGGGGAGAGATCTTGCTTTTCTGCTGTATCTCTAGCACCCAGCACAGTGCCTGGCTCTCAGTGGGTGCTCAAGAAGGCTTTGAATGACTGAGAGGCTAACCATAAGCACTAAGCAATGGTCATTACTGTGCTGTTAGGAGAGAACTGACAAGTAAGTATAGACACTTCAAGTCCTTCAGAGGCATCATCACATTAGGGGACATAACAATTGGGCAGACAACCCTCACTGCAAATGCAGCTTATAAAAAAGTCCTCAGATGATTAGCCATCACAGAAATGCAGACCAAACCACAAAGAGATACCACAATGAGAGTGTGAAACCCTCTCTTGTTGTTAGCTGTCTTCATTTCAGTCTCAACTCATGCAGACTCTATGCACAATGGATTTGGATTATTATGATCCATAAGATATATTCATAGGCTGATTTTCTGAAGTAGATTACCAGGCCTTTCTTCCTAGTCTGTCTTAGTGTGGAAGCTCTGCTGAAACCTTTTCAATATCATAGCAACATGCAAATTTCCAATGACAGACAAGTGGTGGCTGAGCTTGAGGAGCATGAGCCAGGAATCAAACAAGGTCTCCAGCATCAAAGGCAAGAATTCTACTCATGAATCACCAGTCTTCTTCACCCCCTCTACCCACTGCCATCAAGTCAATTCCAACTCATAGCAACCCCACCCTGGGTTTCAAGACAGTAAATCTTTACGGAAGTAGATTGACTCATCTTCCTCCTGCAGAATGGCAGAATGGCTGGTGGATTTGAACCGGCAACCTTCTGGTTAGCAGTCAAATGCCTTAGGCACTGAGCTATCAGAGCTCCTTTCACCTCCTCTGTTGTTGTTGTTGTTATGTGCCATTGAGTCGAACCCGACTCATAGCGACCCCTCCTTGGGTTTCCAAGGCAGTATCACTACGGAAGTAGATTGCCCCATCTTCCTTCTGAGGAGTGGCTAATGGGTTTGAACCGCCAGCCTTCTGGTTAGCAGTCAAGTGCCATAGGCACTATGCTATCAGAGCTCCCTCACCTCCTCTAAGATGGTTATAATAAAAAAGAAAAATAATAACAAGTGTTGGCAAAGATGTGGAGAAATTGGAACTTTCGTACACTACTGGTAGGAATGTAAAATTGTGTAGCCCCTATGGAAAACAGTCTGACAGTTTCTCAATAGGTTAAAGTTAGAGTTATCATATATCCAGCAATTCCACTCCTAGAGAATACCCAAGAGAAATGAAAACATGTTCACACAAAACTTTTCCATGAATTTCATAGCAGCATAATTCATAAGAGCCATAAGTTCAAATAACCCAAATGTCCATCAAATGGATGGATAAAATACAGTATAGTCATACAATGGAATATTACTCAGTCTTAATAAGGAATAAAACATTGATATATGCTAAAACAGAGATTAAACTTGGAATATTATACTGAGTGAAAGAAGCCAGACACAAAAGGTCACATATTTTATAATTCCACTCATATGAGATATCCAGAATAGGTAAATCCATAGAGACAGAAAGTAAATTAGTGATCACCTAGGGTAAGGGTTTGGGGAGAATTTGGGATAACTGTTAAAATGTATGGGATTTCTCTTGGGATGGTAAAATGTTATAAATGTGATTGTGAAGATTGACTATACTAAAAACCATTGGATTGTCCACTTTATATTAGTAAATCATATGGTATATAAACTCTATCTTTAAAAAAAAAAACAATGTCAGTGCAGGGAAAAGTGCCTGTGTTTTTAGTTGGAAATGAACCACATGTATAAGCAAGGCTTTCTCAATCCCAGTACCACAGGACTGATATTTCAAAAAGCTTGACCTAGTCCAGTCTCAGTGCAAGGAAAATCTCCCCAACAGCCTTTATGCCTTATCTTTTCTATTGTGTTTCATTTCACATGTCATGATTTTGTAAAAGCATATTTGTTTTCTCTTATTTGGACTTATTTTCAGAATCGATTTTAATGAAAACAGAAAAATCACAAGAAACTGTAACAGAGGGATCCTCTGGGGAATGCAACATCCCATCAGGGATGGGAGGACAATTTCTTTTTCTATGTATATTCTTTGTACTATTTGAAATTTTTACCATTTAAAACTGAACTTGGCATCTCTTGTAGAGTTTCTAAAAATTCCAACTGAAATTTGCAAGAGGTGTCAAAAGCCTGTACATTGTTGTTGCTGTGGAATTGCCTCTGAGGCATGGTGACCCTATGCAATGGAACAAAAAGCTGCCCACTCCTGCATGATCTTCATGATTGTTGGTATGCCTGAGTCCACTGTTGTAACCACTGTGTATTTCGAGTTCTTTCCAACCTGTTGTTGTTGTTAAGTGCCATCGAGTCAGACCCGACTCATAGTGATCCCTTCTTGGGTTTCCGTGGTGGTATCGCTGCAGAAGTAGATTGCCCAAACTTCCTTCTGAGGAGTGGCTGGTGGGTTTGAACCACCAGCCTTCTGGTTAGGAGTCAAGTGCCTTAGGCATTATGCTACCAGAGCTCCTGCTTTCCAACCTAGGGGGGCTCATTTTCCAGCACTATAATACACAATACTCTGTTCTGAGTTTGGGAGGAGGGGAACAATCCAGAGCCTGGGCCTGGGGCCTTTGCTTCTCCTTGTACCAACCCCAAAACTTGATCCAGAGCAAAGGATGGGGTCATATTTACTAACCAGATGGAGCCTCCCCGGGCAGATGGTCTCTGAGACGGACAGGAAAGAGAGAAATAAACTAATTTAGTAGGTTGGACAGTTTCCCTGGAGTAGGGGAGATGGAAGCCTGAGATGAGAGGCCTCGTAGTGGAAATAAATAGATGCTTGTTGAGGTAGTCCTTGTCTTCTGAAAGAGCAGGAGCCCTTGGAGGGCCAATGAGCCCAAGGGCACCTGCTGGAGGAGAAGGGGAGCTATATCCTGTTGATGTGGGCATGGCATACTGGCTTAGGAGATTCCTGCTGTCATGGAATGTGTCTTTATCCTTCCCACATGGTCCCTGGGAACCCCAGCAGCCACTGCTTAGGCAGACCCTAATGTTCATACTCTCTCCCAGGGTCCAGAATAGCCACAGCCAGGCCCTGGGTCAAATCTGGGAGCCTGGTTCCAAGTTAGGACCCCTCTTGGGAATTCCTCAACCTCAGGCTGGAACTAGGCCTGATCCCACAGCCCCTGCACAGAATGGGTCCAGGAGAAAGGGATGTTTTGTCATCTGGGGCCACAGAACAGAGATAAAAGGGGGTAAAGTTAGGGCAAAAAGAAGCACTGGTAATAGCAACATAATCAATATAGAAAGACAGAGACAGGTTGAGCCCCAGAGACCCAAAGACAGGGTAGGCAAGAGCCTGAGACAGAGACAAGGAGAAGATCCAGACATAGAGTCTGAGCCAAGGGTACATCAGAGTCTGGATGGAAGCAGAAGGCTCCTTTTAAGGATAAGAGGGCTTCTTTCAAGGGTTCATATTTCTTTCTTTCTTTCTTTTTAAAATTTTTATTATGATTTGGGTGAAAGTTTACGGAGCAAATTCATTTCCATACAGCAGTCCATACAGATTTTGTTTCATGACTTTGACTGCAATTTCCCACAGTATGATAGCTCTCTTCCCACTTCCTCCCTGTAGTTACCTCTTCCTTGTGTCCTTCCCTTACATACACTCCTGGGTCCCCTCACCCACCCAGCTATCTCCCTCTGCAAACACTGCTCTTTTGTTTTCCCTTGATTGATTGATCGGTCCAAGGAGTATATTTACCTAATGTAAATGTTCACCCCATATGCCTGTATATTGTTTGGCTGGAAGCCACAGGAGTGAGTTCAGTTTCAGACCTGAAGAGACTAGGGGCCATAGTCTCAGGGCCCTCACCAGCTTCTATCAGACCAGTAAAACTGGTCTTTTTTTTTTTCTCATGATTTTGAATTTAGTTCCTGCTGAAAAGGCGGGAGGCCACATCTTCTGAGCTACTCTAACCACACAAGAGGAAGACAGAATCACCGTCAGTAGCCCAAGGCCTATTTCTGCGAGGCCAGACACGCTGCCTCCCTCCAGCCCTTTTATCAACCCTGACACCAATCGTTCCTCCCACAGCACTCACCACCTTTCTGCTGGGTTCAATAATTCACTGCAGTGGCCACACAGAACTCACAGATTATGGGGTTTATTAGGGAAGCACCAGGTTACAATTCAAGTTCAGGAAAAACACTCAGTCTTTCTCAGCCTGCCGTCTCTCAGCCAACAGTCTCTCTCCCAGAAGTGCATGTCCCTCGGTGTCTCTCTCAGCAATGCGTGTCTCTTGCATCTCTTTCCCAGCAGTGTGTGTCTCTCAGGAGCGCATTTCTCTCAGGACCGTATTTCCCTCGGGAGCACATTTCTCTCAGCAGCATGTCCTTCTCAGCCAGCAGTCAGAGAGAGCTTTCTGCCTCTAGGAGGCCTCCTTTTGAGCCTGGCAGAGTGGCCAGACTAGCCAATCATAACATCAGAATTTTAAGCACCTGAGAGAGAACGAACTTCCCAGAACATTGCTTTATGCCATTCCCAATAGAAATACCCCAGGTGGATAACTTTTACAATTAGGAGCTCCTCAGTTGCTCACTGCAAATTCCACCATGGAGTTTACAGAGACTTATGGCTGGAAAAGCCATACCAGGTAATTTATTACACCACAGTTCCATATTGCTCTCCCACTCTATCCAGGATCTCCTCCACTGATCCCTCTCCAAGTGGTTGACAGTGGTAGCCAGGCTATCACTGTCACTGATGTATTACTGGAAAACTTCATGAATAGTCCTGAAACATTGTCTGCAACTATAGGCTCAGGTATAGCAAAGACTGTGAGGCTGTTGTATACAGGGTGACTATGAGTCACAGCCGACTCAATGGCACCTAACTAAAACAACAGCAGTGTTTTGCTGTTAGGGTACAAACAGGAAAAAGGTTGGGCTTGTCCAGTCTTGGGGCTTTGCTAGTCAAATAGTAAAGAGGAAGCAAGGTATTTCCTTGGGAGGAATTATTTTGAGGAATCAGATCTTTTCTTCCCTCTCTCACACAGAGGTGCCATCCCAGACCTTGGGAATAATCAGCAGCTCACAGGGCCCTGTATATCATAAGGTTCAATTGGTCTACTGTTTCTGTTATAAATAAGCTAGTTCTCACATGACAGCTGGTGCACAGAACTGTCTTAATCTGGAAAACACAGGGCAAGCCTCAGAGAAGGTGACAAATAGAAGTGCTTTCTGAAGGCTGAAATGGGGACCATTAACCTCAAACCGAGGGAGCTGACCTTCACAGTGAAGTGAATGGGCATATAGAAGTAGGGTGGGGTTCTGGATCCATTTCCATATCTCTTAACCACAGATGTAGAGGCCCTACCTTGTTATCCACCCAACAATTAATTCATGCTGTGTAAAAGTTATTTTCATTCTGACTTTGATTATGGGCTCTATGGTTATATTTCCTCTTTTTATTTAGCCTTGGCTATTTTTAACTACAGTAAGCTTTATAAGGTTTTTAATTACCTTATATATGATTACCTTTTCATATATCTCCTGTATTTTATCTCCTTTGAATTAAATACGTTGTCCAAAATTATTTTTAATATGGGTCATTGTGTGGCAAACCTTCTAAGGCCTTTTATGCCTGAGAATACTTTTATTATACTTGCACATTTAAATGATAGTCTTGCTGGATATAAAATTCTGGGTTCTAAGATCTTTTCCTTCATTGTTTTGAAAATACTACTCCATTGTCTTCCTTCATCCAATATTACTGTTGAAAAAACTAATGTCTGTTCTTGTTCCTTTGTAATCTGCCCTTTCTCTCTGGAAACTTAGAAATTTTTCTTTAATATTCTTAAATTTTCCCAAAAAAGATTTCTAGATGTTAATTTTTCCTTCTGCTACTTCTTTAGCACTCTGTGAGAACTTTCAACTTGATATATCCATCGTTTTAAAATATATACTTTTATAATGAAGTATAATTTACATACCATGGAATGCACAGATCTCCAGTGTTCATATTTCATCTTTTTTCCTAGTTCTGAGAAATTTATCCCCACTATTTCTTCAAATATTTTCCCCTTTTCAATTTTATCTCTGTCTTTCCAGGACTCCTATTTTCTGAATATTCCCACTTCTACTTTTATCATCTAATCTTTTACTTTACATTTTCTGTTTCTTTGTTCTGTTCTTCCTTTTCAGAGATTTCTATTCTCCCAATTCACTAATTCATTTGTCAGCTGAACATGTACTGCTGCCCCCCCAAATCATTTGTCTCTTTATTCCAACTATTATATTTTCAATTTAGTATTTCTTATTGGTTCTTTTTGACGTTTTCATGTTCTTATTTCATAGTGGTAATATCTTCTTTTCATCTTTTCATATGCTTACTAGGCTAATTTTAAATTCTTATTCTGAAGATACTGCAGTTTATAGCTTTTCCATTGAAAGTAGTAATGCTCTTGAAATACCTTGTTATTGTGATCTGTGAGCTATTTCTCCCAGGGGTATATTCTGTTTTGTCAGGCAGAAGCCAAGGAGCTCAGGACATGGGGTACCTGAGCATCTGAAAAAGGTGCCAGAAAAAACACAACCGATCACTCCTTACCCCATGAAACACCTCCTCAAATCAGGTTTTTACACTTCACTCTCCAAACAGAATCAGTATTAGGAGGACTCACTCCTTAAAATGTTATTCTCGAGGCCTGAGAGTTTGGAGGGTGAGGGATGAGTGTGTGCCAGAAGTCAGTGAGCCCACCTATTTTTCTCAGCATTTCACACACAGAGGAGCTTGGGGCAGCCCTAATTTTACCCCAAGTATGCTAGAAGCAGAGATCTGAGTCATTGCAGTTGTGGGGGCAGGCACTGTTTGTTCCCAGCCAACTGTGGAAGTCCAAGAGACCTTCCCCTCTGTTCTGTCTTCCCAATTCAAAATACAGTCATCACTCTAAGAGATTTTTTCACACTTTTCCCTACCTTGGGGAGGGGCCAGCAATTGTACTAATTCAGCCTCTAGTTTGGATCTGACCTGTCATCGTGTTTATATTTGTCTCTACCCTGTGACTAAGCATATTTGTCTGGGTAGCCTTAGGACTCTGCACAGGGCCTGACATGGTAAGAAAAACCAACTTTATTTCTACCAATTTGAGGCTTTAGGGTAAGGTACAACATACATATTTCCTGGATTCTGCCAGGGAGCTCACTCCCCACACAGAGGTGGTTGGCCCACCTTTCCAAAATGGAAGGGCTGATACTTGTCTGCTTGTTATAGCCAACACCATGCTCCACAAAAAGTTTGTTTGCACCTTCTTGCCCTCACATCTTGTGGTTTAGGGTCACCCAAGAGAGCCTGAACAAAAGTTATTTGCAAATTATTATTTGTGGTATATCTTTAGGCATGGGCTCCATATTTCATCATAAATTTTCAACTTAAAAAACCATTTCAGGCCCTGCTGATCTGAGCCTAGTGGACAGAGCTTTGAGTCATGTTGTATTACTCTAGTTGGAAATACAAGTGGAAAGAAAAGGGCTGAAAGATAAACAAATGAATGATTTAAGGTGCATGAAGTCAGCCTGCAGAGTACCTGCAGAGCAGCCACTTAGAGGAAATCAACACATTACTGGAAGCTCTTGAGCACTCCAACCTAAGTTCTTGTGGTTTTCCAGAAAAAGGGGAAGAGACAGCAGAGGCTTCTGCAGCACAGATGGCCAAGACTCAGGGGGGCACAGTGGCCTCCATGAGGCATGCCACTGTCCAGACCTCTTCAGACTCTTCCACCCCCCACTTTTGCCCCTTCAACCTTCCTCTTCTTATCTTCAGAGGACCCTATTTATTTTTTATTTTAATGCACCATCCAGTTTCTTATGGCAATGGAGGCAATTTTTTAAAACAAAATTTGTATTATGATTTGGGTGAAAGTTTGCAGAGAAAATTCATTTTCCATACAGCAGTTCATACACATTTTGTTTCATGACATTGACTTCAATTCCTCACAATATAGCAGCTCTCTTCCTGCTTCCTTCCTGCAGTTACCTTTCCCTGGGTCCTTCTTTCCTATGCATTCCTGCCCCTGAGCTATCTCCCTGTGCAAATACTGCCTCTCTATTCTCCCATAATTGATCCTAAGGAGTGTATCTACCTGAAGTAAATGTTCACCCTACACAATCAGTCTATTGTTTGGCTGGAAGCCAAATTCCAGATGTGAAGGATAACTAGGGGCCATAGTCTCGGGCGTCTCACCGGGCTCTATTAGACCAGCAAACCTGGTCTTTTTTTTTTAATGATTTTTTGTTCCACATTGTTCTCCTACTCCAGAATCTCCAGCACTGATCCCTTTCTGAGTGGTTGACAGTGGTAGCCAGACACCATCTAGTTCTTCTGGTCTTATGGTCATATAGGCTGAGGTTCACATGGCCAACTAGTCCCTTGGACTAATTGTTTCCATGCACTTTGGTTTTCTTCATTCTTCTTTGCTCTGGACGAGGAGAGACCTATTGTTGCATCTATATGGCTGCTTGCAAGCTTTTAAGACTCCAGTCGCTACCCACCAAAACAGGATGTAGAATAACGTTTTTGTTTGGTATGTTATGCCAATTGAGCTTGATGAGAGGACCCTATTTTGCTAAGCAAACCTGACCTTGCCTTGGGTGGCCCAGTGCCTTTTCTTTTCTCAAGGTCTTGGCTGGTGTAGGGATAAAAGCCATATTGTTCCAGTAAATCTTGCGAAGCTGCTGCCAGGAAATGCTGAGTGGGGGGAGGAGGAGACAGAGGAGGAGTTGGTTCATCTAAAAGGCAGTCAAGAGTGTTTGTATTCATGTTGACAAGAAAAGAAGAGCAGACCACTTACACTTAGGTGTGATGCTCAGAAAAGTAGTTTTCACAGGTCCTGCTTCTCAGGAAGCCAAGCAGATAAAGTAGGTGATGGAGGCTGTCAGCTAATCTGCAGGTGGCGGAGCCCTGCTCTGTTAAAATTCTCTTCAGTGTGGTGGGGAGATGAGATTCTTCCCTGGAAGTAAGGACTTTGTCTGGTAAGCCTTTTTCTCCCCAAAGTGCTGAAGCATCACCTTTGCTGGAGGCAGAGGTCAGTACTTTTCATTCTGACTCAGGGTGAGCAGAGCAGTTCTAAAAATTGGGAGGTTGCTTCCATTCCTCAAGGCCGGTGTTGGGAGGCCTTTGCTTAGCAAAGAATGTTGTTGTTGTGTGCCAGTTAAGTTGATTTTGACTCATAGCAACCTATAGGACAGAGTGGAACTGAATTACCTAGACTGTAATCTTTATGGGTGCAGATCACCTGATCTTTTCTCCCAGGGAGCAGCTAGTGAGTTTAAACCACCAACATTTCAGTTAGCAGCTGAATGCTTAACGATTAAGCCACCAGGTGGCCTTAGCAAAGTATAGTTATATGATGTAAAAGGCACTTGTCAAAGCCACTATTGACACTTAAGTCCAGGTGGATATTAAAGGCTCAGTTTCTGCCACTAGTTTGTTGATTGATGGAGGGAAGGATGGCTATTTTGATGTGGAGGTTGTGGGGTGGCAGGTCCTCTTCCTGAAATACCCTTCCCCCAGATATTCACAAGCCTCACACCTTCACCTATATCTTTGCACCAGAAGTCATAAAGGAAAAGATTGCTAGACTCTTTTTCAAATAAAAAATTTTGCTTTTTTAAAATCTATCTATTTGGTATCTATATGGGACCAGACTGACAATAGCAACTCAAAAGATTAGATAGGAAACTTAGGGAGCAGTGAGTTTATGTTAATGTGGGAGGAACTCCTCAGAAAAGGAGGGTAGGAATAGTTGCACAATTTGAAGAATATAATCAGTGTCAATGGATTGTACATGTAGAAATTGTGGAATTGTCATATGCTTTGCTGTATATAGTCTCAACAACAAAAATCAAAATAGTAAAAAAACAAAGTTGTTTTCACAAAAGCCACTATAAACAAAAAGTAAAATAGTCTGGAAGATAACATTTACCAAACTTGTAACAGATAAATTATTTTCATAACATATAAAAAGATTAATTTTAAAAAAAAGGGGGGCAAAGAATATGAACAGGTAATTCACCCACCCACTGCTGTTGTGTCAATTGGGCTCATAGCAACCCTATAGGACAAAACAGAACTGCCACATAGGATTTCCAAGGCTGTAAATCTTTACAGAAGCAGAGCACTGAAAAAGGACTTTCATCTTTTACTCTATACACTTATCTATTAACTACATTTTTACAAGTAGATGATATTCATTGTTATGTAAGTAAAATGTTACTATTCAAAAAAAAAAGACCAAACTCACTGCTGTTGAGTCAGATCTGACTTATAGCAACCCCTCCTGGGGTTTCCAAAACAGTATCACTACAGAAGTAGATGGCCCAGTCTTCCTTCCAAGGAGTGGCTGGTGGATTTGAACCGCCAGCCTTCTGGTTAGCAGTCAAATGCCTGGGAAATACAGAAAAATAAAGCATCCATTAACCCTACAATCCACATATACTCCTTTTGGCATATTTTCAACTTTTTCCTGAAGAGTAGAAAATATGCCAAAAGGAGTATATGTGGATTGTAGGGTAGGAAAGTAGAAAATATGCCAAAAGGAGTATATGTGGATTGTAGGGTTAATACCATTAAGATTAAAGTAAATCTATTTATGGGACTATGTATACACATATGCATATTTGTATTGGTATAGAAGTCTAGAAGGGCACTTACAATATGTAGCCATACAGTGTCCTTAAACCAGTTGCCAGAGTCAACTCTGACTCATGGTTATGCTGTATGTGTCAGAGTAGAACTATGCTCCATAGAGATTTCAGTGGCTGATTTTTCATTAATAGCTCACTAGGCCTCTCTTCTAAGGCACTTCTGGATGGATTTGAATCACCAAACCTTCATTAGCAGCCGATCATGTTAACTGCTTACATCACCCAGGGATGCCGGAGTCCTTACAAACCCATAGATGATGTGGTTCCCATTCTCTCTGATTTAATCGCATTCCACTTTCCTCCTTATTCACACATTTCCCGCTGCACAGGCCAACTTGCTGCTCTTTGAACTTACCAAACTTTCTTCTACTTCAGTATTTTACATTTGATGTTTTCCTTTGCCTAGAACACCCTGAATATCCCCCAGATACCACAAAGCTCATTTTCTCACTTCCTCCAGACTTTTGCTGAAATGTCATTTTATCCCTAAGGCCTTCCCTGACTACCTAATGTCCTTTACACTGCTTTATTGTTCACTAAAGCACTTTTCAGTATCTTATTTTTCTCTTCCCTCCACTAGAACGTAAACTGCATAAGGGCAAAGACTTGGCCAGTTTTATTCATTGCTTCATTCCCAATGCTGGGAACACAGTGCACACTTAGTATTTGTTGAATGAATAAATGAACGGTAACATACACTATTTCCTGTGGAGTATGAGAGGGATTTTCACTTTTTACTGTATACTCCCACATATATTTTAGATATATTTTCAGCAACAGCTGTATCACTTTTGTATTTAATAAAATTAATCAGGTTTTAAAATCCCATGTCCAAAGTTGTCCATTATTTTACTGTTTGTTAAATAATTGTTTGAAAATAAGTCATAGCAGATATCAAATTGTTAAGAAAAATTTATGGAAGAAAAAGTTAACCTGAAAAAGCTTGTCATTTTCCTATGAGCTGGGAAAAAACATACATTGTTCTATTTTAGTAGAATGCCTGGGTCTACTTTGTGGCAAGTACACAGCAGCACAGTTCTGTTATGAATGAAGCCTAGGACCCAAGAGCAATCAGCAGTGCTCTATGTTGAGACAGGGTAAAGGTCATAGCTTGAACACTCTCAAAGTGTTGGGAATAACTGATCTATAAGTCAAGTGAAATTAGAAATTGGAGAACACTGCATTAAACACTAAACCAGTTCCTTTAAGGCAGAGATTCTTGGAGACTTTGTTAGTGCACATTACATTATCTCCAGAAGGGAGAGAACACATAGAGCTTCCCAAGCTCTTGTGACCACAGCATCCTTTTTCCCAGTTGCTGTAATGGCTGTAATGATAGGACACAGTTCAGGAAACACTGACTTCAAAAATTTCTGAAAGTAAAGGTTTTCCTTAAAAAGAGGACCATTTGACAGCCAGCTACCCAAAGGGAGCAAGTAGTTGGACCTGTGGGCTCAGGACCATGGTCGCAGGGGACATCAAGCTCAACTGATATTAACATACTACACAAAAACATTGTTCCACATCCTACTTTGTTGAGTAGTGACCGGGATCTTAAAAGCTTGCAAGTGGCCATCTAGGTGCAACAACGAGTCTTTGTCCAGAGCAAAGAAGAATGAAGAACACCAAAGATACATGGAAACAATTGGTCCAAGCAACTGGTACACATGCAATCTTCAACCTATATGACTATGAGACCAGAATAACTAGATGGTGCCCGGTTATTCCTGTCTACCACTAAAAAGGGGATTTATATAGGAGAGCCTGGATAGAGCAGAACAATGTGGAACAAAATTTAAAAATCGAAAAAAAAAGGGTGGGGTCAACTTTGCTGATCTGTTAAGAGCCTGGTGGAACCCCTGAGACTACGGTATGGCCCCAAGCTGCCCTTCAGTTCTGGCACTGAACCCACTCTTGTGGCTTCCAGCCAAACAAAAGACAGGCATATGAGCTGAACATTTACATCACGTAGATACACTCCTTGGAGAGAACAATCATGGGAGAATAGAAGGGCTGCATATGCACAGGTAAACAGCTCAGAGGGCAGGAGTGCATGGGAGGGAAGGGCACAGGCAAGAGGTGTTAACTATTGTGAGCAAGTGGGAGGTAGCTGTTGTATTGTGGGAAATTGCAGTCAACGTCATGAGACAAAGCGTGTGTGAGCTACTGTACGGAAAGTGAATGTGCTCCACAAACTTTCATCCAAATCACAGTAAAAAAAAAAAAAACAACGGGGGGGGCGTTTAGCGTTGTCAGAGTAGGTGCTGTAATGAACTATAGAATTGGTTGGAACCTGCTGGCTGAAGAGTAGACTTTGGCACCAAATTTTTGGCAACAGGATCTAGAAAGGAGAAAGATTCACTTACCTGTTAATACTGTTGCATTAAGTGCAAGACCCATTCCCGGAAATAAACATTTGCCTGAAACTTTCACTGGAGTTGGTTGGGGCCAATTTAAGAGAAGTCATTGCTAGCCCCTAGATTTCTTTGAGTAATAAGCAAAGCATAACTAAAATCAAGTGTGTTGAGGTTCAGAAGTCTCAGATCATTTCTAGAAGTTCCATAGGATCCACAGGGACTCTGAAGTAGAGACTTGGTGCAAAATTAACCTACTCTATCCAACTTGAGAACAGTCTAACTTCAAAGCAGAATTAAAATGTTGGCTCTTGGACAAGGGATATTCCCAGTGAATACTGATGCTACATTGTGACTTCAGTCCTCCCGTAAACCTGAAGGGTGACATATTTGAAAATACCTACGAGAGTTTAAATGCCCCATTCACAACCACCACTTGAAGCAATCATTAATAGTGGTTCACCTTTCTGTCTTTATGCATTCATATACATGGTCACCCCCCCCTTTAGCACTTTACACTCTTATCATTCCACACCAATTCCTGTCTCCTGCTGAACTAACATTACAATTTGACCACTCTTTGATCAGCAATTGGGTTATTTCCAATATTGTTATTTTAGAAACAGCATAGTATATGTTTTCAAATTGTTTTAAACACTTCATATGCAATCTTTCTACTCTTGAGAAATGCCATTTTTTACAGATGAGGGATTTGATGTACTAACAAGGTAAGTTAGTTACCCAGGTCAAAATTTAGTTAAGTGGTGGAGCTACGTTTGAACTCAGGATCGACTCCATAGCACACGTCTTGTAAATCTTATTATCCTGCAATATTTTCAGAGGATATATAATCTTTCAAATTGAATACTTTTGGTAAAATCCACCATTTTTTTCACTCCACTGATGATTGGTGAAAACTTGCTCTTGGACTGTTACCAGGCTACTGACCAGCATCAGGGCCCCAGTTTCCTGTATTCCAATTATCTTTTCACATCTTTGCACCCAAGCACAAATTTTCTTGCAGTAAACATCACAAGAGAAAGATTAATAGAAATCCGTCTAAGAAATTCCTAAGTAAAAAAGATTATTTGGGGAATTATAATTGGGGATGGTTAAATGGCAGCTTTCCACAAACCCTGGAACCTCAAGGCACATACATTATGTTGTAATTCAAGTTCTGACACATGGAATTTGCCTTTAGAAAAGAAACCAAAAAACCTATCTTGCGTGGATCCAACTCATAGCAACCCCTCCTTGGGTTTCCAAGGAGCTATCACTACAGAAATAGATTGCCTAACATTCCACAAGGAGTGGCTGGTAAGTTTGAACCCCTAGCCTTCTGGTTAGCATGCCTTAGGCACTATGGCACCAGAGCTCCTTTTAGGAGATAGCACAGGTACAAAATATAAGTGGCTCAAAATAATAGGAAAATTGAGCCACATATACTTTGGACATCTAGCAAGTCACAAAGGTCCCACAAACCTCTGGTGCTACATGTGACACTGCATCTGAAGGTTGCAAAGGGAAGGGTCCAGGAGGCATTTCCTTATAAAAAAGGGTAATGTTTTTTTCTTCCTTTCCATTTGGCATATGGGTAACATTGCAACTGAGAGCTACATCCTTGGCTGGGAAAATAAATTGAATAGGTCATCATTCCAAAGTGAAGCTCCACTTTTCCACCAGTCCATTGCTAGCCCATCATCAGCAATCAGAGGTAGAGGTAGGGCCACAAACTACAAATGATCTCTATTTTGTTTTGAAGCCAGAGAAACAAACCCATTTTAAAATGTCTTGCAAATCACATTTGCTAATATACAGGAATACCTTACAGAATTCCTGAAGGAAAAAAAAAACACATCCCAAGAGAATAGACAGCAACAGCTACAACTTTTTCCCTCAAAGCGTTCATGTAACTACATACCTGTGAAATTTACAGGAAATACAGAAAAACTAACCCAATTACCTCCTAGTACCTATTTGGGTAAATTTTTTTTCCCCAAGCATAAAGGAAAATGTGGGGAATCTATGAGACCCAACTCTTAACGGTGAAATGCATCCCCTATAATCTAAAGAACACTTCTTTGGCTTTCCTTATTACCTGTTTAAGGGTTGTCTGTTTTTTTCCTTCTCTCCCTTTTTAGTTCGTTTATTACCAATCCAAGGTGTTTAAACACCGATTCACTGTGCAACAGTTTGAAATTAAGTGGTATCACCCCTGCTTAACGTACCAAATGTAACTTTTCCAACTTAGTTTATGCATAAATAACTATTAAAGTGGATGTCTAAGAAGTTTAACCACTTTCAAGTACACCTGGAGTATTAAATACTTCTGGACACAACTCTAGTCTCTCTACATTTCTATTATTACACACCCCTGGGATATTCTTACAGCCTAAAGGAAAAAATTAAAATGATCAGTAATTGAGACTTTTTTTAAAAAAATTTCTCTTTGTATCAAGTCAGTTTTATAGTTCAAGGAAAATTATTTTCTTACCAGTCAAGGTACCCACATCATTACAAAACTTCATTAACAACAGACACCAATCATGCTACCATGCAACAAAACCTTTATTAACATTTTTAACAGGTTCAGCTATTACTGAAACCGGCAATTTCTAAACTTAAATGGGGCAAATGGCTATAGTGCAGAGTAATGCCATCTTGGGCACTGTGAATACAAGGTTAAAAGAATTAACAGCCACCCCTCAGGCGAAGAACAAGGTGCAGGGTTGACTCTTTCTGGATGTTGTAGTCAGAAAGAGTACGGCCATCTTCCAGCTGCTTGCCTGCAAAGATGAGCCTCTGTTGGTCAGGAGGAATACCTTCTTTATCCTGGATCTTGGCCTTCACATTCTCGATGGTATCACTGGGCTCCACCTCCAGGGTGATGGTCTTGCCAGTCAGGGTCTTCACAAAGATCTGCATACCACCCCTCAGACGAAGGACAAGGTGCAGGGTTGACTCTTTCTGGATATTGTAGTCAGAAAGAGTGCGGCCATCTTCCAGCTGCTTGCCTGCAAAGATGAGCCTCTGTTGGTCAGGAGGAATACCTTCTTTATCCTGGATCTTGGCCTTCACATTCTCGATGGTATCACTGGGCTCCACCTCCAGGGTGATGGTCTTGCCAGTCAGGGTCTTCACAAAGATCTGCATACCACCCCTCAGACGAAGGACAAGGTGCAGGGTCGACTCTTTCTGGATATTGTAGTCAGAAAGAGTGCGGCCATCTTCCAACTGCTTGCCTGCAAAGATGAGCCTCTGCTGGTCAGGGGGAATGCCTTCTTTATCTTGGATCTTAGCCTTCACATTCTCGATGGTATCACTGGGCTCCACCTCCAGGGTGATGGTCTTGCCTGTTAGGGTCTTTACGAAGATCTGCATCTTGACCTAGAATTTAAAGGCGAGAATTAAACGTACTGTCTCAGAATCTTCACATTTCTTACTTTCACATTTAGTCAGTTCCTTAAAACCAACAAATAACCCTACACTCCCTCAAGTAAGAAGGTATGTTAATAACTCCCACAAACCGCCACCGCGTTTTACCAGTCTAAGCTTTAGTCAGTCACGATATACAAAACTTGTTCAAGATTTAGTTTTATTTATATAAAAGGTTCACCTAAATCCTAAAAACTTTCTTACATAACTTTACTGATTCTTGATTAAATATCCCCCTCCACTAATTTCCTCTACGATCAAGTTGGTGAAATAGTACATAAACGAAAAAAATATCCATAGACGACCCAGTAAGAACGAAATTCCCGTTCAAGCGAGTAATGGGAAACACCTTCCGCACGTTGAGGATCAAAATAAAGGTCCCCAGAAGCCGCACTTAACTACCTCTTTTCCTCCTTCCCCCGCGGAAACAGACCCGATTCCATCGGTTAAACGTCCGTTAGTAACCACTGCGCGCGCGCTGGCAACGCCAGCTCTACACACGTAAACAAGGCCCGCTCTTCCGGCAAAGCCCCGCGCCGCGTCACTTCGCCTTCCCCTCCCCCCCCACTCTTCACCGAGCCCACAAAACCGCCAAAAAATCTACCTGTTGGGGCTCAATTAAATCATCTCCTCAGCTTTTGAAGGATGCCTAACTGTACCTGTTAACGAAGTGGGAAATATGAAGCACGCCTAGGACGCCGCTAAACCACACCAGGTATTCTTGCCTTCCAGTCGCCTCTGACCGCGCCGGGTAGGTGGAGCTGAAATTTATATAACGTCTATTGCGGTACTCACCACTTCTTACGTAGCTGAGTCTCCGTGCGCCGCTGCAAGTAGTTCGCATGGCGCCACCTCCTGCGACGCACTTACGTTCTTCAATTAAACACCAAATTTATTTGGTACGGCTGAAGGAATCGTAAGAAATACAGGCCCCTCCCCTCGAGGCGATCTTTTCTTCTTTTTAGGAAAAAGTAAAACAATTAAGAGGCGGATGAATTCCAGTCACAAGGTCCTTCCTCGAAAGCTCTGGAAATTTCCTTGCGTCACTGGCGCTGATTGGCTAAGCTTATGATGACGATGCCGGCGCTGATTGGTGGAGACGAGGCGGCTCGGTTGTTGCTGGGCTCTGGGCAGGGCTGGGTTAGCAAGATGTTGCTAAGTACCTGCGTGCGCGGGCGCCACAGAGGCGCGCCTTTTCGAAGGGGTGGGTTTTTTGACTATCCTGTTGGGTCGTGTAGGTTCCTGGCTCCAAATCCCCAAGCCATCAAAGCTCATATTTCCGAGACTTGGTCTAGGAAGGTGAAGTTCGCGCTGCGAGTTTCTGAGGGCAGCCCGTCCTGGCCTGGGTTTGTGTAATTTGGGTGATCATGAGCGAGGCTGCCCGACTCGCAGCTGTTTTGCACCGTGCCTGCTTTAACAGTCTCCCACATCCTTTACTCCCCACTCCCACCCCCCTCGCCCGGAGACTTAAAAAACGTGCCAGTTGGAGGAGTTCCGTTTTTGTTCTTGGTTATAGCGGGGCTGTGGAGCCTTAATGACGATTCTTTACAGTCAGAATGTCTTTAGGTGCTTTATCTTAGCGAACCTCCATAAATGTCCGGAGGAGTTCTGGTAGCATAGTGCCTAAGGCACTTAACTGCTAACCAGAAGGCTGGCGGTTCACACCCACCAGCCAACTCCTCAGAAGGAAGGTGTTGTTATGTGCCGTCATAGCGACCCCCTCCTTGGGTTTCCAAGGCAGTATCACTACGGAAGTAGATTGCCCAACCTTCCTTCCCGGGAGTGGCTGGTGTGTGAACCGCCAGCCTTCTGGTTAGCAGTCAAGTGCTTTAGCCACTATGCTACCAGAGCTCCTTCCGTAGTGATACAGCCTCGGAAACCCAAGAAGGGAGGGGTCGCTATGAGTCGGGTCTGACTCGAAGGCACATAACAACAACAGTACCTAAGGCATTTGACCGCTAACCAGGAGGAGGCTGGCGGTTCAAACCCACCAGCCACCCCTCCGAAGGAAGATTGGGAAGTGTTTTCCATAGAGATACTGCCTCGGAAACCCAAGGAGGGGTCGCTATGAGTCGGATCTGACTTCGAGGGCAATGAGTTTGGTTTTGGTAAATACGCCAAAAGGGACTGTAAATCTAGACTTAACAATTAGACTCTGCGGGTATCCCTCCTTTTATTTGTGGAAGCCTCTAGCCTTCAGACCCAGAGAGGCGAGGCTCCACCTCAAGATGCCAGGTGGCTGGGTCCTGGCTCTGGCGACACCTTTGTAACCCTCCTCCGGGGGTGTTTCCCCAAATTCTGGTAGAAAAAAAAAGTAAAGAACTTTAAACAAGGAGCTGAATTTACCCACAAGAAAGTAGTATTTTTCACATTACTTGTTTTTCAGGCGACACTAAAGGTGGGGGGGATAAGGAGCTACTGGTGTCCCTATAACTTCGGTGTGTCTGCTAGACCTGCAAGGAGATAATCCATAACCCAAAGGACATGAGTAAGGCAGGGAGGGATGTTTGGATCTCAGTGCCATGCAGCCCTGTGCTGAGTCATGGGCATGGGGATGTAAACAAACACGGAAAAGGCCATGATACCAACCTTTACAAGTGAGAAGCAGTCTGTTGTGTGCTTTGGAGTAGATTCTGAATCATAGTCACCTTATAGGACAGAATAGAATTGTCCCTTAGGGCTTCCTAGGAGCTCTGGTAGCAGAGTGCCTAAGGCACTTGACTGCTAAACGGGAGGCTGGCGATTCAAACCCACCAGCCACTCCTGGGAAGGAAGGTTGGGCAATCTACTTCCGTAGTGATACTGCCTCAGTAACCCAGGGAGGGGTCGCTATGAGTCAGGTCGGACTAGAGGGCAAATAACAACAACAACCAGATCTTTTTCCTGGAGAGCTTGGTTGTTGTTGTTGTTGTTGTTATGTGCCGTCGAGTCGGCCCCGACTCATAGCGACCCCTCCTTGGG
>NW_006921726.1:1924725-1927386 GCF_000298275.1 Orycteropus afer afer | reverse complement strand
CATCTTTTCCCTACACAGTGGCTGGTGGGTTTGAACCGCCAGCCTTACTGGTTAGCAGTTAAGTGCCTTAGCCACTGTGCTACCAGAGCTCCCCCTTAAGAGGTAGTCTAGAGAATTACATATAAATTCAAATTAGCTAAACACCACTTGGAAAATGTCTCTAGTCATTTTATTAAATTTCCACATTTCTAAGCATCACATTAAGAAACTATGTCAATAAATGTACAATATAGATAGTAACATGTTTAGTTGACAGCTTAACATTAAAACTTGGTAAGGTCTACTGACTTGTATAAACCAAAGCCAGTGCCATTGAGTTGATTCCAACTCATCGTGGACCCCATTGGGTTTCCAAGGTTGAAAATCTTTAGGGAAGTATGTTTCCTCATTTTCCTCTCTGGGAGTAGCTGCTGGTTTTTAACCATCAGCCTTCTGATTAGCAGCCAAATGCCTTACCACTACACCACCGGAGCTCCTTATTGACTTGGATAAGCAGCAGATAAATACAATTTTTTTAAACATAGTTTTGGAAGTGAGTTCAGTTCAAAAGATTGGGAAGTAGTTCATAAAATGTTTATTTTGTCTAGAATGTAAATCTCATGACTAGGTTGACTTCAGTGGGGTTCTAGCACTTGCCAGAACTGAGTTAGTCATACAGCTTTTAATATTTCGCCCAAAGTAGGTCATTTGATAACCTCAGCATAGTAAAATGCTTTCAGAAGTGCAGGGCAATGGATTTCTTTTTATATGTGGCCTTTCTGGTCCCGGGTTTTTAGTTAGGCCAAGATGATTTGCTAGGCCACACTCTTACAGTATACTATGCAAATAAGGTATGTAAAACCCTTGCAAGTATTGGTCTTTTACTCTGCAAACTAGGTGACTGTGGTCTACCTAGGGGATTGGTCAGTTTTGCCATCCTGCTAGGCTTAAAAGGACCAATCCCACAGTGGTCAGGGGGCACCTCACTACCATCAGGAAGAAGAATTTGAATCAGTGTGCATCCTTTGGACTTGTGGTCCCTGAGCTGAGGACCTCCTAGACTCAGGAGAGAGAACTATAATTCTAAAGATGGAGACAGCAGTAGAAGGAGACAGTAGCAGTGTGGATAGGCAAACAGCTTCTTTGGGCTTTTGCCCAATCCACTGAGTGAGAGAGCTGAGTGTGCCTTCTGGCAGGAGGCTTGCTGGTGGAGTGGGGTGCCTCCAGGCACTTAACAGTAGAGCCAATGGATCTACAGCACTTGCCCAACCCAGGGTGGCAGCAGAGGCCTGAGAAGTGAGGCCTGCCTGCAGTCCAGCCTAGAAGCTGTGAGCTGTTCTGATTGCCAGACTGTGTCCTAACTCCTGAATTGTTCCTGTTACTTTCAAGTTATTTTTGATCCTGAATTATAGCCTGTTACTTCCCCAATAAACCTAATAATTGAGTATGATCTGTTTGTTCTGTGTGGTCATTGCAACAAATTATTTAACCCAGTAGAGAAGCACATGGCTAGTATCAGAGTTAAAAACGTCAGAGGGTAGAAGTCTATCTTACCTCCACCTGGTAGGAATCAGCTTTGTGCTGATGCTAATGGTTCTCTTATTTTTCCCTGAAGTTAGACAAGGTCTGATGCTCTACATTACAAGAAGGAAGGCCTATGGTGTACAGTAAACAAAATAATTTTTTAAATGGTATGTTTATACATGAAACTTAGTAATAACACATCATTTCTGGTAATAATTTGAAGATAAAAATTATAAAGAAATTAAGGAATGTTGTTGTTGTTGTTATGTGCTGTCAAGTTGGACCTGACTCATAGCGACCCCTCCTTGGGTTTCTGAGGCAGTAGCACTATGGAAGTAGATTGCCCCATCTTCCTTCCTAGGAGTGGCTGGTGGGTTTGAACCGCCAGCCTTCTGGTTAGCAGTCAAGTGCCTTGGCTAACTAGCACAATACTTAGGAGCTCTGGAGTCCAGCCACTCCTAGGAAGGAAGACTGGGCAATCTACTTCCATAGTGATACCACCTCGGAAACCCAAGGAGGGGTTGCTATGAGTCGGAACCGATTTGCTGGCAGTGAGTTTGGTTTGGTTTTGGTAGTACAATACTTGGGAGCTCTAGTGGTGAATGCCTAAGGCATTTGACTGCTCACCAGAAGGCTGGAGGTTCAAACCCACCAGCCAATCCTCAGAAGGAAGATTGGGCAATCTACTTCCGTAGAGATGCTGCCTTGGAAACCCAGGGGGGCTTGCTATGAGTCAGGATCGACTTGAGGGTATACTTGGCACTGTGGTTAATAAATGTTTCTTCAGTGAATATGACATGCAATTTCTCCCTTAATTCAACTGATAGGAAAAAAAAAAAAAAAACAACTTTGTGACAGCCTTAGGCACTAAAACACAAAGCAAAAAGAAAGTACTGTGTATAATCTCCATAGGCAAATGGTTTTGGCCTAAGCAGTTCTTTGAAAGAAACAAAAAGGAATTGATTCTGAGCTTCTAAGTGATTTTACTTAGACAGATGTCTTATAATGTCTTAAGATAAAAACAGTCCCCAGTTGTTTTCTTGACATTCTTAACTGATCTGCAAAATATGGAGTTATTCCATGGTTTGTCATTGTCTGTACTTTATGTTTTACTTTTAGCTATTTATCGCAATACTATTAAGATACACCTAATTTATT
>NW_006921726.1:1923352-1924625 GCF_000298275.1 Orycteropus afer afer | reverse complement strand
ATCCTACTTCCGTAGTGATACTGCCTCGGAAACCCAAGGAGGGGTCGCTATGAGTCGGGGCCGACTCGACGGCACATAACAACAACAACAACAACAAATTACATACATACATGAAAATTGGAGATAATATAACAAACACCATATAACCACCACCCAAATTTATTGTATCTGAACATTTTGACAATTTGCTTTATTTTTTATTTAGAAATACAGATTCACAAGAAGTTGCAAAAATAGTACACAGAGGTGTCCTTGTTCCCTTCACCCAAGATTCTCTCAATGGTAGCACCTTATATATGACTATAATACAATATCAAGACCAGGTCCACAGTCAGGCCTATTCAGATTTCACCAGTTTTACATGCACTCTATTTGTGTGTATATATGTGTACAGTTGTACATAATTTTACTACATAAGTAGATTCATCAAATCACTGCCACAGTCAAGATACAGAGCTGTGCCAAACACCAAATAATCCTTTGTACTACCTCTTTATAATCACACACATCTCCTTTCCTTCCTCCCAAATGCGGCAACTATTAATCTGTTCTGCATCTCTATAATTTTGTCATTTTGAGAACATTATATAAATGGAATTATACAGTATGTAACTTTTTGAGACTAGCTTTTTTTATTCAGCATAATTATCTTGAGATTTATCCAAGTCGTTATATATATCAATAGTTTATTCCTTTTTATTGCTGAGTAGTCCATGGTATGGATGTTTCACAGTTTGTTTATTCATTCACCTAGAGATGAACATTTAGCTTGTTTCCGGTATTTTGGCTTTAATAAATAGAGCAGCTTTGAACATACATGTACACATTTTTGTGTGGACATATATTTTTATTTCTCTGTGATAAATGCCCATACTGTAATTGCTGAGTCATATGGTAAGTTTACGTATATTTAGGCTTTTAAGATACTATAGTACGATTTACAACAATAACAAGCTGAGGATGCTTATGTACAGCCAAACACCTTATGGAATTTGTTTCTTGGTTTGGAGGTTTAGGGTCATGGTTTCACAGGACATCCCAGTTAATAGGCCTAATAACGTGTTTAGTGCTTCTGTTCTACCTCCTAGTTTGTTGCAGGGTTCCTACAGTCTTGAAAGTTTGTAAATAGCCAAACAAGGCACAACAATTGGCCTCTATTCTCCTGGAGCAACACAGGAAGAAAGAAAGTCAGGAATAAGAAGGAAGAATGAAATGTGTGGGTAATTGCTTCTATGAACAACTGCTTCCTCTGCCATGAAACTAGAAGAACAGT
>NW_006921726.1:1915482-1923252 GCF_000298275.1 Orycteropus afer afer | reverse complement strand
AAAGGGCTGGAGGGAGGCAGCATGTTTGGTCTTGCAGTAATAGGCCTTGGGTTACTGCTGGTAATCCTGCCTTCCCCTTGTAGGGTTAGAGGAGGTCAGAACATGTGGCCTCCTTGTCGTTTTTGCAACAGTATAATGCTCAGTTACCATTACTAAACATTTTGATCAAAGATTCCATAGAATAATCCTGATCAAAAGGGGAAAATGCAGAATTTCAGATTTTCATGGAGTCCAGATTTTCTGGGGCCATAGAGGCTGGATGAACCCCCCAAATTGTTGTCCTCAGATAATCTTTAAACCTTAAAACAAAAATATCCCCTTAAGTCTTCTTAAAACCAACCAAAAGTTTAAATTAAGTAGTAAAGAATGTCTACTTTGAGCATTATGCTTTTTAAGGTCTATCTATATGGGGTCAAATTGAAAGAACCTTAGAAGGCAGTGAGTTTGTATTAATAGAGGAGGAACAACTCAGAAAAGGAGGGTGAGAATGGTTGCACAACTCGAAGAATGTAATTAAAGTCACTGAATTGTACATGGAGAAATTTGAATTGGAGTATTAGTTGTGTAAATTCTCAATAACAATGAAAATAAATAAATTACTTTAAAAAAAATGCCTGCTTAACAATTTTCCTGAATGACTATACTATTTTACATTCCCACCAACAGTGTACGAGAGATCTAGTTTCTTTGCATCCTCATGGTATTTGATATTGTCACAGTTTTCCGTTTCAGCTGTTCTAATGGCTGTGTAGTGATATTTCATCATGGTTTTAATTTAAATTTCCCTAGTGGTTAATTAGGAGGTCTCGTGGCATAGTGGGTAAGACATTTGGCTGCTAACCAGAAGGTCAGTGGTTCAAACCCACCAGCTGCACCGTGGGAGGAAGATGAGGCAATCTACTTCCGTAAAGATTTCCAGCTTTGGAAATCCAATGGGAGTTGCTATGTGTTGGAATTGACTCGATGGCAGTAGTTTTTCTGGTTTAATTGTTAATGAAGTTACCAATGTTGTTGTTGTTGTTATGTGCCATTGAGTCGGACTTGACTCATAGCGACCCCTCCTTGGGTTTCCAAGGTGGTATCACTACGGAAGTAGATCACCCAATCTTCCTTCTGAGGAGTGGCTGGTGAGTTTGAACCACCAGCCTTCTGGTTAGCAGTCAAATGCCTCAGGCACTATGCTCCCAGAACTCTCGAAGTTACCAATGTTTTTTAAAATTTTTATTGTGATTTGGGTGAAAGTTTACAGAGCAAATTGGTTTGCAATTCAACAATTCATACTCATTTTGATTCATGACATTGATTGCAGTCCCCACAATGTAACAGCACTCTTCCCATTTCTTCCTATTTCTATTTGTCCTTCTTCCCTATGCCTTTCTGCCTTCTAAGTTTCATCCCTGGGCAAGTGCTGTCTTTTTTATTTGACCTCGTGTGGTTGAGTGTTCTAATGAGTTCATACCTCTCTGTTGTTTTCGTTCACCTTATAGACCTGTCTGTTGTTTGGCTGAAAGTTGAGCCATAAAGGTGAGTCAGTTCCAGTCTTGAAGGGTGTCCAAGGGCCATATTCTTGGGGAGTCCACCAGTCTCTGTTAGACCAGTAACCCTGGTCTTTTTCTTATGTTTAATACATTACTTTAAATCTTTCTAGTCAACTATTCCTGGACATTGTAGTTGCTCCTGAAGTTTGAATACTGAATCAAGGGAAAGACACTAGGTCATTCATTCATTCAGCAGACCTTTGTTGAGTAACTTCTAGGTGTGGAAAGCATTGGAATTACTGACTGGGACAGGACATGGGTCCCATGCAAGAGAGACTCATGGTCTTAGCACCAATAAGAGAGTTGTGAGGACTAAGAGGATGTACCTCAAAGAGTTGTCAGAAGATTAAATGAATTTGTTCTTGTCAAGAACTTAGAAGAATACCTGGCATGTTTTGAGTGTTTAATAAATGTTAGCTGCTATTATATCTCAAGATACAAAATGTCTTAGTGACTAAAGTGCAACTAAACTACCTGGGTTCAAATTCTGACTCTACTCATTGTGTTGTTACCCATTCCCATTGAGTCAATTCTGACTCATAGCAACCTAATAGGAGAGAGAACTGCCCCATGTGATTTCCAAGGCTGTAAATCTTTACAGAAGCAGACCACCTCATCTTTTCCCTACACAGTGGCTGGTGGGTTTGAACTGCCAACCTTTTGGTTAGCAGCTGAATGCTTCAACTACTGTGCCACCAGAGCTTCTGTGTTGTTGTTACTCATTATGTAACGATGGGCAAATTACTTCTCTGGACCTCAGTTTCTTCATCTATTTAATCCCACTGCCATTGAGGTAATTCTGACTCTTAGCAACCCTTTATAGGACAGGTAGAACTGCCCCATAGGGTTTACAAGGCTGTAAATCTTTATGGAAGCAGACTGCCTCATCGTTCTCTTGCGGAGCAGCTGGTGGGTTTGAACTGCCAACCTTGTGGTTAACAGCCAAATGCTCTAGCCACCAGAGCTCTCCATCTATGTGATAGAGTTAGTAATAATATTTAGCTCATAGAGTTTTTGAGAATTAAATGAGCCTGCCTCACAAAGTTGAGTTAATACAGGTAAAATTCTTAGAACAGTACCTGCACATACGAAGCGCTCAATGTTAGCTTTATAAGAAAGGAAAAGTACGTATAGATGTCTGTGTTGGTGTTGTTAAATGCTGTCTAGTCAGTTCCAACTCACAATGACCCTTGGCACAACAGGATGAAACACTGTCCAGTTCTGATCATCCTCACAGTCATCACTATGTTGGAGCCAATTGTTGCAGCCACTGTGTCAGTCCATCTCATTGAGGGTCTTCTTTTTTTTCTCTGGCCCTTCATTTTATCAACCATGTTGTCCTTCTCCAGGGACAGGTTCCTCCTTCTAACATCCTAAGTATGTGAGACTAAGCTACTCCATCCTTGCTTCTAAGGAGCATTCTGGCTGTACTTGTTCTAAGACAGATTTGTCATTCTTCTGGCATTCGGTGGTGTATTCAGTGTTCTTCTCCAGCACCATAATTCAAATGCATCAATTCTTCTTCTTCAGTCTGTGGAGGTATGGAGAAGAAAGAATCAGTTTAACCACCTAGAGGAGGGAAGAGGAGAACCAAAACTCTTCAAAGAAAGTATTATTTAGCAACCCAGACACCAGGACAACTAGAATAGTCCAGACAGGAGGGATCAAATGTAAAAATGAGAGGGCATGATGTATTAAGGAAACAACAGGTAGCTCTGCCTGGTTGGAATTTAGGGTGGCTGCATATGGGCCTGTGGTTTGGGAAATAAGGCTAGAGAAGCAGGCAAGGCTCAACTGTCCAGCAACCTTACGACCTCTAATCATATGGGCCATCTGTAGTTCTTAGGAAATGCCAAGCTTTTTCCCAATTCAGGACCTTTGCACTTAATGTTTCCTTAATTAGAACTCTTCTCATGACTACTTCTGACTCATGCTTTAAGCAGCATAAATATCACCTCCTCAGAGATGCCTTCTCTGACACCCACCCCTGTGTCTCAATCTCAGCAACCTGGTTATTTCTTTCCCAACAATTTAGCTTTTATCCAGTCATAATCCTATTGCTTATTTGGCCGTTTATCTCTTTATTTGTTTCCTTCCATTAAAATATAAACTTCATGATGGTACAGGTCATATCAATCTTGTTTATCACAATATCTTCACATTTTGCCACCTAGCATGTTGCTTGGTACATTATCCAAACCCAAACAAACCAGTTGCTGTTGAATTGAATAAATTCCAACTCATGATATCTGAATGTGTTGCAGAGTAGAACTACACTCCATTGGATTTTCAATGGCTGTGATCTTTGGGAAGTAGATTGCCAGACATTTCTTTTGAGGAGTGTTTTGGTTTTCCAGTGCTGCTTTTAACAGAAAATACCACAAATGGGTGGCTTAACGCACAGATTTATTCTCTTAAAGTTTAGGAGGCTAGAAGTCTGAGTTCAAAGTGCCAAGCTTTAGGGGCTGGGTGAAGGCCCCTTGACCTTGGGCTCAGCCTCTTGTTCCTGGCCCAGTGAATCTAGAAGGCTCTCTTAACTCAGGCAGCTACTGGCTGCTGAGACTGACAAACCCAAGGCCAACAAGTACAATGGCACAGTCCAAAGATTATCAAACAACATGATAGGCTACTAGTTCAAGTCCAGAAATAGTTCCAAGATCAGCAGGGCCAGTGTGGCAGGCTGCTGAATGAAGACTCAGGTAAATGCAGGTTCCAAGGGTACCAAAAAGCTCAGAGACCTTTTTCAAAGCTGTCTTCTTATATACTGGAAGTAGACCACATCCCTAAGGCAGCTATTCAGCTGCTCCAGTAGATTCCTCCATGGAGTTGATTACCAGTCTCACCATAGAGAATTACTACATCCTGCTGCCCAGCCACTCAAAACCAGGCCCAGCCAAGTTGACACACAACTTAAATACCACAAGGGGCTTCTGGATGGATTTGAACTACCAACTTTTCATTTAGTAGCTGAATGCTTATGGGACATTAACAGTACTTAGTAAACATTTGTATCATCACTTCGTAAATATTTGTTGAATGAATGAATGAGTAATGAAAGACCTGCCTTGCTGCATGAAGTCCTTTAGATTTCTTCTTGTAGGTGTTTTGAATGGTAATGACATTATCAGATTTCTATTTTAGAATGATGATTGTTGACATCATAGCAGGTGTATAGACAGGATGAAATTAGAGATAAGCAGTTCAGATATTTTCTGCAGTTGTCAATGAGCATCTATAAGTAGGCCAAAATCAACAAACATCAGTATCCGTAATGAAAGCAGGAGTAAATAGCTGATAAAACAAACTAGAAAGAGAGCATTATTTACATGTAGGTGTCCTTATTTCAGAAAAGACTGACTTAAATGTATAAAATAAAATAAAAGTAAATAGGTAAGGACTATATAATAAAGGGAGAGGAAAAAGAGAAGATGAAATTAAGCATGAGATTAGTATTCCAAATGCTGGTTTTGAAGTCTGTCCTTTTGTCAGAGGTAGGTCACAGATTTAGCAGTTTTTTTTTTTTCCTCCCAGCCAGTGCAAAGACAGAGACATAATAAGTTACCTAATTCAGAAGTCCATGTGATTAAAAAAAAAAAAAAAAAACATTGAAAAGGAAAACATAAATTCTTAGTGTTGGGACCAGAGAGAAAATTTTACGGTAGGAAAAATGTAAAGAAAAGTCTATGTAATGTAACCTAATGTCATAAATAACACCCAGAATAATATTCTTATGGTAAATGCAATTAAATGGTCACGTGGCTTCTTGTAACATAGATGTGTACAAAAAGTCGAAATATAGCAAAATCAATCCAATGATTTGTTATTTTAAAAATTTAAGTGGGACACAAAAATTATGAACTATAAAAGGGGGAAATAAATTAGAATTAATAAAAATTAAAAATTGCTCTTCAAAAGATGCTGAGAAATATTTGCAAAGCATATATCTAACAGAGGACTTGCATTTCTAATATGTGAAGAATTGTTATAATTCAAAAATGCTGTTTGGTGTTGTCAAGTTAGTTCCAACTCATAACAACCCTATGTACAACAGGATGAAACACTGCCCAGTTCTGTATCATCCTCACAGTCATTGCTATGTTTGAGCCCATTTTGGAGCCACTGTGTCAGTCTATCCCATTGAGGGTCTTCCTTTTTTCCTCTGGCTCTTTACTTTATCAAGCATGATGTCCTTCTCCAGGGATAGATCCCTCCTTATAACACATCCTAAGTACTTGAGTCTAAGTCTCACCATCCTTGCTTCTAAGGAACATTCTGGCTGTACTGGTTCCAAGACAAATTTGTCATTCTTCTGCCATTCTGGTATAGTCAGTATTCTTCACCAATACTACAATTCAAAGGCATTGATTCTTCTTTGATTTTGCTTATTCATTGTCCATCCTTCGCATGCATATGAGGTCACTGAAAATAATATTATGCAAAAATGGCATGGGGGTGGTGTCTGACCTCTAACTTCACCACAGGAGAGGAGGAACAAGGTCAACGCCAGCAGCCCAAGGCTGATTCCTATGAGGTGAAGGTCAAACATGTCTCTACCCTCCAAACTTTTTTTTAAAATCAATTCTGACACCATCCATCCCATGGCACTCTCTACTTCTCTCCTGGGTTTGATGATTCATTGCATGGCCACACAGAACTCACAGACAATACTCATGATGATGGGGCTTATTGAGGAAGTAACAGGTATTCAGGAAGTATTCAGGATTAAGAATGCTCAGGCTACAGTTCTTTGATCAAGATAGCCTCCCTTCAGCCATGCCTAAAGGTAGGTCTCTCTCTGGCCCTCAGTCCCTCAGCCTGGCTCTGTCCTGCTTGGGTAAGTGTTACAAAGCTCTTTTAGCTCCATTGATAAATGCCTAAAGGCACCCTACTCCACCAGTAAGCCTTGGCCTGACAGGCACTCAACTTTCTCACTCTGTGAATCAGCTGAGCCAACCACATGGATAAAATGCCCAAAGGCACCCCCATTCCACCAGCAAGCTTCCTGCCCAAGGCACTTAGCTTTCTCACTCCATGGGATGGGAAGCCCACTGTTCTGTCTTGTGTAGTTCTCTTGGTTCTGCTGCCTCTGCTGCCACCAATTCTCTGCTGCCGTTTCTCATTGTCTCTGGATTGAGGAGGTTCAGTGCAGGGCTCTTGGGTCTAAAGGATGTGCTGCACTCCTGGCTCTTCTTTCTTGATGGTAGAGATACCCCTTTTTTCCACCTTAAGCCCATGGTAAGCCTAGCCAGATGGTAAAACTGACTAATCCCCCTGTTAGATATTTGCATGGTCCCATCCCCACAAAATGTACAATGCACCTTATTTACATTATTAGCAAGCTATCCAATCCTCTTGGTGGGCCAGAAGCACCTCATGTTTGCATAGTCCCACCCAGTCATTGGGTAGGAGTTACAAAGACTACTGCTAGATTGGCCATATTAAGTAATTCATCATGCATGGTTTGGGTCAGGTGCATCTTAGTACTCAAAATAACACCGACAATAAGAAGACAAAAACTCAGGAAAAAATGGGTAAAAGATTTCAACAGATGATTCCCTAAAGAAGATATATGGAAAGCAAATATACACACAAAATGATGTTCGATATTATTAGTTATTAGAAAAATGCAAATTAAAACCACATTGAGATACTACTACATTATACCCATTGTTGTTATTGTTAGCTGTCGATAAGTTTGCCCCCAACTCATGTTGAACTCATGTGTTACAGAGTAGAACTACTACATAAGGTTTTGTTGACTGTAATCTTAACAAAAGCAGTTTGCCAGGCCTTTCTTCTATGGAGCTGATAGGTAGGTACAAACCAGCAACCTTCAGGTTAACAGCCAATTGCAAATTGTTTGCACCACCCAAGTTCCTCTTATACTCACTAAAAAACCAAACTCATTGCTATTAAATCGATTCTGACTCATAGTGACCCCTCCTTGTGTAATTGAGGTGGTATCTCTATGGAAGTAGATTGCCCAGTCTTCCTTCTGAGGAGCAGCTGGTGGGTTTGAACCGCCAGCCTTCTGGTTAGCAATGAAATGCCTTAGGCACTATGCCCCCAGAGCTTCTACTGTTGTTGTTGTTGTTGTTAAGTGCCGTCGAGTCGTTTCCGACTCATTGCGACCCCATGCACAGCAGGACAAAACACTGCCTGATCCCGCGCCAGCCCCACAATCCCTGCTATACTTGAGCCCATCATCGCAGCCACCGTATCAATCCATCTC
>NW_006921726.1:1900144-1911422 GCF_000298275.1 Orycteropus afer afer | reverse complement strand
TGGTGCCCCCCTTTTTTTTTCTCCAAATGATTTTGAGTTTTGTTCCACATTGTTCTCCCTCTCTATCCAGGATCTCCTACATAGATCTGCTTCCAAGTAGTTGACAGTGGTAGCGGGGTACCATCTAGTTCTTCTGGTCTCATAGTCTTATAGGCTGCAGATCAGATGGTGTACCAGTTCCTAGGACTAATTGTTTTCATGAATTTTTGTTTTTCTTCATTCTTCTTTGCTCTGGACGAGGAAAGACTCATAGTTGTATCTAGATGGCAGCTTGCAAGCTTTTAAGATCCCAGGCATTACTCACAGTTTGGCAGTTTCTTAAAAGGTTAAACATACACATATTATATGACCTACCATATTACACTTAGGTATTTACCTGAGAGAAATGAAAACGTATATCACAAACACTTGTACATGATCATGGTGGCGTAGTGTCTAAGGCATTTGACTGCTAACCAGAAGGCTGGCAGTTCAAACTCACCAGCTACTCCTTGCAAGGAAGACTGGGCAGTCTACTTCCGTAGAGATACCACCTCAGAAACCCAAGAAGGGGTCGCTATGAGTTGCAATTGACTCCAGGGCAGTGAGTTTTGAGTTATTTGTAGTAGCTCCAAACTGGAGACAATCCAAATGACTGTAGGTGAATGGATAAACAAATTGTAGTCTTTCCATACAATGGAGAACTTGTCAGCAATAAAAATAAATGAAATAGTGACATTTACCACAAAATGGATGAGTGTCAAGATAACTATGCTGGGTCAAAGAAACTAGACAAAAAAAAAGAATATAAACTGTATGATACCATTCCATATAAAATTCTAGAAAATACAAACTAATCTATTGGGGCAGAAAGTAGATCAGTGGTCACTTGGGGACTTGGGGGTGGAGAAGAGGAGGAAAACTGAGGGAGAATGGATTACAAAAGGGCTTGGGAAATTTTGGGGATGATGGAAATGTTTATTATTTTGATTGTTGTGATGGTTTCATGTATATAAACACACATTAAAGCTTATGAATTTTTATACTTTATGTGCAATTTTTTGTGTATCAGTTATACCCCAATAAAACTAAAAAATTAAATTAGACAAACATTTGGCAAAGCACTCTCTGAAGTAGCTCAGGTAAATCCTTGAACATGAAGGTATCTTAGGCAGTAAACTAAACTGAGTTCAACTATAAAAATAGATTTTTAAAAGTTAAATATCACAGTTTTTAAAATGAAAACTATGTCTACAGTAGTTTGAGATTTCTTAAATTATGGTAATGTACCAGACAAATAATATCAGCCCCTTCTGTTTGAATTTATTTGGCCCAAAATGGAAATGAAAACTAAAGAATCGATTCCTTTGCAGCCAAACAGATATGTTTTCAGAGGAAGCATCAGAAAGCACTAACAGTAATGAGTCTGGAATTAGTAAGGTGTTGTGTCTTAAGTAATGAATGTTTTAGGCAGGATAAACATCTTTACCATAGCTTTACCATAGCTTCCTAATCCTGCCAGACCAATTAGTCTCCTTCAGTATACTGAGTTGTCGATAGTGAGAGAAAACCTCCTAAAAGCAGATTTTTTCACTATGGCAAGTTTTCAAAAAAGTCTTATCTGTGTTGATCCTACAGTATGTGTAAACCGAAACCAAACGCGCTGCCGTCAAATCGCATCCGACTCATAGCGACCCCTCCTTGGGTTTCCAACGCAGTATCACTATGGAAGTAGATTGCCCAACCTTCCTTCTGAGGAGTGGCTGGTGGGTTTGAACCACCAGCCTTCTGGTTAGCAGACAAATGCCTTAGGCACTACACCATCAGAGTGTATTTATAAAAATAATAATCAGTTCACACAATTCTGAAGAAGAAAAATTATACAATTACCTTGAGTATTTCTATATCCTACTCCTTTTGGAGATGGATTGACACGGTGGCAGCGGCAATGGGCTCAAGTATAGCAAGGATCATGGAGCTGGCGCCAGACCAGGCAGTGTTTCGTTCTGCTGTGCACAGGGTCGCTATGAGTCGGAGATGACTCCACGGGACCTAACAACAACCACACTCCTTTTCGAAGAGTTTAATGTATTTACAAAAACACAACCTAAAAGCTCACTGCTGTCAGAATCAATTCCTACTCATAGCGACCCTGCAGGACAGAGTAGAATTGCCCCATAGCGTTTCCAAGGCTGTTAATTTTTATGGAAGTAGACTGCCACATCTTTCTGGCATAAAGCTGTTGCTGATTTCCAATTGCTGACCTTTCGGTTAGCAGCCAAGGCCTTAACTACTGCACTACAAGGGTATTAGACACACAACACCAAAATATAAAATAAGTAGCAGAAAGAATCTAGGCAAAGGGGAAATAGGAAGCAGAAAAGGTAGGAGGAAGGTGGGCACACAGAAATACTCGCCATAAAATGAAAATGATTGCAATTGTGTTGAGTGCCAGACCTAAGCTCAACATTGCATCCCATAATCTTCCCAACAAAGTACCTTCTCAAAGTAGATAATTATGCCTATTTCACAAATGCTTGGGAAAAAAAAAAGTCGATAACTCATCTATAGTCTCAGTTAGGAAAAGGCAGAAGTGAGATTTGAACCCAGCTTTGTCAGATTATGAAGCCTAAACTCTTACTTGTTAGTTGTCTCCAGTGGTCCTTTATGGTTACTAGAAATAGACTGCAAATTAGGACTAAGCTACCTTAGTGGCCAAAGCAGAGGGAAACATAAATAGACATATATCACTTTGTTCCTAAGATAAAGACAAATTATATACAGACTAAACATATGGACATAAGATGAGCCAAATGCCTCCTGGTCAATCTATCATCAGTACTATGTCTCAAAGGCAGTCTTTGTTAAGGATGTGACCCAGAGAGTAGTGTCTATGAACAAATCAAATGCCTTAGGTGTTCAAAATTATCCACAACTGAACACCACCCAAATATCCAATCTAACAGTCATCTATGCACTAGGAACTATGTCCCTAGCACATAACACAAAGTTGAATACCTTGGTCCTGCCCTGAAGTAGCTCTGTTGTGTTAGCTGCTGTTCAGTCAGCCCCTGACTTATGGTGAGTCACACACAATGCAATGAAATGTTGCACCATCTTCATGATCATCTGCAGTTTGGACTGTTGTGATCCATAGGGTTTTCACTGGGTGATTTTCACAAGTAGATTGCCAGGCCTTTCTTCCTAGTCCATTTCAGTCTGAAAGCTCTACCGAAATCTGTTCAGCATCATAGCAACACACAACCCTCCACTGACAGATGGGTGTTGGTTGTGCTTGAGGTACATTGACCAGGAATTGAACCTGAGTCTTCTATATGGATGGTGAGAAGTCATAACTCTAATATCATAGGAAAAATGCTATAATGGTTTGCAAAAACAATGGTGGCAAAAAGGACATGCTCAACCCCAGCTGGTAGGGATCAAGGAAATTTTCCCAGAGAAAACCCTTGAGATGTTAAGATTCTTGTCACTAGGATGTCAATGTAAGGTTCAAACCTCCTAGCTCAGACACACAGCTACAGTTTAGGCTGATATCCACACAGCTAGCTGCTGTTGTGAGGTCATGTTGTTTATTGGTGACCTTCTCCACCTTGCCATCATGGGAGTCCTTGGATTCCTTAGCCACCTTTTCTTTGCCCATTAAGTTGGCTCCAACTCATGGAGGCCTTTCATATACAGAATGAAACATTGCCTAGTCCTATGCCATCTGTGATAGTTAGAGCTGTGTGTCAATTTGGCTGGACCACAATTCGGTGTGGTTTAAGCAGTTGTGATGTGAGTTATTTCCATGATGGAATAGGATGTATATGTTTTGAGCAGCCAGTCCATTGAAAGGAAGGTGCCCTAGGGGTGTGGCCTGGTTCCAATATATGTATGGACATCCTGGGAAAAGAGACACTCTTATGTGGATTGGGATCCTGTTGTGCTGCCTACAACTGTCCGTGAGCAAACAATCCACCATTCAGCCTGGAGATCTTGGATTCGTCATTCGTTGGAGTCAATAGCCAGTATACTGCCTGCCAACCTTGAGTTCGTCAGCCCCTGCAGGTGCATGAGTTGGGAAAAGCCTCCAGCTTGACGTTTGATCTAAGAACTTGGGACCTGCCAGCTTCTATAAGTGTTTGAGCCATTTTTCTAAGAGAAATTTCTCTTTCTCTATATGTATACATAAGCTTTACTGGTTTTGCTTCTCTAGAGAACCCAGCCTAACACACCACCTTCACAATCTTTTGTATGTTTGAGCCCATTGTTGCAGTCACCATGTCAAGCCATATTATGGAGCGTTCCCTCGTATTTGCTGGCCTTCTTCCAAACATGATATTCATTTCTAGTGATAGGTCTTTCCTGATGATGGGTCCAAAGTAAGATGAAGTCTTGCCATCTTCACTTCTAAGGAGCATTATGGTTGCACTTCCTCCATGATAGATTTGTTCACTCTTCTGGCAGTCCATGGTATAGTCAGTATTCTTTTCCAACACTATAATTCAAATGTGTTAACTCTCCTTCAGTCTTCCTTTTTCACTGTCCAGCTTTTATATGTATATGAAACAATTGAAACAGACATGGTTTGGATCAGTTGCACCTTAGTCATTGAAGTGACATCTTTTTGAGAATTTTGGGAAGATGGCAGTGTAAACAAACCATTTATGGACAATCGATTTTAACCAAAGGTACCAAGGTGATTCAATGGGGAAAGGGTAGCCTTAAATGATGACCTGGAGAAATTAGATATTCATATACAAAAATAAATAAACATAGGCCTTTACTTCACACAATACATAGAATTAACTCAAAATAGATCATAGACCTAAATGTAATGAAAGACCTTATAATTTCTAAAAGAAAATATAAAAGATATTTTTGTGATTAGGTAAAGACTTCTTAGATAGGACACTACAAATGTAACCCATACAAGAAAATATTGATAAATTAGAATCAGTTAAAATCAATCTACCCAAAACCTTAAATGGAAATATGATAAATGTCATATTTGCAAGTAGATAGATAACTGCTATGGAATAGACTCTAACTCACAGAAATTTGATGTACAAAAGAATGAAATGCTGCCTGGTCCTGCATCATTCTTATGATTGCCAGCAAATTCAAGTTCATTATTGTGGATATTGTGCCATATCATCTCACTAAGGGTCTCCTTTGCCCTTGCTAACCCTTTGCTGCACTACACATGATGTCCTCCTTTAACAATTGATCCCTACTGATCCCAAACAAGTAGGATAATCTCTTGTGATTTGTAAGGTTTTCTTTGGCTAATTTTCAGAAATAGATCACCAGACCTTTCTTCCTTAATCTGGAAGTGCCACTGAAACCTTCCCACTGGGGGTGACCTTAGTGGTATTTGAAATACTAGTGGCTTCTAGCATCACAGCAACCCTCAAACTGCCAGATGGGAGGTGGATATTTGTAAGTAAGACTCTAAAATCATCAGGTGATTTATTATTATTCTCCTTGAAAAATCTGCAGTGATTGTGGCCATTTTGAATGGATTTTTATTATAATGGACAGGCACTCACCAAATAATTCTAAAGCTTTAGATAGTTGTGGTACATGGTACTAACTTGCAGACCTTGCTTGGGATTTTTGCACAGGCCTCTTGATCATTTGCTTAGTCTTTCTTCTTTCATTTATTCACCAGATGTTTTTAAGTGTCTACTATGTTCAAGTCTACTCACAGGCACCCCAGAAGGAAGCCCTAGTAATCTACCTCCAAAAAGTTAGTCACTGAAAACCATACTGAGCCCAGTTCTACTTTGACACACATGGGGTTGCTATGAGTTGGAATCGATTCCATGGCTACTGGTATTGGTTATGTTTCAGGCACAGGTCAAGGCCCTGAGGATATAACAGACAGAGTTCTTGCTTCATGGTGTTTATTTTCTAGAATGGGAGACAGAAACAAACAAACAAACAAACATATATTTAATAATCTTAGGTGGTGATGAGCACTATGGAGAAAAATAAAGCAAGAGTTAGAGAAATATGGCCATTGCTATTTTAGAGAGCATGATAACCCTTCTGAAAAGGGGATATTTGAGCAAAGATCTTGTTCTAGTTACCTCTGTGCTGCTCTAACAAGAAATACCACAAATGGGATAGTTTTACCAAACAGGAGTTTGTTCTTAAAATTTTTGAAGGCTAGAAGTCTGACTTCCAAGTGCCAGGCTCTATGGGCTAGGTGAAAGCCCCTTGACCTTGGGCTTCAGCTCTGCCTCTTGCTCCTTCTGGGCCCGCTGAAGCTGAAGGCATCTCTTCACTTGGGCAGCTACTGGCAGCTGAGGCTAACAAGCCCAAGGTCGACAAATAAAATGGCACAGTCTTGATGTTATCAAACAACATGGCAGGCCATTGATTCAAGTCCATTGAAATTCTCAAGGTCGGTAGAGCCTGGCAGGCTGCTGAACAATGACGTGGCTACGTGCAGGGTTCAAGCATGCCATAAGCTAGAGGACATTCCTAAAACTGCTTCTTATGTACAGGAAGCAGACTGCATCCCTAAAGTAGCTACTGAGCTGCTTGTGTTAGATCCCACCATAGAGTTGATTGCCAATCTCATCGTGGGGAAAAACTACCATCAGCTGCCCAGCCACTCAACCAGGCCGAGCTAAGGTGACACACAACCTAACTACTACAGATCTAAAGTGATGAAAACTGTCATGCAATTATCTGGTGAGAGTGGGGGTTTCAATAAAGACCACAGTGGGAGAATTCTTGGTGTGTTGAATGGCAGAGAACAGCATGGTTGGAACACAGAGGGAGAGAGGATAGTGAGAGATGAGCTGGGAGCAGGAGGAAGTACAGCTCTTGTGTGGTTTTGTTTAGGTTGTCGTTGTTGTGCTCCTAACACATGACAACCCTATGAACAATGGAACTACATGATGCCTGGTGCTGTGCCATCCCTATGATTGGTTAGTGATCAGCCTCTTGTGATCTACAAGGTTTTCATTGGCTGATATTTGGAAGTAGATTGCCAGATCTTTCCTCCTAGTCTATCTTAGTCTGGAAGCCCTACTGAAACCTGTTCAAGAATTCTATCACTGAACCATTGCTGCTCTTGGATTGGCTTACAGGCAATGATTAAAAGTTTGGATTTTATTTAATTGTTATATGTAGCTCCCTTGTCTGTTTTGGGTAGCTCACTGTTGCATCCCCAGAGCCTTGAACAGTGCCTGGCATATAGATCAACTCTATACTGTTATCAAATCTATACTTAATCAATCTATACTGTTAATGCATCTCCAATCAAAATTGCAGGATTTTGGGGGGAACTTGACAAGTGAAAGTAAAATATATATGGAAGTGCAAAGGACAAAGAATAGCCAAGATACTCCTGAAGAATCAAGATATCAAACCTTTATTGCATTCTAAAGTTATAATAACTAAGACAATGTGGTTGGCTCAGGATTAAGGAATTAGAGTGGAGAACTCAGAGAAAGAGCCATGCATATATAAAAACCTAATATACAAAGAGGGAAGAAGGGACCATGGTGCTGAGGCAATTGGAAAACGTGAGAAAAGCTCCTTACTCTACACCAAATCGATAAATAAACGCTGGGTGGATCCAGACCCTGAATGTAGAAGGCGAAACTTTATAATTTTTAGAAGGAAATATACCTTTTAGTTTTATACTTTTTAGAAGGAAATATTTCTTTTACTTTTATACTTTTTAGAAGGAAATATAAAGAAGCTTGGTAAATCCTTGGTAGAACCAACCACATTAAAATTAGGAATTCTGTTCATCAACATACCTAGTAAAGACAGTGAAAAAACCAGTCATAAACTTGGACAAGATATTTGTAACATATATAACTCACAAGGATTAATATCTGGAATTAGTCTGTCCAATAGGGCATTCTACAATAATAGACATTGTTCTGGATACCTAGTGCTACTCTGACAAGAATATACCACAAATGGAATGGCCTTAACAAACAGAAGTTTATTCTCTCATAGTTTGGAGGCTTTAAGCCCAAGTTCAAAGTGCCAGGCTCTAGGGGCTATGTGAAAGCCCCTCGACCTTGGGCTTCAGCTCTGTCTCTTGCTCCTGGCCCACTGAAGCTAGAGGCTTTTCTTCACTCAGGCGGCTACTGGCTGCTGAGGCTAACAAGCCCAAGGTCAACAAATAAAATGGCACAGTCCTGATGTTACCAAACCACACAGCAGGCCATTAATTCAAGTCCATTGTAAGTCCCAAGGTCAGCAGAGCATGGCAGGCTGCTGAACAACGACATGGCTACATGCAGGGTCCAAGCATGCCATAAACTAGAGACCATTCCTCAAGGTTTCTCCTTATACGCAGGAAGCAGACCACATCCCTAAGGTAGCTACTCCGCTGCTCACAGTAGATTCCACCATGGAGTTGATTATCAGTCTCATCATGGGGAATACTACATCCAGCTGCCCAGTCACTCAACCAGGCCCAGCCAAGTTGACACACAAACTTAACTACCACAAACATGTGTGATATATTTGCACTGCCCAATATGATAGCCTCTAGCCACTTGTGGCTTTTGAGTACTTGAAATGTGGCTAGTGAGCCTGAGGAACTGAATTTTAAATTATATTAATTTTAATTAGTTTAAATTTAAATAGTCACATATGACTAGTGGCTACCATATTCAACAGCACAATCTAGAATATGTAAAGAATATAAAAGAGAAAAACAACAAACTAAATCCACTGCCATCGAGTTGATTCTGATTCATAGCAAGAGCTCCCAATCTTTAAGGAAGTAGATTCCCTTATTTTCCTTCTCCGGAGTGGTGGTGAGTTTGAACTGCCAACCTCGTGGTTAGCAGTCAAGCACCTTAGGCACTTCACCACCAGACCTCCTCATAAAGGAGAAAAGAGGGATGAAATAAACCTAAAGAGTTGTGCAACCACATTAGTAATCAGAAAAATTAAAATTAAAACCATGATGAAATACACACTCTAGATTGACAAAAATGAAAAAGTCAGACAATACAAAGTGTTGGGTAGATTGTGGAGCAATAGGAACTCTCATCCACTGCTGGTGAGAGAATAAACTGGCCCAACCTTTTTGGAAAGCAAAATTGAACACTAGATCCCAGATCCAGCAATCCCACTTCAGTTATTATAAAAGAAAAATTGTCTTAAACCTGGCTTGGGACGGAACCTTTGAGGTGATGAAATTCACATACTTCTCTCGGAGGACATTAGCATTCTCTCCCCAAAATTTAAGTAATTTTATGATAGATTGTAATCAAATTAGAATACCTTCTGAGAAACTAGATACCCAACTACCAAGCTGACTGTCAGCTATTTAGCAAGAGCCTAAGGATTATTAACTTGAATTTCTTTTGTATACAATCTAACAAAGATTATCTAGTCATCCCTCCTCTCCTTAAGTGTGTCTATCAAGACAGAACTTTTTTGATTGGTGTGCATTTGTTCTTACAGTAAGATTGTAGCAAAATTTTGGCACCTGCTCATAATGATCTGAAAATATGTTTAAACTCTTATTATACTAGACAATGTCTTGCCTATGTGCACCAGAGATACAACACGAATTTTTTTTTCTATATTTCTCATAATAGCAAAAACTATATATATATATGTATATATATATATATATATATATATATATCCTGGAAGGAAGGTTAGGCAATCTACTTCCATAGTGATACCACCTTGGAAACCCAAGGAGGGGTCGCTATGAGTCAGTCTGACTCGACGGCAGTGTGTGTGTGTGTGTGTGTGTATGTTGTCGTTATGTGCCATTGAGTCAGACCCAACTTCCTTCTGAGGAGTGGCTGGTGGGTTTGAACCGGCGCCTTCTGCCTTCTGGTTAGCAGTCAAGTGCCTTAGGCACTACACTACCAGAGCTTGTATATATGTATGTATATATATATATATATATATATATATATACACACACACACACACATATATACATATATATAAACACATATATATATAAACTCTAGTAGAATATATATATATATATATTCCCTTTTAGGATTTATATCCATCAATAGTGAAATGAACAATTATGGAATGCTCATACAATGGAATATGCAGCAATGTTGGAATCAACTATGGACTAACTACATTAAAATTAACTATGTGCAAAAAAAATTCTCAGAAAAATGCATGCAACATGATTTCATTTATAAAGTGTTCAAAAACTGACAAAACTAAATAATGTCATTTAGATATACATATATATGTGGTAAAAATTAGCACAAAAGTCAGAATGGTGGTTACCTCATGGGGCAGGGAGAGTGACATCAGGGAACATCAGAGGACTGATAAAGTCCAATCCCTCAAAAAGCTAGATATTCTTTTTGTTATTATTTGAAATCTACACCTATATTATGTACATTATTTAGTATAAAAATAAAGAGTTTTTAAAATCACTCTTGGGAGGAGAAGATAAGTGGAAACATAGAAGCTCTTGCAGTAGTCTGAATTCCCAAGAGTGCAATGCATGTGGGGAGAAGTTCAGGGCAACAGAGGTCATAGCCTACCACTTTAGCATCAGTTTTACCACTTGCTTGTTGTGTGGCATTGAGTGATTGACTTAAACTCTCAGCCTCAATTTTCTCATCAGGCAAAGGTAGACAATAATAGTGTCTACTTTGTTGTGAGGATTAATTAGACAAGCTATACAGAGTGCTTCTCAGTACAGTTCCTGGTCAGCTTGCCAATCTTGTGCCTACTAGATTCTGTTTGCCTGGAAGAGACTTCTTTCTAATTGGTGCAAATATTAGTAGTGCCCCTGAAAATACTCAGAAAATAATATATACCACAGGCTTGTTGATAGGAAAAATATAAGTATTGAACTAAATACTATGTTATTATCAGGAAAAGAAATCACACCTCTCACATAAGGGAGAAATTTGGGTAGTCTCCTTTGGTTGAAAGACTAAAAAGAGGCTAATCTATTCTCACTTCTGTCAAATTCTTTATCCTCTTGCAGGAAGGGAAAGAAGAGTGGAAATGAAATGTTCTCTCGTTGGAGTTTCTAGTTGGTCTCTCAAATCTGAAAGAACTAAATGGCACTCTTTAAATGCATTAATTCCACATCACTGCTATGGCCCCATTTGTCTGAAACAGGGCCTCCTGCCCTCTAGTGGACAGTGTGGATTCTTGGGAGCTCAATGACAATTCTATTTGGAGGGAGCACTGTTGTTGTTGTTGTTGTTAAGTGCCGTTGAGTCGTTTCCGACTCACAGCGACCCCATGCACAGCAGAATGAAACACTGCCCGATCCCGCGCCAGCCCCACAATCCCTGCTATA